>NC_058093.1:73898181-74201212 GCF_020171115.1 Neogale vison
GGTCACTCAGTAATATCTTCTTTGTCAATCAAGACAGGACTCTTGTAGATTCTTATGAGGGAATGAGTTTTCAAGTGCTGCAAAACATCTACTTAAACGAAAAGCATTATCTTCTTCCTGTAAGTTTCCTGAGTTTCCTTTCCAACTGAGTAGGTATTAGATATGTGGGAGAAGGACATCTGGGCCATAATAAAATCTCTTATTGTCAGCTTCAGACTGTGCAAGAGACCCTAATTAAATTTCTAACTCTTCTGTAAATAGCACATTACACTTAGAGTAAAACTTATTTTTAATAATGCTTTTGGGGACTATCTGATAACCCTGTGGAGACTTCCCAGTTATAATAGACTAAACAATATTTTACTGCTTTTTCCCTAAATTTAAAATAATATGCCTAAATAATCTTCATAAAAATAGTAGAGTTAGAACTAACTGGCTGGCTCAGTCAGTAGAGTGCTTGACTCCTGATCTCAGGGTTGTGAGTTTGAGCACCACATTGGGTGTAGAGATTACTTAGAAATAAAATCTTCAAAAAAATAATATGAAAAAGCTATAGATCGATCTTATTTATCAAGTGGGAACCAAAGCCAGCAATATATCAGAACAATACACCACCAAACAAGATTCATTTCAGAAATAAAAGCAGTACAGACCCAAAGTTTACAAGTTTCCAAACAGCATATGAATTAATAAAGTGGAAAGTAAAAATTGCCCAGAATTGGGATGGGGGCTAAAGGGAGGACAAGATTACAGGGTGTCTTAACGACTTTAATTCTGAGAAAATGCCTGCATCAAAAACACGTGAAACACAATGTTTCATGCAGTGAGATGATAAAGAGAAGCTACTAAAATATTCCTACCACTCACACTATTTATCTTTCCAATAAACCTGTGCCTCCTACTTACTCAAAACACATTTTCACCAATATTTTCTATTTCTTAGAGTCGTTAAGAGTACACTCCATATAGTTTTACTCCAGAGTTTTATTTTCTCTCTCTCTTTTTTTTTTAAAATTGTATTTATTTATTTGAGAGAGAATGAGTGAGAAAGAGCATGAGAGAGGAGAAGGTCAGAGGGAGAAGCAGACTCCCCAAGGAGCTAGGAGCCCAGTGCGGTACTCGATTCGGGAAGTTCGGGATCAAGACCTGAGCCAAAGGCAGTCACTCAAGCAACTGAGCCACCCAGGCACCTGAGTTTTATTTTTTCTTAAATATATTGTGTTAACTCTCAAAAATCAATGATCACAGTAGATAGTTAAATAGATGTAACCCCTTTTAAGGTTCTTAAGCCAAGTAGACTGCTGATTTGCATATCAATTTTTTGAAGATTCCTCAATTTGACATAATATAACATTGCTCTATCCAAATATCAGTTTAAGAGTGTCAAAACTATGCCAGTCTAGAATCTCACCAAGTATTTTGGCATGATTCCAGCATGACTAAGATTGTCAAAGAACATGACAATATGTACTTTACTTCAATACTGTCTGAAGAACAGAAATTCTTTTTTTTTTTTTTAGTCTCCTTTTTCTTTTTTCATTCTCAGCTCTTACAGCTGAAATATATAGATGATATTCCACAAATCCTTTTCACTCTGGAAGTAGAAATACTGTAGACTTCTACATCTGTGAGAAGACAGACAAAGAGCACTTGGGAGACATTACACGACTGACGTACTAATTGCTTCTGGGGACATTCTTTAGTCAGGATTTTCCTACCCATAAAATGAGGTCCCCCATGTGTTGTTGCTCACCAGAGTACCAGAGGTGAATGGGACCGTCACTGTGGTCTGACCCTGTGTCCATTGGCAGCCGAACATGAGCATGGCACAGAGTAAAGCCCAGGATTGATTGGAGTTTGAAGATACAGATCCAACTCTTAGCTCTGTTATTTTCTAACTGTGCAACCTGGGGCAAATAATTTTATGTCTCTGAACTTCTCTCTCTCTCTTTTTAGTTGTAAAGTGAAAGTTTGAAGAAAATAATTTCCCAAATGTCTTTGTTTTCTATGATTTTCACACATTCAGAGCAGATGTTTCTTAATTTTCCATGAGGATTTATCAGGTAAGAGATAAGATTCTTATGTTGCCTTTATCACTTTAACAACTCATTGTTCATCATACATGAAGAACTGTGATTTCATTGTTATGATCTTCAATTTCCCACTGATTAGTTAGCTGTACACTGTGTTATAGTAAATGGCATAATTTCTACAATTAACCCAAAGGGTACTCTTTACTCTGAGCTCTCCTCCTTCTAGTGGGAATAATCAATGCACTGTTTACAAAAAATGACAAGCCAGGCCGGAGAGGAAAGCACACTGATGTCCCAATTCCTCTATTAATTTCTTGCTAGATGAGACAGACTGCAGTTATCTCATCTGTAATAAAAAAACTTAACAACTGTCTTACCTATCTCATAAGAATACTGATAGAATCATATGGGTTAAATATGTGTGAAGATTAAAGCCTCTGCAAATGTAAATTCTGCTGTTATTATAATGATTGATGCTGCCAATAACTTCTAAGATGATAAATGAAATGAACTGGCATGTATTCTGCCATCTTCCAGCTGACTGTCTTGCCAAATATAGTACCAGACCACAGGTCTATCTGTTGGACAAGCTCCCTGCCTTTAGTGCCCATAACAAATTCAGTACAAACATTTTACATCATTGAACCACGAAGAGCAGAGAGTATTTTTCCAAAGTATTTTTCTGGGAATAATTGTGAAGGATCATCTTCCAGGTGAATGGCTGTGACCTTGTACTTCCAACAGAAATAGAACTATGTTTTCTATACTGGTCCTAGTGAAGATGTAATTTCAAGGAGAATGACTTATTGCTCTGGCATGGCAGGGGAAACAATAACCCTTGCTTAACCCAATGATCTGTGCATAATCTTTCCCCCTGGCAACAATTTGAAGACAAGAAATGAAGAAAAGTTTGGTTTCCAGTTTTCTTCTACTTAAGAAATCCATGCTGCAAACCAGAGGTTTGCCATAATTTTTTACAGTTTTGCTTTCATCTGGATGGGTCTTCCAAGCTAAAGAAACGGAAATTCCCATGACAACAAACCACTAGTATCAGAACTAAATCTTAAAACGGTGGCTGTTCTGGATCTAGAATAAAATGAATTTATAGTCAGTCTTAAAGAGACAGTAATTCCCATCACCTTATCTCAGAAGTTAAAAGAATAGTAACAGCAAACTCCCATGGTCTCATGACTATCCAAATCATGAATGTATCATGTCAAATTGCTAAGCTGAGGCTTTAAAATAAATCTAGAGCCAAACACAAAAAGGAGCAATGGACACTTAAAGATTCATCCGAGGACTGTGACTCTCTGTTTTCATGATGGGAGGAATAATTCACAGCTTATTCTAAAGGCTCATTTTGGGTTTGGAAATAGAAAGTTGGAAAAAATACCTAGAACAAATTTCAGTTACACTCAACCACAAGCACTACTGAGAAATCATGACAAACAAAATTGATGTCAGTATTAAAGGATTTGCAAGATTAATTAGAAACACATTGGTTTTTCATTGTTTTGTTTTGTTTTTAAGAGACAGAAAGAAAACAGCTATGGATAGGTTTGGGAAACGGAGTAAACCAAATAGTCAAGCACTAAAGATGGAGTGACGACTTCCCAGATGCCATGGTGCCATGGTGGACACAATGACCTAGTGCTACAAACTAGGTGGCAGCTTTAAAGAAAAGGTATTGATTTTCCAGTCACTTACATGCTATAGAAAGTGACCCTTCCAAAACACTGAACACACTTTTCAGACAGACAAGCATGTTCCAGCCTTCTGATAGTGTCAATTAATTCTGAGGAATCATTTTAAATTCTCTCCAGTGAGAGAGTTTTGTTACTGCATTTAGTTTCATTTAAACCCCTTTCAAAGAACTGTGTCTAATAGACTTTCAGAGCATCTCTGGGCAGCTCTAACTTACATAACCTCATTTTTCAAAAGTGCTCATTACTTTCTCCCCCTCTTAACATGCTCTCACTCCAGCTCAGGGCCTCCCCGGGGGAACTTTGCTGCCTGCTTTAGTAATATAGTAGTGCCTACCTTTGAGACTTTTTCTCATTTCTAAATGGAGTGTGCAGAATATGAAAGTGGGGGGAGACAATGCTCCTATTGTTGCTGATTGGCAATGGAATCAGAATCTGCCAGTGCAAATAACCTACAATCATATCTAGCCAGGATATTATCCAGGGCACATGTGGGAGAAATAAAAGGAAATAATGGAAAATGACAAAAAGAAATGGCTTCATTTCTACCTCTGATACAGAAAAAAAAAAGAAAAGAAAAAAACAAATATCCAAATATATTTTTTAAAAAATACATTATTTAAAATAAAAATTATAAAGTATACTACCAAGTCATCTTATATTCTATTTGAGTTCTCCAAGAACATAATGTAGCTTCATTTAAACCACATACTCCATAATTCTGCTAAACAACAACAACAACAAAAAAAACAACAGCCCTCTAAGTTAGAGATAATTCAGCGGAACACCTCACTTCTCTGCTTAGTGAAATTGAACACTATTCGCAAATTCTGACTTGCAAAAAGCAAAAGAAAGCTACAGTCAGACTTATCCTCACCTCCTTTTCATACTCAAGGAGAAAAAAATACATTAAAAACCATAAATGTAAAATGTTTTATTTGTCAGTGAAACACGAAAATGGAATAAAAGGAAAATATTAAATCACCTACTTAATAGTTATACATATATGAAGCTGTCATTATTTTTTAATAATTCCTAACTCTTTAGCCTGTTAGTATTTTTATTTTTCTTATAGACATAAAACTCAAACTTGGTTACAGATATTTATAAAAGGCCAAAATGCCTCCAGCAATGTAATTTAGAAATTACATTTTACTCAGTCATACACTCTCCCTGAAGTTTAGTAAATATGCAGAATCTCACATTTTATTTAACCAACCATGCATGTACATCTGGAGTATTCATAAGTCTCCAAAGTGAAGATGAAATAATAGGAAAATAAAAAACATCTGCCAAGCATTCCAACATGCCGTAAGAGGATGGGCAGAGGCAGAGACAACGCCCAAATCAGTCATTTATAAACCAAGTGATCCTGGACACATTATTAAAATCTCTCACATTTAGTTTTCCCATCCATAAAATGAAGATGATAATAATTACACACAGGGTTTTTGGAGATTAAATGAGATAATGTATGCAGAACACTTACCACAGAGTAAACAATAAATGGTTTTCTTTATTCTTGTTTTCTTTCTAAGGAAAAAAAAAATGGAGAGATACTCCATGCTCTTTTATGTTTAAAATTTACTTCCTTTAGCAAAGATAATGTGAAATTATGTGTGCCCATGGAGCAGGGCAGGTCTTATATGCCACTGAGGAACAGACAGTTGTCCTATCAAGAATTCGCCCTCCAGGCATAATAAAAAAACCATATTCCAAATGTGGCTCTTACAAGTGATCCAGAGAGTTTTGCCTGCCATTAATAGCATGGTGCTTTGCCAATGTTAAAAATGGACTTTCAGGGACGCCTGGGTGGCTCAGTTGGTTGGACGACTGCCTTCGGCTCAGGGCGTGATCCTGGAGTCCCGGGATCGAGTCCCGCATCAGGCTCCCAGCTCCATGGGGAGTCTGCTTCGCTCTCTGACCTTCTCCTCGCTCGTGCTCTCTCTCACTGTCTCTCTCTCTCAAATAAATAAATAAAAATCTTTAAAAAAAAAAAAAAAAGAACATTCTAAAAAATTTTAAAAAAAATGGACTTTCACTGGTGAAATTAATAGCTTATTAATCAGTACAATGGATAGTAGATATGGATGATAATTACTGAAATTAGTGGTATGCAGGATATGCGCATTGGTAATAATATTCTAGAGACATCCCCCCAACCCTTGTATTAATAAGGTATAAAAATCTAGCAAATTCCAAATGTATATCCATAAGGAAGGAGCCAGAGGCTATCCAATCCTGCCATTCAGTAAAAGGATTCTGGTTGTCTGATGTCCACCACAAGAGCAATGAGATTCTGCTTCTGAGAGTCTGCTTCCGAGATTCTGAGATATTCAGGTGTTTTGACCACCTAACATTAAGAGAGCTTGGACTTCATAAAGCTTATTGAACAGTGTCTGAACTATTTGACCTGACTTGCCAATAAATTTTTGTTTGAATAAATGTCTTTATAAGCAGCAGAATTTGGTCTGAGATCACCTCTCATTAAAATCAAGTAGGGGGGCACCTGGGTTGCTCAGTTGGTTAAGCAACTGCCTTCAGCTCAGGTCATGATCCTGGAGTCCCAGGATCAAGTCCTGCATCAGGCTCCCTGCTCGGCAGGAAATCTGTTTCTCCCTCTGACCTCTCCCCTCTCATTCGCTCTCTCTCTCAAATAAACAAATAAAATCTTTTTTTAAAAAAAATCAAGTAGGAAAGTTATAGGATAGGGAGTAGTCAAACTCCTACTTACTGCAAACTTTTTGGCAATCGTTGTGATGTACCCAGGTGCTATTATGAACAACCTAACAATTGTGTGTGGCCCAACTGGCTTAGGTCAGTTTGCTTCAGGCTAGTCTTTTTTACTTTTTCTCCTTTTTAAGATTTATGTATTTATTTTAGAGAGAGAGAGAGAGAGAATGTGTGTGTGTGAGTGGGGGTAGGGGCAGAGGGAGAGAATCTCTAAGCAGACTCTCCTCTGAGTGCAGAGCCCCAAGCAGGGCTTGATTTCACAACCCATGAGATCATGACCCGAGCCGAAACCAGGAGTTGGACATTTAACCAACTGAGCCATCCAGGTGCCTTAATCTTTTCTCGAATCAAAAAAATATATTAACTTAGATCAATGGTTAATTCATTCCTTATGGAATGCATACACACACAGGATAAATCAAAGGAGTGGAAATAAAGTGAAATTAGAAATCAAAATAACACAATTTTTAAAAATTTTAATATTGAAGCTGGTAAAGTTTCAGTGAGTTGATATATGGCTATTGGCAACAAAAAGTAACACCATTTTCTGGAGAGGAAAATAGGTCAAATTTATCATGAACCATAAAAATAAATGTTCCACCTACAACCACATGAAAGGATGCTGACATCATTAGCTATCAGGATAAGGCAAATCAAAATAACCGTGAAATATCCCTCTGTACCCACTAGAATGACTATAATCAAAAAGACTGACAAGTATTGGCAAGGATAGGGAGAAATTAGAACACTCAAACATTGCTGGTGGAAATGGAAAATAGTGCAGCCATTTTGGAAAACAATCTGGTGGTTCCCCAAAAGGTTAAACATTAGAGCTACCATATGACCCAGCAATTCTACTCCTAGGTACATATCCAAAAAGAATGAGAATTGGTGGCGGGAGGGATATTGGGGAGAGTATGTGCTATGGGGAGTGCTAAAAATTGTCTAAGACTGAAGATTCACAGACCTGTACCCCTGAAGCAAATAATACATTATTTGTTAATTTTAAAAAATGTAAATCTGTATGTGAATGTTCACAGCAGCATTATTCATAATAGTCAAGAAGCAGAAGCAACCCAAATGTCCATCAACTGAGGAGGAATGGATAAATAAAATGTGGTGTATCCATATAATGGAATAATATTCAGCCAACAAAAGAAATGAAGAAGCACTGATGCATGCCGCAACATGGGTGAATCTTGGAAACATTATGCTAAGTGAAAGAAGCCTGTCACTGAAGACCATGTATTGTATTATTCCATTTTTACAAATTGCCCAAATAGGCAAATCCATAAAGAAAGGAAGTACATTGGTGGTTGCCTAAAACTGAGAGGGCTGGGGGCAAATGAGAATGACTGCTAATGGGTATGGGGTTTCTTTTGGGGATGAGAATTTTCTCAGATTGAGTGCAGTTATAGTTACAACGTCTCTACAAGTAATCCTAAAAACCACTGAACTGTATGCTTTAAATAAAAGTATTGTATGACATGCAATTATACCACAACATGGCCATTGTAAAAATTAGTGATGTTCAATCTCTTTAGACCCAGTAACCCTAAGCATCAGTTTGAACCATAGGAAGTTACCAGTATTTTTGACCTACAAAATAGCAACTTAATATAGCTATCCTAAGATGGAATCCAAGGTTTATTGATAAAGAAGTTCATTCATTATAAATTTATTAGGACATGATTTTTTAAATATTTATTTATTTTAGAGAGAGAGAAAGCCCACATGAGCAGGCACAGAAGCAGAGGGAAAGGGAGAGAGGGATTCCTCAAGCAGACTCCCCGTTGAGTGTGGAGCCCACAAGGGGCTTGATCCTAAGACCCTAAGATCATGACCTGAGCTGAAATCAAGAGCAGGCCACTCAACCAACTGAGCCACCCAGGAGCCCAGAACATGATTTTGGGAAAAATCTAAATGCTGAGGGGGAAAAAAAAGATTAAATGAACTATTATATAATTACATGGTAGAACATAATGCAAACACATAAATTACCTCCTTGAAGAAGTGTTCAAAGCATGACAAAATACCAGTTATGCCACATGATACAAATTTGGAAATACATCTTCATTCATTGGCAAAAAAAGTTAAATATAAGGAAATACACCAAGAATTTAACAGAATTATTTCTGAAAGTGAGGATTATGGGTGATTTTAGTTTTCCCTTTATTTTTGTACTTTGCAAATTTTCTATAATAAACTTGCATTACTCTTATAATTTGAAAATAATCTTTCACAAAAGGAAAGGAAAAATAAGAAAAACTAAGATGGCTAATTCAAAGATAGACAAATGTACTTGGAATTCTACTAAATTTCACTTTTAATCAAAAAAGAATTTGACTTAAGTTTTCAAAATTCCTATTCAAGTATTTCAGCCTCTAAGGTGAAAAGAAGAAACCCTGTTTTTTTTTTTTTCAGACAATAACACTAAACTAGTTATTCAAAGACTAGTCAATCTGTCTTAATTTGAAAGCTTTGCTAACCAAGAATCTACAACACCCTGTTCTAATTCTTTAGAAATAATTCTTCCTGCTGTCAAGTGCTTATTTATTTCTGATCTGCAATTGCATATCATCCTCCCTTGTCCAAGCTATGTATAAATCAGAAATAGAGTTTATATGACAGTTTTTTGTCATTTTGCACTTTTAGAAGTGACTTGACTAATAGGAGTACTTCATGTCCTGCCAGCTAGTAAAAGCCATAGATGTATCATTGGTCCCTGAAAATCAGAATGTACTGAACTCCTCTCAGCGCCTGACCTTTCCTTCCCAGATGCCCCAGAGTCCTGTCCATCCAGTCTACATCTCCACAGCCTGGCAGTGTCAGGTTTAAGGTTATCAAGTCTCTTAACACCCCCAGTTCAGTTGATGGTAGTTTGACACCATAATGCTAGTGTGATACTCATGAGAAGATATAGCCCAGAGACCCTTGAGGTAAACTCAATAAAAAGACAACACTTTCTTGTACTTCAAGTTTAGCGCCTAAGGCAGCCTAGAGGGACACACACTTTATGTGAACACCTGGAGTTCAGAGAAAAACAGAAAGAGATTCAGTTGAAGAGTCCATCACAAATTATCATAGTTATTTGAGAAGGAGCTCTGGATCAAATCTTGCTCCCTAGTAAAAGATGTTATTTTATGGTAAACCCTTTTGATATTATCTAGCCTTAATAAAAGCACACTCATACAAATAGAAGCTACAGAAAAAAATTATTGAATTACCTAATTTATAAGAACTGTACATCTAGTCACTACTTAAAGTTATGTTATATACTTACATAGTTACTTATCTAGTCACTACTTAAAAGTTATGTTATATACTTACATAGTTACTTCATTTATTGTCTGTTTTTACCACAAGAATTAAACTCGGAGAGGAGGAATTTTTGTCTTTCTTATTCATGAGTTTAACTCCAGTCCTGGGGACCGTGCCTCAAACATAGTGTCTGTTGAGTAGAAGCTCAGTCAGTAGTGAGTGAATGGTTCCTCCACCCAATGGAACACTATTCAGCTGCTAAAAATGATGTTCAGATCGATGGTCACTCAAAATCCTCTCCATTCTGCATTGGAACAGTTACTACCATGTAAATTATTTAGTTCATTTATTTTATGTTTCTGCTCTTTCATGTTCTTGCTAAATGAAAACTACCCTCCAAGGTTTTGCAAAGTACATGGAAAGACATAGAAAGAAAGATGCTGCAACTAAGCACTTATCATTTCCTTGGTAACTCTTAGAAATATAAAAAAGAGAAACTAAGAAAGCAGGAAATTACATATGCCAACATTACCAGCCATCTGATGACATCAGAATTTCTGCAAGGGGCCTGCAAACTTACGTGCATACCAAGTGTTACTTGTATCTGAAATATAAAATGCACCCGGTAGGAACTGCCCTTCATTTTGTCAATTGTTGTATTACTGATTTTTTTTTAAACTGCCTGATTATTTGGTCACTATATGTTTTCCAAATTGTTAGTCAAAATCCAGCTGCAATCATTAGGGACATGTGAAAAAATGTTACACTATAAAATACTAGAACCACTATTAAGAACAAACAATAATCACTTTTGGAATAGTGTCTTCTTACATCTGAGATGTCAGACTTGGACTTAAACCTTTGAAAAGGATAAAGATGAAGAGACTTTTGTGCAGTTAGATATGAATATAAGTCAAGCACAAGACCAAATCTGGAACAGAGTGACCATTTTTTGTCAAATGTGAACCCCTAAGATGGTCCCAACAGGTAGACCTGCTTTCTTACCCTGAAGTTAGACTGCCTAAGGAAGAGGCAGAGAATAGAGCTAAAAGTCCACAACGATAACCTGAGTTCTGACAGGGCCTGTATTGGTAATGGTTTTCCTGTAGATCTTGTTTGTTTCTGAACCTCTCAGTAAGATATAATCCAGGGAATACATAGAATATGAACAAATGAGTCTCTGAAGCTCTTGTAGTTTCACAGTGATCATATGGGACCTGAGTAATAGCTCTTAAAAGGCAAATAGTGCAGTGACTAGCCAACTTAAATGCAGATAAACTATTGTGATCAAAGAGTTAGGAAATTTCATCCAGAATTTTCTAGGACTGAATTTTATTGATCAAGTATAACTTGAAATCAAGAGCCTTCTGCGAGGACTTCTAAAACTTTTTTGCTAAACACTGATTATGATGATGATGGTGATGATTAGAGAGAGGGGGAGAGAGAGAGATCATGGAGGGAGGGGCAAACAGAGAGGGAGAGAGAGAATCTCAAGCAGATTCCCCACAGAGCACAAGCCTGACATGGGGCTCAGTTTCACAACCCTGAGATCATGACCTGAGCCAAAAACCAAGAGTCAGATGCTTAACCAGCTGAGCCACACAGAGATCCCTAAACACTGATTTTTAATTATAATTTCATTGCAACCTGATCCTAACTTAATTGAAATACAGGTAAAAAAGGGGTAAAATGAGATAAGAACAAAAAAGCCACTTCTTACAATTAGTTAATTCGCAGCTCATTTAGCATTTGAGGGTCCAAAAGACAATAGAGCATTAATAGAAAGCACATGAACTTACCTGGTGGAATTGCAATACTATTAGCCATGCGTACAAGATATTTTTCAAAATAATAACTATTTGAGAAGTACTTGTTGAAAAGTACCTTTGCATAGAAACTAACTCTTCAAAAGATGACAGAAAAAAACCTGTCTGTCTTGCTTCCATTAAGCTGATTTTATTAAACTGACTAGTTGTTTGGGGATTGGCTATTATGGCAGATCTAAAGCTTGCAGCCATACCTAAAGACTTAAAAAAAAAAAAAAATCAATCCTATGCCAGTCAAATTCCATGCAAGTCATACATCTGTGAGCTGCATTCGGTCTTCGGGGACCCCCAGTTTGTCACTCCTATCAGCAAGACATGTTCAATTTCCCTCTTCCTCACCAAAATGAATTGTAATACCTTTTGCACATTTGACATCTCACCAGGATCCTAAACATTAGCTTTGCACAATCAGGAACAGCTTAAAAGTGTAAAGCCAAGAGCTTATCAAATCCTTCCCAGTTCTCGGTTGGAAGTCTCAGGCCTGCTGTAAATAACAAAACTCCAGCTTCTGCAAGTCTCATTAGCATCATCCGTGCACCATCCTCAACACCAACTGGCAGGGCAGCATCTTCCATAACGAATTCCTGGAATGTGGCCAGTCCCGGGAAGCCAAGCTTGGCTGGCTGCATCCCAGCTTGGCAGGGTGTCTGATCATGCTGGCATGAAGGAGAGCAGCAGGGTAGCTGAACATTCTGAATTAGGAGCTGGGAAGTGGTGACCACACACTAAAGAAACCCTGTAGAGATTAGCTAAAGAACTTCAAGCTACAACTGCTGATATGGCAGCTGTTGGAAAGTGAATGCAATAGACAGAGTCTTCATGCAACACTGCAATAAGAAATGGTTCCTTTGGGGACCAGGTATGGGTAACCTGGGAAAGGCAGGTGAGAGCCCATGTTCACTTCCATAGGCCAGGTTTCATCTGGTCTGCCCTCACACCTTGATAGATCATCAGTGTTTGCTCTCATCCAGGTCTCATTTTATTCTGCAAAATAATGCCTCTCCTCACTCACCCAAGAATACCAAAGTGATAAACTAATTGGATGCAAGCAGCATAATCATACCACCTAAAATCAGCTAGCTTACACATATCACTGAAGAACAGGGACATTTGCTAGAAACCCACGAAGTAAACCAGGGAATTCCAATCATCTCCTTTGTATGATCTGCCTTTGTGTGCACTTCAATGTGATTTACAGAACTAGTAATTTGTCGGTATGTAATTCAAATTATTAATATGTGTCTATGGTAGACTATTATTTCACTCAAAACTCTAACCAGTGCTGATAAAATTCCTGCTATTGTGCTAGAATTTTAAAGAGTATGATGATTTTAAAGTCACTAAAAGTGAAATTTTTAGGTAGGGTCTGGATGACTTTCTGTCAAGTGAAGATTCCTTCATTGGATGAAGGCAGGGTTGGTGGGAATTATCTTAATGACCTTTCCAGACTTTTCCATCAACTTTATGTGATACAGCACATCCACTGAAATATAGGCATTGAATTTTCAAGAAACACAGTATGATCTTATGCCCAATTGCGGTAGATACATAAACAACCCAGAAATGAATATACTACATTTAATTTTCAGTTTATCCTGGGTAAATAATTTACTGATTCTCATATTGTAAAATGTTTGAAATTATACCAAACACAACACAGCTGATACTCTCCAGAAGCTGACATTTTAAGATATCAGGATCTACAAATCATATTACGCTAAATGTGCGATAAATTTCCCACTATCCATACAAACGGTGGCATAGCCGTTATGTGTTTAAAGTAAAATCACAAAAAAGATTCAAATTATTTTAGTCTTACTTTGAAATAGATGACAACATTTCATGAAGTTCATTTACTAGTAAGTGCTACCTTAAGCACTTTATATCTCTATCTATTTTATCCCTCACCACAATGCTATTACGGGGGTCCCGAGGCTAAGAAAAATTGAGCAACTTGCTCAAGGTCACTCAGCTAATAAGCAGCAGGGCAAAGACTTGAATCTGCTTTGGAAACTATCTGATTTGGAGTCCCCTACCTAGCACTGAGTTTGGGCCTTACAGTTCTCTTCCTCGTTCCCTTACTTACAGGCCATACTGAAAGTTATGTTGCTTATGTTAATACTGGGGAGTATGGGAGGAGGTTGTCTGAGGCTGGCTGGCAGACTGAGGAAAACTAATTTGAGTTTTAAAATGGGGACTGAACAAAGTTGGCAGGGCTCTGCAAAAAAGAGGTATAGGCAAGCTACTACTATTGTAAATAGGTTTAGTATTCCCGAAAGCTATCTGTATCTTGGAATGAGAGCTATAAAACTTTTCTTGCCCTTTGACTCAGTAATTTCAGTCTTTGGAATATACCCCAAGGAAATAACACAAAAGAAAAAGGTAATTTGTTCAAGATGTTCATTCAGGGGCTATTTTGAATTAGTGAAAAACTGGAAATAACCCGAATTTCCAGTAATAGGACAGTGACTAAGCAAACAAGGTTATGTAGAAAAAGAAAAAAAAAAAAACTTCATAATCTCTAATAATGGCAAATGTAGACTACATTCACGTGGACATATATGTAAGAAATAACTCTAAAAAGTAGATTACAAATTAGCATAAGCATAGTCTTATGCTGAGACATTTCTTTTTTCCTTGTGCCAAGTAAAATACTCTGTGCATTAACAATCACACGAGAGAAATGTAAATTTATAAAGACGCATATGCCTCATTTCGTTGTTGTAACTCCAATAGTGAAACTGGTATATAGGCTGTCCTTAATAAAAATGTATAGACCACTTATAAAGAGCTAGTTTTTGAACTGAGACCAGACTGTATCTGGCATGTATTAATGTACTATCAGTGAGAGCTAATTTTTTAAGAGGACTTACTATGTGCTAGGCGCTCTTCCAAGTTCTCTCCCTGTATTCTTTCATGTAATCCCCCCTATAGCTCATGAGATAAGTATTACTACTATCATCTCTCTTCCAAGAGGAGGAAATTGGAGCACAGAACAGCTAAGCAACTTGCCCAAGTTCACAAAGGCTATGGCAGAGATGGATTTTCAACCAGGCTAGACTGTTGCTATGACCTCTTTGCAGCCATTATGCCACAACATCTTCTCTTACTTGAAAGAAGTTTCTAGATCTTGTTCTTTCCTAGTAATCATTTCTAGATTTTGTTTTCTGCTTTTCTTCTTCACCTCTTCTGTTTTGTCTATAATATGTAGAATCCTTGCAGGAAAGAACAATAACCAGATATAGAAGTTGAGGTAAAATACTCTCCATCTAGTGTCACTTGCATGAACATAATCAACTTGCCTGAACTGGTAAGACTTCATCCAAGAAGTAAGACTAGAGTAGGGTTTTTAAATCAGGTGAGGGAATTGTAGAGGCTGAAAAATAAAATGCTATTGTGGGCACATGGGATAATTGCAAATGAGAAAAAATAAAACACATGGAGGAAATGTGATACTCAAACAATGTTGAATCTAAGAAATAAGTTGCCTGAGGATAAATGACAAATATAGAAGAACATTTAAATCTCTTGGGAAAATGGTAATTTAAAAATAAAAATTTATGGTTTATATTTACCTAGTATCTTATATTTTACAAAATATTTGTAATTTATGATCATATTTAATTCTCATGCTGTAAATGGTGAATAGTATAGTTGATGGGGAAAAAACAGAGAGTCACAAGATTAAGTGTCTCACCCAAACCAGGCCCATTTATCCACAGTGGGGCCGGACCTCCGTCCCAGCCCTCATTCTCAGTAGAGCTAGACACTGATGCTGTTTAAGACAAAGCCAGGTGCAGAAAATCATTCAGAGCCCATGAAGCCCTAGGCCATAAGTAAACAACCACTAAGAGAAGTCCAGAAAACAAATCTAACATAAGCACAATCAGAGATGAGAATTAAATATATAACAGGATCCTTTCAAATGAAGGAGGCAGAGTAAAGACAGGACTGCCATCCATCAACTAAACTATTTGGGAAATGTGGGCAGGTGGTTATGTGTTTGGAAAAACATAAAACTCGAATCCTATTATCTGAATCCTTATAAAAGGCACATTATTATAAGACTCTCACATTTGGTACAAAATAATATTTTTGCTTTATCAGTACATTCCATGCAAGCATTTGCAGAGTGAATGAGGCAGCCTCCATTGTATACATCCCTAAACAACCTCACCTTCACCTGACTCTGTCTTATGGAAGCCTAGGCTTTCTTGAAAGATCAGAGCAAATGCTGCCTGTTCCTAGAAGCCTCTTCAGGTTTTTCAGGTGATAAACTTTCCCTTTCCCAGGCATTCATAGCATGTTCTAGGTCATCTTATTGATGATCTTGTCTTCTGCCTTGTTCAGCGCCAGGATAACATAACACATTTGGGATTTATCATTGTGCTTCCTATAGCCCCAACACAAGTGTCTTCACACTGTAGTTTTTCACTGAATTGGTGAGACATTGTCTGAGGTCCTATCAAGCTCTCCCCCATAGACTCATGAGATGTTTACTACTACAGTTATTATTATTATCATCTCTCTTCCAAGAGGAGGAAATTGGAGCACAGAACAGCTAAGCAACTTGCTCAAGGTCACACAAGCTATGGCAAAAAAGGAATTTCAACCAGGGTAGACTGTTGTTGCTGTGCCTATATGCAGCCACTATGCCATGCATCTTCTCTTACTTGAAAGAAGTCTTTCTTTCAAGACATAAACTGCAAAGGTTTATAAACCTTTTCCAGGATTTGGGATACTCAAATTTAACTACAGGTATGACCTCAATAAAGGACTCTCTTCACTTAAAAACCTTGTCTCCTTAAATCATATTTTACTCTAACCTTTTGTACCAGAACATTTGCATTCATTTAATGCATTAGTAATTAGCACTAGCAAATAGCAAGCTTACATCCAGAAGGTTACATTATAAAGTGTCTTTTTTAATCAAATAGGTATATGGAAGTCATCAAACAAACTAATTTGAGATTTGCTTTTACACAAATTTCATAAATATCCTACCAGATTTTATGAAATATGAAGGTAAGAGCTTCAAAGCCAGAAAGAACCCCAGCTTTTTGAAGAGTCTCTCTTTTAATATGAGCTGGTGAATAAACTGTGGTGAAAGAACTTAAAATTTCAGAACAAAAATACATCACTTCTACTAAAGTCAACTGTTCTTTGGGGACAAAAAATAATGTTTTTTTAATTAGTAATTTAGAATAATGATTAAATAACATTCATTTTATTGAGATTTTTATAAAGAACTGAGAAAACAATTCTTCATAGTAGTTATGAAAACACAAGAGCAAGTGTTGAGTTTCTGAAACACAATCATCTTCCTAATTCCCTATCTTCCCTGGGGCCATGTGTGGTGGTGGTGTGATCCTCAATTAAAAAGCTTGCTTATAAGGAAGATAAAGACCTAGGAAAGAATACTATTGAGGCTTGCAATGAAAAGTAAACTAAGAAAAAGATGAAGTAATTATTTTCAATTTTACCACATTCTATGAAATATCCAAAATTTCTATTACATTTTGTGTAACATGAGAAAAGCTTTTTGATCCATGAATAGGTTAATCTAACAACGATTCACACAAGTTTTGTCCTTTTCAGGGAAAAGAGCAATCAGTTATCAAGGAGCATACAAGTCACAAAAGGCATGAAAACTTACTTTTTCATCATCTTCAGTAAATGGAGCACCTTCAGGAATCTTGTTTATTGCTTGGGCCACACCAATAATCTCACCATCACTGCTTCGGATAGGCATGCACAATAGTGACTTTGTCTTATATCCAGTTAGCTTGTCAATTTCATCATTGAATCTTCGATCCTAAAAATAAGACAGAGAGTGCATTAAATGCATGTGTGTTGTTGTCAGGCAGAAGGAGAGAGAAGTGTATTTCTGTGTATGATGTTTTATCACCAGGAATTTTACCCAAAGAATTCTTATATCTTCTTATATATTCTTATAATCTCATAATAATAATACCAGATTTGATTTCATGTTGAAGTCACCAAAGGAACATAAATGAAAATAAATCACTACCATAGTTGTTAAACATGGTCAATGATGAAAAAAACTTTAAACCCTCAAAGTTAGAGAAGAGGCAAGTGTTTGTTTTTTGGGTTTTTTTTTTTTTTGAGAGAGAGGGTACACACACTTGAGAGCAGGGGGAGAGGCAGAGGGAGAGAGAGAAAATCTTAAGTAGGCTCCATGCACATCATGGGGACCATCACAGAGCACAACACGGGTCTCGATCTCAGGACTCTGAGATCATGACCTGAGACAAAATCAAGAGTTGGTTGCTTACCCAACTGAGCCACCCTGGTGCCCCCCTCGGGGCAAGTGTTTTTAGTGGAACTCCACTCTATGCTATTTACTCAAATCTGTTATTTCACATAGACAACTGATTATGAAGTATCATAAAAGAAAAAGACCATGAATTCATATTAATTACTATGAAAAAATATGCAGAAAAGCACCACTTTACTTCTGGTCAAAATGTCCTATGAGAAAAGAACCTATGAGCTCACAATGATACTATTAAAAAAACAAAAACAAAAAAACAGTGTCATAAGAGGGAGGAGAGAAAAGTCTTCTTTATAGAATGTCAGCTTTAAAAATGTAGAAGGAATGGTAAATTATATATTATTTATTTCACAACTACCAATATAATAATATACACAAGCAAGGATCACCAATGGATGCTAATACCACTGTGTGAAATGTGGTTATATGGTGGTTATGTGAAAATATTGTTAAACAGAATATTCACAAAGTCTCAGGGTACCACTCCAATGACTCCCTCTTAAATTCAAAGAGAAAATGATGTCTTTATAGTAAAGACACAGGGTAGACACAACGTTAAACAAGTAATCAAACTTAACATTACCACTAATGAGCCAAAATAATATTATCATATGCCTCCTGATGGAATGCAATGTGATGAGGACATCATCAAAAACATGGAGTGTTCTTGTCAAATGTGTAACATGAATCTGACCATTCAGGAAAAGAAAACTAAGAAAAATGCAGATTATTGGTCATTCTATCAGAAGCCTGACTTGAACTCTTCAAAAATATCAGTATTGGGGATGCCTAAGTGGCTCAGATGGTTAAGTATCTGCTTTTGGCTCAGGTCACGATCTCCAGTCTCCTGGGATCCAGTCCCACACTGGGCTCCCAGCTCAGTGGAGAGTCTGCTTCTCCCTCTCCCTCTGCCTCTCCCCCTGCTTGTGCTCTCTCTGCCTCTCTCTCTCTCAAACGAATAAATAAAATCTTTTTAAAAAGATCAATATCGTGAAAGACAATAATTTCTAATATAAAAATAAAATAGGGCCATGGGAGCTGTGCTGGTTTAGAGAAGACTTAAGAGACCTGAAATCTAAATAAAATGTGTGATCCTTCATTGAAAATTATTGTGGAATTTCTGGGTGTGGAGGGGTGACAAATAGAGAAAGTTGAACAAGGACATTATATTCGGTAGTATTGTTCTATCAACATAAACTTTCATAGGTGTGATAGTGGTATTGTAATTAAGTAGGAGAGTGTTCTTTTTTTAGGATATACATGTTATAGTATTTTGGTGTGAAATGTCATAATACTTTCATATGGTAAGAAAGAGAAAGAAAGGAGGGAGGAAGAAAGGAGAGAGAAAGAGAGAGAAAAGAGACTGGCTCTTGAAAAAGGTAACAGAGGCTCTTTGCCCAGCAGGGACCCTGCTTCTCCCTCTCCCTCTGTCTACTTCCTTGCCAACTTGTGCTCTCTCTCACTCTGATTCAAGTAAATAAATCATATCTTAAAAAAGAAAAGAAAAGAAAAGCTAACAGGGACTAAAAATGCTCCAAGGAAGATGATTAACTAGATTCTGGCTCACTGCTTCAAGCGAGGGACTGAGTGGAGTGAAGCTTCTCCCAAAGACTTCAATATTCTTTCTGAAAAGATACTTAAAAAACAACGAAGGCCCATTGTCTACTACCATCTAGAGCTATGAATTTCATCAAAGAGTCGAGGGAGGCTGACTGTGGACAGGGTGACAGCCTCAAAACCAAACACTGTAGGCCTCCTGATGAGTTATCTCTCTATTTATCATCTTTGCTATCTTCAGTATCACAAGGACAGGAGCCCTTAACTCCATACTAAGACCTGGTTTTGGTCTGGGGACTCATCCAAGCTACCCTAACCTTAGTTAGGGGAGGGAAGAGCCCTGAAGGAGAGAGGGAAATAAAAACCCAGATTAACCAAATCTTCTGCTCAAAATGAGCCTGCAAACAAATTTTCAGAAAAGCACTAATTTGTATTAATTTTTTTAAAATTCACCGAGGAACAATTATGCACCAAGCTGTGAGCTAGGAGATACAGCAGGAAGCAAGAGAGGCATCATCCCTGCCTTCACAGAACCTGCAATCTAGTAGTTGAGGCAGATGACATATAAATGTATAATCATGTGTTGTAGTAAGTGATACTAGGAAAAGAGAAGGGTGTTATGAGAGAGACTTAATAGGAGGTACCTTTGTCTATGGTCTATCTGAAAACAGGATAAGTAAGCTATAGCTTGCATCATGAGTAGGGATTAACCAAAGAAAGTTGAGAAGAAGTTTCCAGGAAGTTAGAACAATACACATGAAAGTCCCGAAGAAGGAAAAAACTTAGTAAGTTCCCCAAACTCCAATGTCAGTGTGGCAAAAGCACAGGGAGTCAAAGGGAGAAAGGAGGGAGACAGGGGCCAGATGGTAGCAAGCCTTACAGGTTTGGAAAGGAGTTATAACATTAACCCTAAGTACAGTGGAACATCATTGAAGATCTTGAAGCAGAAGATGATATGACTCATTATCCAGCAATTAGCATTCCCTGAAATCACTTATTAGTTTACTTGTTCTCCCTCTGTTAGTATGTAAGATCTAAAACAGCAGAGATTTTATTTCGTTTCCGGCTTCCTACTGGCATATCATAGGTACTCCACAGTAGGTTTTTTTTAGTCATAGGAATTTTTTTTAAGTTTGTACTGCAATTATGCAAAATATAGAAAAGTTGGAAAGGACCTAAGGCTCCACATTTCATTCCTTAGTGTATATTTAGAATACTTTTGCACATGTACAGAAAAGAAATACATAAATGTTGATTGCAACATCAATTACGAAAAGAAAAAGTGAAAAACCATTTATTTCAATTTTGGTCAACAGAAAAATAAATTATGATCTCTTGTTCTGATATCATACTATGCAACAATTTTAATGAGTAAACTAAAGCTACTTATATTAACATGAACAAATATCAAAAACATGTTAAATAAAATAAGCAACTGTCGCTCTCACCATCAAGAACGACCCGGGGGGCACACAGGGTGGCAAGCTTCTTTATTGCGCTCTCCTGCGCCGCGATCTGGGGGCAGCCCTGTCCCTGGGACGCCCCGCTGGAAGCAGCCCCGTCCAGGGCCCCGGGGGTCTCCGCCGGGCGCACCACGCCGCAGCGCCGGGAACCCGTGCTGGTCCACCGCTCCCGGGGCCCCGCGCGCTCCTCCCCTACACGGAAGTTCATGCACATATATACGGTTTGTAATAGCCAATGAGCAGCCCTATCATGCAGCGCGCGCATGATCATTCCCTTCCACCACCTAAGGGTCCCGCAGTGTTCATTCACCTCTTACATAAGCTGTCAGCCAATCACATCTTGTTCCTCAAAAGCGCATGCGCCATTTTGCTCTTAATCTGCCAGCGTGGCTCCCGACAAGCAACCTATAATCTGATACCATCCATATAATAACACTAATATTTAAAAACAATCCTAAACACAAGTATGGGTTCAAATATGTACCAAAAGTATAAAGCATAAATGAGAATAATAAACTCTAAATTTATTTAAGTGGTTACCTCTGGGAAGGAAGGGGAAATAGCGTCAGAGAGGGGTACAGAAGAGGTTTTAACTCTACCAACAATTTTCTTTCTTTAGAAAAAAAAAACAATCGTGAAGCAAATATAATACAATGTGAAGATTTTATAAACCTAGAGGGCCTATTTCCATCTAAATGCTTCAAAATTTTATAACAAAAAGTTTAAAACCATGTTTAAAAAATTAAGAACTTTGTGGAAGATAATACAGGCTTGGAATATGAGAAACCATTTAGGAAACTTCAGTGGTCCAGACAAGGCAAGAGGATGGTCTGAATTAAGAGAAAGGCAATGAAGGTAAGACAGATAGGTTGGAAGTTGTATCTACAGAACTTCCTGATGGGTTAGTTGAGATTGGGAGGGCTAGAAAAAGAAGAGTATATCTCTCATTTTAATTTGAGAAACTATGTGACTCATGTAAGAAATGAAATTTAAGAAATTTAAGAATTTAAGAAATGAAACAGATTAACGGGGAAAAAAGAGAGAGACAAACCGTAAAACAGACCCTTAACTATAGAGAACAACCTGAGGGTTGTTGGAGGGATGGGTGGAGGGTGGGCTAAATGAGTGATGGGTAATAATGAAGGCACTTGTGATGAACACTGGGTGTTATATGCAAGTGACGAATCACTAAATTCTACTCCTGAGACTAATATTCAGGAGTAGAATACTCCTATACACTATATACTATATGTCAACTAACTACAATTTAAATTAAAAAATTTAAACAAAAAAATTGAGAAACTATGGATGAAAGTGCCATTTACTGGAATGGAGGAGATGCAGATTAAGGTGAAAGTCTACATAAAGCAACTCAAGAAGGTTGATGAATCAGCTTATTAAGCAAGGTGATGTGCATCTTGTGACCTCAATCACAAGCTGCGTGTGAGAATTACCTGAGAAGATTTTCAAAAGACTAGAGCCTGGGCTCCATCCTAAACTGAATCAATGAAATTAGGCATTGACATTTTTTAAATGTTTATAGGTGATTCTCATATGAGAACAACTGTCCTCAATCATAAGGGGATTAGTTACTAGTGAGATCAATAAAATTCACTGAAAGGGAGTGGCCTAAGATAGGAAGAACTGAGGAGAGCACCACATATTCTAGTGGTTGCATATCAGATGGGATGGACTGTGTTAGACTGGACTTAAAAACCCACTCTGGAGTAGACATGGCCCATCTGTTCTCTGGAGAAGGGCCTCATCCACCCAAGTCCAACTCTGCATAGACTAGCCACAAAGACTGTGGGGTATTCGTTGTCAAACTATCCAAAGCCCCATGAGAAAAATAGACATGGAGATGCTTCAGCATGACTGGGGGCACAAAAATATTAATAACCCTCCTATCTCCTCTCCAATTCTCTGTATCCATCTGATAAACTTCTAACACAAGGAGAAAAAATAGTTATGTTGACATACGTGGTGTTAATCTTCCAATTTAAAATCTGTGCTGAAAGATTTATCTCATTAGGTTTTAGTGTTTAAAAAAAAGTAATTCATCTTAAAATATGCTTTGTCCAAGTCTTCATTACACTATTTCTGGGATGAGTCTCACAAATTAACTCAAAAACTTGATAGAAGCCATCTAATGGGAGGTGAGAAGAGCTGATATAATTGTACACTTTCTTAATGTATATTCATCTCTAGACTAATTTCCTAATTTTAAGAAAATTAAGAAAGTTGAGCATAAAACTGAGGTATAAATTAATTGTAGGAGAAGAAGAAAACTAGGGAAATAATTAAAGAAACATAATACTTTGATGTGATATAGGGAAGGAGAGTTTAAAAACAGAAGACAGCAAAAAAAAAATAGATTTCTCTTGCCAACCAATGACCACAGATGAGTGTAGTAGTAAGGGAAACATAGGACATTTTGGAAGATGTAGCTGGAGGCCACATTTAGTGTAAGGTCAGAAAAAATCCTCCAAAGAAAGTGAAATGTTTAAGCTGACACAAAGAATCAGTGTCTCAGAAAGAGAAAATAGTACCCAAAATGCAAAGCAGTAGAAAACTGTTAAGTTTGAGGAATTGGAAGAAGTTGAAGATAGCTCTCAAATGAAGAGTCTGAGATGGGACAGGAAAAGCTGGCTGGAGACTCATGAAGGGGTGCCTAGTGACCTGGTTTAGAATTATAATTTATCACAGGAAGAGGAGGGCCCTGGAGGGTTTTAAGAAAGTGGATGGGAATGATAAAACTGATTCTTCATTTTAGAAATACCACTCTGGCTTACATGTGAAGAATGGATTAGAAGCAATAGATCTAGGTGAGAGACAAATCATCTCTGGACTGTGATGGTGGTTAATGATGGTGGGGGTGATGGGAATGGACTGAGTTGAAAGATATTCACGTGGTAGAATCAGTAGGACTTGCTGATTAATTTGATGAAAGGTTGCAAAGGTATAAAAAATGACTCCATATGTTAGGTACAGGTACCTGGGAAAATGGCAGAGTGACTCACTGAGTGAGAAACACAGGAAAGGACAAATTCAGAGGTGGGAATAGGAGTTCCCTTGTATACATTTTGAGGTTTGGTTGAGTATAGGTCATCCATACGGTGGTATTTCCCCCAAAGTAGTTTGAGAGATAAATAATATATATATTTTTTTCTTTTTAAATTTCAGGAAAAGTATTTAGAATGGAAAGTAGAGATAGTTTAGGTAAGAGATCAATAACTTTTTTTTTTAAGATTTTATTTATTTGTCAGAGAGAGAGAGGAAGAGAGAGCGATCACAGGCAGACAGAATGGCAGGCAGAGGCAGAGGGAGAAGCAGGCTCCCCGCCGAGCAAGGAGCCCAATGTGGGACTCGATCCCAGGATGCTGGGACCATGACCTGAGCCGAAGGCAGCTGCTTAACCAACTGAGCCACCCACGTGTCCCGAGATCAGTAACTTTTAACCTGAGGTCTTCAGAAGTTCATCCCACTCAATAGCAAAGAAGGCCAAGTAAGGAGGAAACAGGACCAATAAGGTAGAAACACTGGCCTATTTATTGCTGAAAATAGCAATGTGAATAGTAAACTAACAGATGCCTCTAGGTCTATAATGAAATATCACATGGAGAATAATGTCCAATTTTTACTCATCTCCCTTAGGACAAAAGAACAAGAAATGATCTATGACAGGTGAGGTTTCTAATAAGTTAAAGTAAGGGCTTCTTTAATAAGGTTGTTAAAATCTGGAATGAGTTTCTCATGATTGTGGTAGACTCTTCTTGCTTTAAGTATTTTTATGTCATAATATTTTTCCTATCTCAAATATTTTAAGTATAACTGTTCTTATAAAAAGTAGTGCAGAGATTTTCTCAGCCTTTTGTGCAGACCTATTTTTGCATATGATGCTATGAGTTTTAATATTTAAAAGAAAAGTAATAAGGCCAAGAACAATTTTTACTTTTTAGCAATGGAACTGAACTCTGCCCGCTATATAGAGAACAGTAGTTTGGTACACTTCTTCCTCAGGATCTGCAGCCTATTCTGCAAGTTCCTCAGTCAAATGTGATGCTACATAGCACACCCAGAAAATTGGTCTTACCTATAAGATCCACTGAGGGTTTAGAAAGAATGAACTTCTGTAGTCTGAGTTTTCAGGTCCTTAAGAAAAGAGCTATGTTTGCTGCACTCAAGAATCCCAGCCAGCTCCAAAGAGACACAATTTAGAGACACACAGGAGCATCAAAGCAAAAGGGAGTCCATCCCTTCTTTTCATCTTCTCTGAGAAACCTCCCAAGGCTCCCCAAGGCAGGAGCCAGAGCTAAGAATTTTATCCAGGTCTCAGATTCATGAAGCATGGATCACATAAGATCTCTTTCATCCTCTCTGTATTTAAAGCTTAACTCCCCAACACTTTATAGTAAAATTTTCCAGTGCTCATGATTAAGCCAAGAACTGGTCTTGAGCACCATTTAACCCATAAAGATGATTGTTTTAACAATATCAACCCTAATTTGGGTTCTTCATAACCAAAATGATCAGACTTTTCAAATCTGAGAATGTCGACATGATGGTAATCTTGTTTTTAGAACATACATATGAGGAAACATGTAAATGCAAAAAGGCCTATTAATTCTGTGGTGTGTTTAATGAATTTGTATCTGAGTCATTGTTTCCATAAATTATAGAGAAAAGGTGATAAAAGATATTTGTGTATAGATAGTATTTCTTCTTTCTTCAGACACTTATACATTCATAGGAATAGAACAGTGGTTGGCAATCCTTGGGAACATTGGACTCATGTGAGGAGCTTTAGTGGACATTTAGCTTTAGGATAGTGGTCCTAGCCCCACCCCGACCAGTTAAATCATATAGGTGGGACGAGAGGTGGATAGGAGATCTGACTTGGTTAAGAACCACTGAATTAGAGGTCCCTTATTAAGTCCAAGGCCTCCAGGGCTCTGAGGGGAATAGATTATAAACCTCTGCTTTAGAGCTTTCAGGACAAGTGTATGTGTTCACTTTGTTCTGTTTCATTATGTTTTCCATCCACTTTCCCCCAAGGCTGAACCTACCAGGCCTGCACACCTTCTCCAGCACCCTACTATTTCACCCCTGCAAAGAAAGGTTTGGATATCAAGTTCAGTCCCATGTTTTATCTACATCTTTTTAAACTGCCAGATGGAATTGTGTAGAGAAGCTAATGGAAATATGAACTGTAAAAGGAATAAACCTTGAAACTCAAACTGATAGACTGCCAAACTGTCTGAGGCTTATACAGAAATTGCTTTTATTGGTATATCAATTAGTAACACTCATTTGATCCTCATTAATAAAAGCATCTCCTTTACATTTATGATTTATCATAAACATGACTTATTCTCCAGAAAATTCTTAAAAGGCTAAGCTCTTGAAAATTTTGATTTGTCTTTAAAGATTACAAAAGTACTATCCTGCTTTTCTCCATACCAAGGATAACTAATTGTTCTGAGTTGAGGTAAGGCTTGAGATTTTAATGCATAAAAACAAAGACATAATAACTAGATAGTTAATTCTTTGGGCCTCCTAAGTCAATGCTTGCTGAGAAAAGTACAAAATTTTCATTGTTGTTCTTAACATATATTCAGAGAATGTCATTGCCCTCCAGTAAGTAAAAATCTTGTCTCTCTGAATTCTTTCATAAAAATTCTTTAGATTTGAATAGTACAAAATATTACCCAAAAATACATATGTTTTAGAGGCTTCTTTATTTTAATGGACCTTAAGTGGTATGGTGGGTGGTGGAGCAGTTTGCAAATACATAGAGGTCAGCCCTTTTTGGTAAATGTTTAATGAGCATACTTTCATTTAAATCTTCCAAACTGAATAAGCAGTTAACCTATGCCATAAAAGAATTTAATATGAAGTTTCAAAACCACTGTTATTGTCATTTGAACTCGTTATTCGGTGTCATTGTCATTACCTAGTTGCTTGCATGGTTATCCGTTTTAGTTATGTTGCTAAAGTCAACTTGGTTTGCTGGTGTTCTTTCTTCATTCTTCCCTTCTTAGTTGGCACTTTTCTTTGGCCCTTACTATAGTCATCATGGCTATTTTTGTTTATCTTTCTTATGACAAATACAAATATATCTCAAGGCAAAAGACACAAGACAATGGAAAAGCTACAACACAGTTGAAACCAAAACTGCAGTTGAGGTGGTACAAAAGAAAGTGATGAATTATTAAACTTCTTTAATAGAGAGCATAGATCTTTATTACAAATATACTGTAAGTCTATAGATATATTGTATGTAGAATTAAAATACAACTCCATGGTCTATAAGTTTTACTGTGTGTAATTAAAATGTCTGAGAAAAGGCCAGTACCTGAAGAGAAAGCTATGCAAAGAGTCAGCCAGAGGCACCTTCCTTCCTATTACAGAGCAGACATCCAAGAACTGCAGTGAATCATGGAGGTGAGGCTATAAGGTAGAACCAGGAAGGTCAAGAAGTCTACAAATATGAAGAGGTTTGATCAGCGTGGAGTTGTGGTGCAGGCACCAAACAGTCAGGAACCAGGAATACAGGGAAAGCCAAGGACAAGACAGTGATGCATGAAAAACCAGATCTGGGTTGGGAGTATGAATAGAACAGTGATACACTAGAAACTTGATCTCATCATTTATTAAAACCTAACAAAGGGGAGTACTTGGGTGGCATCTGTTAAACTTCTGTCTTTGGCTCAGGTCATAATCTCAGGGTCCTGGAATCCAGCCCTGTTCAGTGGGGAGACTACTTCTTCCTCTCCCTCTGCCTCTTACCCTACTTGTGCTCACTTGCTCGCTCTCTCTCTCTCTTCAAATAAATAAATAAATAAATAAATAAATAAAACTAACAAAGACCACCTCCAGCAGAAACCTCCTTGTACTTTTCGGGGTGCCTGGGTGGCTCAGTGGGTTAAAGCCTCTGCTTTCGGCTCAGGTCATGATCCTAGGGTCATTGGATTGAGCCCCGCATAGGCCTTTCTGCTCAGCGGGGAGCCTGCTTCCTCCTTTCTCTCTCTGCCTGCTTCTCTGCCTACTTGTGATCTCTCTCTGTCAAATAAATAAATAAAATCTTAAAAAAAAAAACAAAACACCTCCTTGTATTTTTCAAACTGTGGGCCATTGAGATAACCTGAAAAGTGGCCTCAAAATATAACTAATTCGTTAGCAACTGTATCAGTCAGGGCCTGACCTTTCCCACCCAGGCGCCCTAGTGCTCTCTACACTTTCAGCAAGATATAGCACCAGTCTAAATAGCCCTGCTATTTTTTAAGCTATCATTGTCCTGACTATGAAATTTTTTACCACAAAAATTCAGTCTAATTGAACTGCTACACAGACTGTCAAAAGAATTTGATATTTTCTGAAAATCACAGAGAACAAAGGACAAAAGGATTGCCAAGATACTATAGTTGGGCAACTTTCTCATATAGATGGATCTTTCAACTCTAAGAATCTGACCTTCTCCACATTTAATTGCTAAACATCACTACATCATATGTGGCACAGTGTATATAATGCTAGAAGACATCCTGATTTTCCAAAATGATAAATATTAGAAACTAAAAGTTAGCAGCTTGACACTGGTTCACAAAACAAAATTCTCAACAAACTATTAAACCAGTAGATGATAAGTTTGAAAGAAAGTGATTAAGAACAAATCTCGCAGCTACAAGAGTGTTCAACCACTCAAAGTTCACATTAGAAAAGATCAGGTTCTTTCACTGGGAAGAAGACTTGGAAGTCGCATGTCACTACTTCCCTAGGGCTGGTTGGTTCCATATTCACTGCATTCCCTCTATAAGTCACCATGCCCCTGAAATCCTCTTTTCCTGTCCTGTACCAGGCTCTCCATTTCCCTGGCGCTCATCCCAGCTTGGCTGCAAGTAAACAGCAGTGCTGAGAGTTCTTGGACATGCCCCAGAAGTTATATGGTCATGTGCACCACAAAACAGTAGGGCATGAATCTCTAGCCCTCTAATATGAGACAAAGAGCCATGTATCAAACTGAAGGTGCTGATATGTGGTTGGGTCTATCAGAGGTTTGTTTCCACCAACACAAATCATTCATAAATAATCTGGACAAATATCTTCTCCCATTCTGTCAGTTGTCTTTTGGTTTTGTTAACTGTTTCCTTTGCTGTGAAAAAGCTTTTGATTTTGATGAAATCCCAAAAGTTCATTTTTGCCCTTGCTTCCCTTGCCTTTGGCGATGTTCCTAGGAAGATGTTGCTGCGGCTGAGGTCGAAGAGGTTGCTGCCTGTGTTCTCCTCAAGGATTTTGATGGATTCCTTTCTCACATTGAGGTCCTTAATCCATTTTGAATCTATTTTTGTGTGTGGTGTAAGGAAATGGTCCAATTTCATTTTTCTGCACGTGGCTGTCCAATTTTCCCAACACCATTTATTGAAGAGGCTGTCTTTTTTCCATTGGACATTCTTTCCTGCTTTGTCGAAGATTAGTTGACCATAGAGTTGAGGGTCTATTTCTGCTTTGGGGTAAATTGGAAGAGGAGATGAACCAGGAGAGACTATGGACTCTGAAAAACAATCTGAGGGGTTTGAAGTGGTGGGGGGGTGGGAGGTTGGGGTACCAGGTGGTGGGTATTATAGAGGGCACAGCTTGCATGGAGCACTGGGTGTGGTGAAAAAAATAATGAATACTGTTTTTCTGAAAATAAATAAATTGGAAAAAAAAATCTGGACAGACACAGGAGTGGACTCAACACTTTTTCCAGGATAAAGCATCAAGATGCTTTCTAAGAAATTCTTGTAAGTAGGAGCCGTCTAGACAGATATCCTGGAGAACCGAGTCACACTGATTTTTGGCAGGCTTGTCTAAATTATTCCACCTTGGATAGGATGAGTTAGCCCCTCCTGAAACTGGTCTCCCTGCCTGCTGCCTTGTTCCAGATATTTCCTTGACTGGCTGGCAGAACACCGTAATGGCCTTTTTACAAAATAGATCAAGTCCTTGGCAGAGCCAACCATCACAGTTTTCCAGTCTGGGTTTGGCGTGTTAGAAAGATTAGACAAGGTCAGGAACCACTCTATAACCATTCCATAAATCTCAATTCACTTTAATAAAATGAGCAGTTTAACCACCTACCATTCTTCCCTGATTTAGGGTATGCATAGGATGGAACAACAGAAGCAAAATCCACAAAAACCCTGGGCTGCCAAATCTATAAGACCCTTTCATGCTCCCATGGACGAAGCAGTAACAGGTTTCTAATATCAATGGGAAGTTCAACTTTAAAACTTAGTAGTGTCTCAATCCCTCTGTTTACTTAAAAAGAAAGAACACCTTATGAGCATGTTTCCCCCATCATAGCCTTCCCACCAACATGCACATATACAAGAACATTTGATACATCTGGCTATACCCTTCACCCAAACACAGGACACTTCATACTATTGGTCATGCGGACATCAAACAGTTAGGAAAACTGACTACAAGCTAGATCAGCAAGCTGGCCGATTTGAAACCATCATGTCAAACAACTGTATCATACAGAATATATCATTTAACTACAATGGACTTTAGTTAGAAAAATAAAATAAAGAAAAAATATATTTGAAAATTTAATATACATTGCTGAACAGCTTATCATTCAGAAAAACCAAAATGGAATCATAAACTTTTAGAAAATATTTAGAAAAATAACAGGGTGCTGTTATAAGTATTATGTATCAAAACAAGGACAGTTTTGTATAACAGAGTTATAAAGATTCTTTTTTTAAATTTTATTTATTTATTTGACAGAGAGAGAGAGAAACATCACAAGTAGGCACAGAGGCAGGCAGAGAGAGAGGGGGAAGCAGGCTCTCCACCAAGCAGAGAGCCCGATGCAGGGCCTGACCCCAGGACCCCGAGACCATGACCTGAGCCTGAGGCAGAGGTCCAACCCACTGAGCCACCCAGGCGCCCCAAGTTATAAAGATTCTTAAAGTTTTAGTCTTAAATGCTTACATTAGAAAAGAAAGAAAAGTTCAACTTAGTGAAGTGAATATCCAGCCACAAGGAATTAGAAAAAAAGAATAGCAAACAAAACTCAAAAAGACGAGAAAAGATGATAAAAATAAGAGCTGAAGTCAATGAAAAAGAAAATGAACATATAATGAAGAGGGTCAATAAAGGTCCAAAAAGTAATAAAATATACCAATCTACAGAATATAATCAAAAGGAAAAAAAGGTATTAAAATTTTTTTAAAGATTTTATTAATTTATTTGACAGAGAAAGAGAAAGAAAGCACAAGCAGGGGGAGCAGCAGACAGAAGGAGAGGGAGAATCAGTCTCCCCGCTGAGAAAGGAGTCTGATGCAGGGCTCGATCCCTGGACCTTAGCTGGAATCACGACCCGAGCAGAAGGCAGATGCTTAACCAACCTAGCCCCCCAGATGCCCCAGAAAGGCATTAAAATTTTTAAATAAAAAGGGGGTAAAACTATAGTTGCTATAGAGATTAAACAGATAAAATGTTTTGAACAACTCTGGGTCTATAAATTTGACAACTTAGAAGAAATAAACAGATCCATACATGTTAACAAAACCAACTCTTTAAAGCTTTTAAGAAATTGAATCAGTAGTTTAAAATAGTCTCATTAGGTGTGTGTGCAGGCATGTGTGCACACGCACACACACACAAACCCACACATACACAGGATTCAGATGAATTTCCAGGAAATTCTACCATAAATTCTACTATACCAAAAAAGCATTAGGAAATTCTAATCTTACACAAACTATTCCATACAATGGAAAAAGAGTTATTTGTAATATAACACATTTCAGAACCAGACAGGGATATTATAAGAAAAGAAAAATATAGGCCAATCTCACTTATGAGTGAATACAGATGTAAAAACTCTGAAAATAAACATTTTTATAAAACAAATCAGACAATGTATAAACAGGATAACTTATTAAGAACAAATTGGTTTTTACTAGGAATTTTAGGTTAGTTTATCATGAGAAGTTCAATTAAAGTAATTCAGTATATTAATAATTTAAGGTAAAAAAAATCAAATCTAAATGAAGCCAAGAAAAGGGGGGGGTAACCTTCTATATTCATTTGTGATTTAAAAGAAGAGAGACAACCTTCTTAGCAAACTGGGAATGGAAGTCACTTTCTTAACCCAATTAAGGGCATTTCAGAAGACCCAGAGAAACTTTATACCTAACAAAGAGACTTTGAAAGCATCCTCTATAAGGTCAAGTTCAAGATAAGGATGTCTGTTTTCATCAACCCTATTCTACGTTGTACTAGAAGTCCTTACACAGTAAAGCAAGAGAAAAAAATAAAAGGTAAAGGATTGAAAAGAAACAAAAATGTTCATCATTTGTATATGCTATGATTGCTTATGCAGAAAATCTCAAAGAAAAAAAAAAACCTTAACACAGGGATTACCTAATACATGTTTGTTGAGGAAATAAGCAATAAAATAGTTGTGCAGATAAAGTGAAATAACCTGTGTCAACTATTTGCCATATAGTAGAAACTTAATAAATACTACTTTTCTTTCCCTTAAAATTCATATTTTAGTTATTTATGTCATGTTGCCAAAAATAATTTTAAGTAGGAATTTAATTTAGTAAGAGAGATGTTGAATCAAAATCAATATACAAAAGTGAATTACATTTCTAGATATCCACAACAATTGGCTAAAAAGTAAATTTTTAAAACACACAATTTAAAATAGTAAAAGACATTTTTTAATATCTACAATAAAGTAAAAAATGTTATGCCTTCTATAGAGAAAGCTTAAAAATTTCACTGAAAGACATTAAAGAATAGTGACTAGGAAGATCTGTCATATTATCAGTTAAGAAGACTAAATATCATAAAGTATGTTATAATTCTCTCCAAATTGATCTTTAACTTCAGCACAATTCTAACAATAACTCAACAAGCTGATTACAGAATTTACAGGAAAGAAAGGAGGGACAATAAAAGCCAAGATACTTCTGAAGAACAAGGTGTGGGGAGGGGTTGGGAGATTCTCTACCAGATATCAAGACTTACTATAACCAGTGGAAATCAAGACAGTATGATATTAGTGCAGGCACAGACTAATAGTCCAAAGGAAGAATAAAGGGCCTAGTAATAAATCCATGACTATATGGAAAAAGAATTTATGACAAAGCAGACATTACGGGTCAGGAGAAAAGGTAACCTAATCAATACAACACAAGGTCAATTGTTTAACCAAACAGAAAAAAACTTGAAGTTATATTCCTTTCCTATACACCAACACAAAAATGAATTGCAATTAAATACTTGATATAAAATACCAAGTTATAAAATTTGCCAAGGACAATATCAAATATTTTCTCTATAACCTTGTTTCTTAAATAAGAAGCAAATAATGTAAAATTTAATGAGATTAATAAATCACAGTAAAACTCAGACTTTAAACTCAACATTAAGAATGAAAAGCAAGAGTACAGGCAAGATGTCAGAGGAATAGGGGACCTAAATTTTGTCTGTTCCCAGGAATTCAGCTAGGTAGTTATCAAACCATTCTGAACACCTACAAACTCAACAGGAGATTGAAGAAAAGAATAGCAGCAATTTTATGAACAGAAAAATGAACATTTTCTAAAAGGTAGGATGTGCAGAGAAGTGAATCTGAGGCAGTATCTGGGGAGATAGGCTGTGAGGGGAGGAAGCCTCCATCAGCCACTTACCATCAAGTGAGAGAGCAGTGGAGAATGAAATCAGAACTTTTAGATGTCTGCTCCGTGAAGGGACATCACACCAGCAGGGGGTGGAATCTTCACTGGGACAGTGTGGTCTCAGGACCGTCAGGGTTACAGAAAGAGGGGGTTGCTGAGTGTGGCAGAGCTCCCAGGTATCAGAGCAGGGAGGCAGGCTCCAAAGATGCAGCTGAGGAGTAGGTTCTCAGCTCAGGGTTGCCATAAACCATGATTCAAGGCACATTTGGACCACTGCTTCTCGAGCAGGTACCCCACAAGTAGCATATCCTGGAAGAACCCCCTTCCTTCACCGGGAGGAGCAGCGTGGGAGTACGCTGAAGGAATAGACTGGGTTTGGAGACTCCAGCACCATGCACCAGAGATAGGAATGCTCAGTCATAGGCCGGGTGAGCTCAGAGCAGCCTGAGACCAGAGAGATAGGAGTGATTGATTGCTTTGCTCTGAGGGCACACTGAGACCCCGAGGTCTCTGCTCCTCCAACTCCTCCAGGGCTGGAGATTGGGAGGCCGCCATTTTCACTCCCATCCTCCAAAGCTGTATGGAAAGCGTTCAGGGAACAAAAGCTATGGAGAGCAAACCTGAGTAGATTACTTAGCCTGGCCTCTGGCAAGGGTGGTGCAATTCCGCATGGAGCAAAGACACCTGAGACTCACTGCAACAGGCCCTTCTCCCTGAAGATCAGCAAGAACACCAAGCCAAGACCAAGTTTACCCATCAATGAGAACTGCAAATCTCCAGTGCTAGGGGAATATAGCAGATAAAATTCATGGCTTTTTTCCTATGATTTTTTAATCTTTTGAAGTTTTTAAAATTATTTTTTCTTTTTCTTTTTTTGAATTTTTCTTCTTTCTTCTTTTCTTTTTTTTTTAAGATTTTATTTATTTATTTGACAGACAGAGATCACAAGCAGGCAGAGAGGCAGACAGAGAGAGAGGAAGGTAAGCAGGCTTTCTGCTGAGCAGAGAGTCCAATGCGGGGCTTGATCCCAGGACACTGGGATCATGACCTGAGATGAAGGCAGAGGCTTTAACCCACTGAGCCACCCAGGCGCTCCCTTCTTTCTTATTTTCACCATCTTTTCAGTTCCTTTTTAAAAATCCTTTCTAATTTTCATTTTTACAGTTATATTCTATCCCTTCATTGTATTTAACCTTATTTTTTTGTATATATATATTTTTTTCTTTCTTTAAAATTTTGGGGTACAGTTTCTTTTAACAGACCAAAATATAAATTTGTCATATGACTTTGTTCTAGTCTCCTGCCTGATCACATTCTCTCCTTTTATTTAAAATTTTTTTTCTTTCTTTTTTCTACCAACTTCTCATCAATTCCTTTTTTAAAATATTTTTAAATTTTCTTCTTTATAGTCATATTCCATCCCTTCATTGTATTTCCCCTTATTTTTTTGTGTGTGTATATATATATATATATATATATATATATATATATATTTTTTTTTTTTTTTTTTTTTTTAGTTTCTTCTAACAGACGAAACTACACCCAAAATCTAGTGTGGCTCTGTTCTATTCACCAGCTTGATAATATTCATTTATTCATTCATTCAATCTTTCTTTCTTTCTTTTTCCTTTCTTTTCACCCTGGTTTCAGGTATCTTCTGATTTGTTTAGTATATATTTTTCTGGGGTCATTTTTACCTTTTACCATTTTGCTCTCTCATTCATCTATTCTTCTCAAGACAAAATGGCAAAATGGAAAAACTCACCTCAAAAAAAAAAAAAAAAAGGAAGAAGAGGCAGTACCAACTGCCAGGGACCTAATCAATATGGACATTAGTAAGATGTCAGAACTAGAGTTCAGAATGACAACTATAAAGATACTAGCTGGGCTTGAGAAAAGCATAGAAGATACTAGAGAATCCCTTTCCGGAGAAATAAAAGAACTAATATCTAACCAAGTTGAAATAAAAAAGGCTATTAATGAGGTGCAATAAAAAATGGAGACTCTAACTGCTATGATAAATGAGACAGAAGAGAGAATTAATGATATAGAAGACCAAATCATGGAGAATAAAGAAGCTGAGAAAAAGAGAGAAAAACAACTACTGAATCACAAGGGGAGAATTCAATAGATAAATGATACCATAAGACAAAACAATATTAGAATAATTGGGATCCCAGAAGAAGAAGAAAGAGAGAGGGGGGCAGAAGGTATATTGGGGCAAATTATAGAGGAGAAATTTCCTAATTTGGGGAAGGAAACAGGTATCAAAATCCAGGAGGCACAGAGAACCCCCTTCAAAATCAATAAAAATAGGTCAACACCCCATTACCTAAGAGTAAAACTTACAAGTCTCAGAGACAAAGAAAATCCTTAAAGCGCTCAGGACAAGAGGTCTGTAACATACAATGGTATAAATATTAGACTGGCAGAAGACCTAGCCACAGAGACCTAGCAGGCCAGAAAGGACTGGCATGATATATTCAGAGCACTAAATGAGAAAAATACACAGCTAAGAATACTGTATCCAGCTAGGCTGTCACTGAAAATAGACATAAAAAGCTTCCAGGACAAACAACAACAAAAGAATTTGCAAACACCAAACCATCCCTACAGAAAATATTGAAAGGGGTCCTCTAAGCAAAGAGAGAACCTAAAAGTAACATAGACCAGAAAGGAACAGTGACAATATACAGTAACAGTCATCTTACAGTAAGACAATGGAACTAAATTCTTATCTTTCAACAGTTACCCTGAATGTAAATGGACTAAATGCCCCAATCAAAAGACATAGGGTATCATAACGGATAAAAACACTAGACCCATCGATATGCTGTCTATAAGTAACTCATTTTAGACTTAAATAATAGTAATAACCAAAATAAATAAATAAAATTTAAAAAAAAGAATGAAAAGCAAACAATAAAATAGGGAAAGTTATTTACAATATATATAACCATTAAAGAGGTTGGTCTTCAAAGGGTTCACTGTGAAGCATGTGTGTGCCCCACTGCCCACTATAATCAGTCTCTTCTTTTCCTGGCTAAGAGACAAATGAAGGCCCTGGCTGGCTATGTCAGTGGGCTCAATGCCAGAGTTTGTGTGCTGGTGGCACTGGTGGTATTGACCCAAGACATATTTACCTTGAAGAGAAGGATACAGAAGATCAAGACCATTAAGATGAATATTGAATAGCTAAGAAATAACTAACTTAAAGTCTGCTATCTTTGTGAAAAGGATACTAAAACTCTAGAAACATCCAGTTCTCATGAAGAACCCTACAAGGGTAGAAAAAAAATTGTCTGTGACCATGGTCTTGTCAAAGGAGGAGCTGCCATACTTCTGGTAATAATCACCTTTGATATCACACTCAGGAAATACAAAGGGAAAAGATGCCCAACACGTTATAGTATCATCAACAACTGTAAACTACTTATCGATAAATGTAAAAAAAAAAAAAAAAGATAGTCAACTAAAAGAAAAGTATTATGTTATTAAAGTTGATCTTTTTCTTAGCAGAGACTAGAACTATCCTTATATGGTAGAATAGAACACTAAGTCACATAATCTACCAGCTGAACAAGGTTTACCAGAAGCTAAACTTAAAGAAATTATGGAAGAATCTGATGTCATGTTCTAGGAAGGAAATAAGAATTTATTTGATGAGCTCCAACAACACAATATCACTGTGTTCATATTTTCTGTATGAAATAGGTGATGTACTACAAGAGTATTATCATCCAAATATCAAAGAAGTGTCCAACCTCACAGATTTTGATGAAAATAAGGCTTTCAAAGGACAAGGAGGGGAATTAATACACCTATTTAATAAAAACAGAATATTTCAATCCACCAAAAGACAACAGCAACTTAATGCTTTTGGGAGACTCCCAAGTAGACTTACAAGTGAGGGAGCTAATATTGAATATATTCAGAAACTGGCTATCTAAATGATGGATAAACTTTTGGGAAAGTACCTGGGCTCTTTCAATATCATTTTTTTTAAAGATTTTATTTATTTATTTGATAGAGAGAGATCCCAAGTAGATGGAGAGGCAGGCAGAGAGAGAGAAAGAGAGGGAAGCAGGCTCCCTGCTGAGCAGAGAGCCCGATGCGGGACTCGATCCCAGGACCCTGAGACGATGACCTGAGCCGAAGGCAGCGGCTTAACCCACTGAGCCACCCAGGCGCCCTCAATATCATTTTTGTACAATTTCATACTCATTCAAGATAGCCAACATTATCCTAAAGAAGATTCTATAAACACATATATTTCAGGAAGACCTCTCTCTCATCGAAGCAACTGATACAAAAACTTCTCATCTGTTCATCTTGCTGAAAGGCAGCTATTTATAATGTATTTTTGCTCTTGAAGTTTTTCCTTTATGTTACCTCTACATTTTCAAATACGTTGAATCCATCAGTGGTAAACCCCTTTTTCTCTACCTCTTCCAACACACTTCCCACCATATTTTTTAAATTGGTTAAAAACAAAACAAAACAAAAAAATTAAAGCCAAAATGAGAAAATAACTTCCTGTTTTCTAAAGTTGATTTCGGAGTTTAATATTGTCAAGCAATATACAGGAGTCTTTTTATACTGGGAAAGCTGATATAATTTTGAAAAGAAGCTTTGTGAAATAGTCAAATAGTGTGCATAATTTTAAGGTTGCTGTTTTTATAATTTGGGTAAGGTATGCTTGATGGTATCACCATCTCAAAAAAAAAAAAAAAAAAAGAGTTGGGGGGCGGGTGCTAAAAGGACCTCTTTAATGACCAGGAAAATATAAATTAAAATCGCAATGAGATGCAACTTTCAACACAGCAGATTGGCAGAAATGAAGAAGTCTGATAATATCAAGTGTTAAGAATGTTGAGCAACTGCCGCAGCAACATCTTCCTAGGAACATCGCCAAAGGCAAGGGAAGCAAGGGCAAAAATGAACTATTGGGATTTCGTCAAGATCAAAAGCTTTTGCACAGCAAAGGAAACAGTTAACAAAATCAAAAGACAACTGACAGAATGGGAGAAGATATTTGCAAACGACATATCAGATAAAGGACTAGTGTCCAAAATCTATAAAGAGCTTAGCAAACTCAACACCCAAAGAACAAACAATCCAATCAAGAAATGGGCAGAAGACATGAACAGACATTTCTGCAAAGAAGACATCCAGATGGCCAACAGACACATGAAAAAGTGCTCCATATCACTCGGCATCAGGGAAATACAAATCAAAACCACAATGAGGTATCACCTCACACCAGTCAGAATGGCTAAAATCAACAAGGCAGGAAATGACAGATGCTGGCGAGGATGCAGAGAAAGGGGAACCCTCCTACACTGTTGGTGGGAATGCAAGCTGGTGCAACCACTCTGGAAAACAGCATGGAGGTTCCTCAAAATGTTGAAAATAGAACTGCCCTATGACCCAGCAATTGCACTACTGGGTATTTACCCTAAAGATACAAACGTAGTGATCTAAAGGGGCACGTGCACCCGAATGTTTATAGCAGCAATGTCCACAATAGCCAAACTATGGAAAGAACCTAGATGTCCATCAACAGATGAATGGATAAAGAAGATGTGGTATATACACACAATGGAATACTATGCAGCCATCAAAAGAAATGAAATCTTGCCATTTGTGACAACATGGATGGAACTAGAGTGTATCATGCTTAGTGAAATAAGTCAAGCAGAGAAAGACAACTATCATATGATCTCCCTGATATGAGGAAGTGGTGATGCAATATGGGGGCTTAAGTGGGTAGGAGAAGAATAAATGAAACAAGATGGGATTGGGAGGGAGACAAACCATAAGTGACTCTTAATCTCACAAAACAAACTGAGGGTTGCTGGGGGGAGGGGGGTGGGAGAAGGGGGGTGGGGTTATGGACATTGGGGAGGGTATGTGCTTTGGTGAGTGCTGTGTAGTGTGTAAACCTGGCGATTCACAGACCTGTACCCCTGGGGATAAAAATATATGTTTATAAAAAATAAAAAAATTATTTAAAAAAAAATATGAAAAAAAAAAAGAATGTTGAGCAACTGAAACCACATGAAACACATGGCTAGAGGGAGTGTAACTGGTGTGACCCTACTTGGGAAAACAGTTTGTCATCAATAGTAAATTTGATATGTGCATTAACTATGACCCAGCAATTCTACTCATACATGTATACTCCAAAGAAACTCTCACACAAGTATATTAGTTTCCTATTGCTACTGTAGCAAATTGCCACAAATTCAGTGGCTTAAAACAACACAAATTTATTCTCTTACAGTTCAGGGAGTCAGAAGTCCTAAAATCAAGGTCAGCAGGGCTGTGTCCCCTCTGGAGGCTGTAGGGGAGCCTAGAAAAGCATTTCCTTGCCTTTTCTAGTTTTTGTAGGCTGTCTACCTTCCTTGGTTCATGGCTTGATCCCCCATTTTCAAATGTACTTCCAAGCAGCATAGCATCTTCTAATTTCTCAATCTGACGCCCCTCCTTCCCTTTTGACTGTGTATTGGGCCCACCCAGATAATCCTGAATAATCTTCCCATATCAAGATCGTTAGGTTAATCACATCTTGAAAGTCCCTCTTGTCACATAAAGTAACAGTCACAGGTTCTGAGGACTAGGATGGTGACATCTCTGAGAAACGATTATTCAGTATATACCACAGGTAAACCAGGAGACATGTACAAATGTTTATAGCAGGAAAAACAACAACAGCAACCTAGAAGTAACTCAAAAGTCCGTCAACAGTAGAATGGGTAAAGTGTGATATATTTATTTAAAGGAATATTATATAGCATTGGACATTATTACTATGCATTTCAACATGAATTAGTCTTGAAATGTTGGGTAGAAAAAGCAAGAAACAAAAGAATATACATAGAATAATTCCATTTATACAAAGTTCAAAAGCAGATAAAACAAAATTGCATGCTGTAGGAAAACATACATAGGTGGCAAAGCCATAAAAACAAAAGAAAAGCAAGGGAATAATTGCACAATACTCAGGATTGTGATAACAGGGGTGAGGTTCAGGAAGGAGGACAATATAATTGTAAAGGGGCAGCAGAAGACTTCAGTGCTAATGGCTGTGTTTTCTATTTAAACCTGGTGAATAGAAGAATGTCCAGTTCATAATTATTCTTTATGCTGGATATACATATTTTCCTTTCCTCCTTGGTTTATATGATATATTTCACAATGTCCAAAAAGAGGAGATGGACAATACAGTGAAAACTGGAGGGCCAAAGCTCTTGTCATTGCCAATATATTCAGCACACATTCTGTTACTTTAATTTGCAGAGTTCTAAGGGATACACTTTGGCAACATACATGAGCAGTTAACACCTGGTTCTCACTATGTTAATGGGAACATTGTGACTAAACCACTAAATTAAAACTTTACTCCAGGGATTATTGGTACTAAAACTGAATGTTTATACAGAGGACTACACATACACACCTCACCGTTTGTTACATTTCTCACTTTTGTACTGTGTGCTAACATTACCATGTATTACAGATGATCTACTAAATAGGACCACCTTCCTTCTTGACAGTCCTTTCCATCCTTTCCACTGTGTTTTGTCCACAACTTTTATGATTTGATGCTGCCAACAAGTAATCTTAAATTAAGAATCTAATCAATAAATATAGATTGATAATAATGTGCAGGCAGACATATTTTTTAACTATGTAATTTTTCCAAATAACACCTAACTGGATAAGTCACAGTGAGATATTTTCACATGCAGAAACATTTTTTGGAAGTGGCAGAACCCAGGATTTACTTTAAGTCCCTGTGGCAATAGTACTCCCATTTTTCCGTATGTATGACAGATGTCATTGTCAAGGTACCAAAGCACTTAATTCCCCTTTTGAAATACTATCTGTCCACTTTCACACCTTCCCCATATCTTTTCTGTAAGAAAAGAGAGTATTTCAAGCATTATCCCCTTAAATGTTACCATATATTTAGCTGAACTGCCTATGAATTAAAGGACTCCCTTGAGTGTAACTTTGTCATAAGAGCCATATTTATTATCTGCTAGAAATTTTAGATGGTAATAAAAATAACTTTGCCACTTTAAGAAATTTTTCCTGGGGTGCCTGGCTGACTCAGTCAGCAGAGTATCTGACTCCTGATCACAGGGTCATGAGTTCAAGCCCCATATTGGATGTAGAGGTTACTTAAAAAATAAATTAACTGACTTCTAAAAAGCATCTTTATTCCTATTTAAAGAAAAGGAGTTTTCCCTTTCTTTTTTAAATTTTTTTATTAAAAAAAATTTTAAAATAAACATATAATGTATTTCTATGCCTGGGGTACAGGTCTGTGAATCGCCAGGTTTACACATTTCACAGCACTCATCATAGCACATACCCTCCCCAATGTCCATATCCCCACCACCCTCTCCCAACTCCCCTCCCCCCAGCAACCCTCAGTCTGTTTTTTTACATTGAGTCTTTTATGGTTTCTCTCCCTCCCAATCCCACCTTCTTTCATTTTTTCTTTTCCTACCCCCCAACCATCCCCCGACATTGCATCTCCACTTCTTCATATGAGGGAGATCATATGATAGTTGTCTTTCTCCTATTGACTTATTTCACTAAGCATAATACCCTCTAGTTCCATCCATGTCATTGCAAATGGCAAGATTTCATTTCTTTTGATGGCTGCATAGTATTCCATTGTGTATATATACCACATCTTCTTTATCCATTCATCTGTTGATGGACATCTAGGTTCTTTACATAGTTTGGCTATTGTGAACATTGTTGCTATAAACATTTGGGTGCATGTGCCCCTTCAGAGTACCACGTTTGTATCTTTAGGATATATACCCAGTAGTGCAATCGCTGGGTCATAGGGTAGTTCTATTTTCAGTTTTTTGAGGAAACTCCACACAGTTTTCCAGAGTGGTTGCACCAGCTTGCATTCCCACCAACAGTGTAGGAGGGTTCCCCTCTCTCCGCATCCTCTCCAGCATCTGTCATTTCCTGACTTGTTGATTTTAGCCATTCTGACTGGTGTGAGGTGATATCTCATTGTGGTTTTGATTTGTATTTCCCTGATGCCGAGTGATGTGGAGCATTTTTTCATGTGTCTGTTGGCCATCTGGATGTCTTCTTTGCAGAAATGTCTGTTCATGTCCTCTGCCCATTTCTTGATTGGATTATTTGTTCTTTGGGTGTTGAGTTTGCTAAGCTCTTTATAGATTTTGGATACTAGCTCTTTATCTGATATGTCGTTTGCAAATATCTTCTCCCATTCTGTCAGTTGTCTTTTGGTTTTGTTAACTGTTTCCTTTGCTGTGCAAAAGCTTTTGATCTTGATGAAATCCCAATAGTTCATTTTTGCCCTTGCTTCTGTTGCCTTTGGCAATGTTCCTAGGAAGATGTTGCTGCGGCTGAGGTCAAAGAGGTTGCTGCCTGTGTTCTCCTCAAGGATTTTGATGGATTCCTTTCTCACATTGAGGTCCTTCATCCATTTTGAGTCTATTTTCATGTATGATATAAGGAAATAGTCCAATTTCATTTTTCTGCATGTGGCTGTCCAATTTTCCCAGCACCATTTGTTGAAGAGGCTGTCTTTTTTCCATTGGACATTCCTTCCTGCTTTGTCAAAAATTAGTTGACCATAGAGTTGAGGGTCTATTTCTGGGCTCTCTATTCTGTTCCATTGATCTATGTTCCATTGATCTATGTGTCTGTTTTTGTGCCAGTACCATGCTGTCTTGATGATGACAGCTTTGTAATAGAGCTTGAAGTCTGGAATTGTGATGCCACCAACTTTGGCTTTCTTTTTCAATATTCCTTTGGCTATTCAAGGTCTTTACAGGTTCCATATAAATTTTAGGATTGTTTCTTCTATTTCTTTGAAAAAAATGGATGGGATTTTGATAGGGATTGCATTAAATGTGTAGATTGCTTTAGATAGCATAGACATTTTCACAATATTTATTCTTCCAATCCATGAGCATGGAACATTTTTCCATTTCTTTGTGCCTTCCTCAATTTCTTTCATGAGTACTTTATAGTTTTCTGAGTATAGATTCTTTGCCTCTTTGGTTAGGTTTATTCCTAAATATCTTATTGTTTTGGGTGCAATTGTAAATGGTACTGACTCCTTAATTTCTCTTTCTTCTGTCTTGTTGTTAGTGTAAAGAAATGCAACTGATTTCTGTGCATTGACTTTATATCCTGACACTTTACTGAATTCCTGTACAAGTTCTATCAGTTTTGGAGTGGAGTCTCTTTTCCACATAGAGTATCATATGATCTGAAAAGAGTGATAGTTTGACTTCTTCTTTGCCGATTTGGTTGCTTTTAATTTCTTTTTGTTGTCTGATTGCTGAGGCTAGGACTTCTAGTACTATGTTGAACAGCAGTGGTGATAACGGACATCCTTACCGTGTTCCTGACCTTAGCGGAAAAGCTTTCAGTTTTTCTCCATTGAGAATGATATTTGCGGTGGGTTTTTCATAGATGGCTTTGGTAGTATTGAGGTATGTGCCCTCTATCCCTACACTTTGAAGAGTTTTAATCAGGAAGGGATGCTTCACTTTGTCAAATGCTTTTTCAGCATCTATTAAGGGTATCACATGGTTCTTATTCTTTCTTTTATTAATGTATTGTATCACATTGATTGATTTGCAGATGTTGAACCAAACTTGCAGCCCTGGAATAAATCCCACTTGGTCGTGGTGAATAATCCTTTTAATGTACTGTTGGATCCTATTGGCCAGTATTTTGGTGAGAATTTTCGCATCTGTGTTCATCAAGGATATTGGTCTGTAGTTCTCTTTTTTGATGGGATCCTTGTCTGGTTTTGGGATCAAGGTGATGCTGGCCTCATAAAATGAGTTTGGAAGTTTTCCTTCCATTTCTATTTTTTGGAACAGTTTCCGGAGAATAGGAATTAATTCTTATTTAAATGTTTGGTAGAATTCCCCTGGGAAGCCATCTGGCCCTGGATTTTTGTTTGTTTGGAGATTTTTGATGACTGTTTCAATCTCCTTACTGGTTATGGTTCTGTTCAGGTTTTCTATTTCTTCCTGGTTCAGTTGTAGTAGTTTATATGTCTCTAGAAATGTATCCATTTCTTCCAGATTGTCGAATTTGTTGGCGTAGTGTTGCTCATAGTATGTCTTATAATTGTTTGTATTTCTTTGGTATTGGTTGTGATCTCTCCTCTTTCTTCATGATTTTATTTATTTGGGTCCTTTGTCTTTTCTTTTTGATAAGTCTGGCCAGGGGGTTATCAATCTTATTAATTCTTTCAAAGAACCAGCTCCTAGTTTCATTGATTTGTTCTATTGTCTTTTTAGCTTCTGTTTCATTGATTTCTGCTCTGATCTTTATGATTTCTCTTCTACTGATGGGTTTAGGCTTTCTTTCTCCAGCTCCTTTAAGTGTAGGGTTAGGTTGTGTATTTGAGACCTTTCTTGTTTCTTGAGAAAGGCTTGTACAGCTATATATTTTCCTCTCAGGACTGCCTTTGCTGTGTCCCACAGATTTTGAACCGTTGTGTTTTCATTATCATTTGTTTCCATGAATTTTTTCAATTCTTCTTTAATTTCCTGGTTGACCCATTCATTTTTTTAGAAGGATGTTGTTTAGTCTCCAGGTATTTGGGTTCTTTCCAAATTTCCTCTTGTGACTGAGTTCTAGCTTCAGAGCATTGTGGTCTGAAAATAGGCAGGGAATGACCCCAATCTTTTGATACTGGTTGAGACCTGATTTATGACCCAGGAGGTGATCTATTCTGGAGAATGTTCCATGTGCACTACAGAAGAATGTATATTCTGTTGTCTTGGGATGGAATGTTCTGAATATATCTGTGATGTCCATCTGGTCCAGTGTGTCATTTAAGGCCTTTATTTCCTTGTTGATCTTTTGCTTAGATGATCTGTCCATTTCAGTGAGGGGAGTGTTAAAGTCCCCTACTATTATTGTATTATTGTTGATGTGTTTCTTTGATTTTGTTATTAATTGGTTTATATAGTTGGCTGCTCCCATGTTAGGGGCATAGATATTTAAAATTGTTAGGTCTTCTTGTTGTACAGATCCTTTGAGTATGATATAGTGTCCTTCCTCATCTCTTATTAGAGTCTTTGGCTTAAAATCTAATTGATCTGATACTAGGATTGCCACCCCAGCTTTCTTCTGATGTCCATTAGCATGGTACATTGTTTTCCACCCCCTCACTTTAAATCTGGAGGTGTCTTTGGGTCTAAAATGAGTTTCTTGTAGGCAGCATATTGATGGGTTTTGTTTTTTTATCCATCCTAGGTCTTTTGATGGGGCATTTAGCCCATTAACATTCAGGATAACTATTGAGATATATGAATTTAATGCCATTGTATTGCCTGTAAGGTGACTGTTACTGTATATTGTGTCTGTTTCTTTCTGATTTACTACTTCTAGGGTCTCTCTTTGATTAGAGGACCCCTTTCAATATTTCCTGTAGAGCTGGTTTGGTGTTTGCAAATTCTTTCAGTTTTTGTTTGTCCTGGAAGCTTTTTACGTCTCCTTCTATTTTCAATAATAGCCTAGCTGGATATAGTATTCTGGGCTCATGTTTTTCTTGTTTAGTGCTCTGAATATATCATGCCAGTTCTTTCTGGCCTGCCAGGTCTCTGTGGATAGGTCCACTGCCAATCTAATGTTTTTACCCTTGTATGTTACAGACTTCTTATCCCGGGCTGCTTTCAGGATTTTCTCTTTGTCACTAAGACTTGTAAATTTTACTATTAGGTGACGAGGTGTGGACCTATTTTTGTTGATTTTGAGCGGTGTTCTTAGCATCTCCTGGATTTTGATGTTTGTTCCCTTTGCCATATTAGTGAAATTCTCTACAATAATTCTCTCCAGTATACCTTCTGCTCCCCTCTCTCTTTCTTCTTTTTCTGGAATCCCAATTATTCTAATGTTGTGTCGTCTTATGTGTCACTTATCTCTCGAATACTTTCCTCGTGGTCCAGTATTTGTTTGTCTCTCTTTTGCTCAGCTTCTTTATTCTCTGTCATTTGGTCTTCTATGTCACTAATTCTTTCTTCTGCCTCATTTATCCTAGCAGTAAGAGCTTCCACTTTTGATTGCATCTCATTAATAGCTTTTTTTATTTCAACTTGGTTAGATTTTAGTTCTTTTATTTCTCCAGAAAGGGCTTTTTTTTTTTTTAAAGATTTTATTTATTTATTTGACAGAGAGAGATTACAAGTAGGCAGAGAGGCAGGCAGAGAGAGAGAGGAGGAAGCAGGCTCCCCGCTGAGCAGAGAGCCCGATGCGGGACTCGATCCCAGGACCCTGAGATCATGACCCGAGCCGAAGGCAGCGGCTCAACCCACTGAGCCACCCAGGCGCCCCAGAAAGGGCTTTTATCTCTCCAGAGAGGGTTTCTCTAATAGCTTCTTTGCCTTTTTCGAGCCTGGCTAGAACCTTGAGAATCATCATTCTGAACTCTAGATCTGTCATACTAGCAATGTCTGTATTGATTAGGTCCCCAGCCTTTGGTACTACCTCTTGTTCTTTTTTCTGTGGTGAGTTTTTCCGCCTTGTCATTTTGTCCAGATAAGATTTGCTTTCTCCTCCTCTGGAATTCCACTGTTTTCCTTAGCTGGGTTTCTTGTTGATCTTCTGGGGGAGGGGCCTGTTGTAGTGATTCTCAAGTGTCTTTGCCCCAGGCGGAATTGCACCGCCCTTACCAGGGGCTGGGCTAAGTAATCCGCTTGGGTTTGCTTTCGAGAGGTTTTGTTCCCTGAGCACTTTCCGTAGAGTTCCGGAGGATGGGAATGAAGATGGCAGCCTCCCAGTCTCCTGCCCGGAGGAGCCGAGAGCTCAGGGTCCTGCTCCCCAGTGTGCCCTCAGAGAAAAGCACCCAATTGCCGCCGTCTCCCTGGCCTCTGGTCGCACTTGTAGGAAAGCGCTCAATCAGTCGCACTTGGAGAAAAGCGTCCGGGTGCTTCCATCTCTGTGGCCTTTGGCCATGCTCCGAGCTCACCGAGCCTTCAACCGGTTCAAGGTAACCCCGAGCTGAGAGCTCACTCCTCGGCTTTGTCGCTGTAGCCGGCTTCTTGCTCTAATACCTGCAAGCTCTGCGACACTCAAGACACCCCCAGTCCATCTGTGACCCCCCGGGACGTGAGGTTATGCTGACCCCATGTGGGCTTCCCCCCGGTTTAGCCTCTGGAGCGATGTCCCTCCGTGGAGCAGACTTTTAAAAGTCCTGATTTTGTGCTCCGTTGCTCCACCACTTGCCGGGAGCCAGCCTCTCCCCACCGCGGTCTATCTTCCTGTCACTTTGGATTCAGTTCTTCGCAGGTCCTACCTTTCAGAAAGTGATCGATTTTCTGTTTGTAGAATTGTTGCTCTTCTTCTCTTCGATTTCCCATTGGATTTGTAGGTGTTCGCAATGGTTAGATAAACTATCTAGCTGATCTCCTGTTTCCTGATGTCTCAGCCTGCTACTTCTCCGCCATCTTGACTCATCCCTCCCTTTCTTTTCAAAAAACTTTTAAGAAACTGTATAAATATTCCTATTCCTTTTTTCTGTTTCTGTAGGGGTCTAAGTGATGAGTATGCTGTCTTGTGTGAGCAAAGGGAACAATTAGTAAGTGTGGTCATTTTCTTACATGAAAATAAGAAAAGGGATATAAATCCAGCTCAACTGACTTCACATATCACATAGTGTTTCTACAATAATTCTAAAAATACATATAATTAATGAAATCCATATGAGTTATATATTTTATCTATTTATATTATAAAACATCTAACAAACTTTCACTATATATACAATTTGATTTATTTTTCTTTTTTGATTTTTTATTATTATATTCAATTAGCTAACATATAGTACATCACTAGTTTTTGATGTAGTGTTCAATGATTCATTAGTTGCGTATATATACAATTTTAAAAGGTAGGTGGTTAAACAAAATCAATAAACTTGTGTGTGAATATTGGAAGATATTAAAGTATAGGTAATCAGGTTTACATCCCTTCCATTCAATCTGAAATGGACCTTAGTACGCAATTTTTAATATTCAGAATGGTAAAATTGATTTGCAGATCCTGAAAGTACATAAGATTTTCGGCCATGAAATCTCTAAAATTATTATGATGTTACATAGAAGTTTTTAAAAAACAACAACAGATAGGGGAAGGAGATCTGTAACCAAAACATAGATTCTTACTACAAAAGTGCTTCGTATCAACCTCGTACTAAATCACTGTTGCAAGCAACAAGAAATAGAAGATTGAATAATTCACCAATGTTGAACCACAGAGGTTCCAAGTAGGCATAACACCCATCTCCCCCTTGACTAAAGTATTTTAACCAAGAATGAGGTACCCTTTTGACCCCACTTTTCATTAATGAAGATGTACCTGGTGGGCTTAATTACAACTCAGTTTTGACAGCAGGGGCTAACAAAGGATTTAGGTTTCCTCTATTCTGTGGTTCAGAGTGCTAAAGAAATTTATGCAAAACACCAATGACAGAAGATTCTAATACCTCTAATGGCTCTGTTCTTGTCAACTGGGAAGAACACCTTGGGAATTGCACAGTAGGTAATTTACATGTATGAAAATGAAAGTAATGAGCAGTAAAACAATGACCCAAGGTTGTGGGCAGTTAAGTGATTCTGCCTGGGTATTAATATAGGACTGCTTGATTTTTCACATCCACACAACACACAGTGTACTCATTTTATATGTCACATCATCTGAATCTTAATTATAAAAACTTGAAGCAACTTTAGTCCAGATCCATGAAGATTAGTAAAGACTTAAGGTTGAAATAAAAATTTTCCCTCTTATATTTCACCTTGTGCTTCTAAATTTGATCTCATGGAGGTCCCCACACACACACCAGATGGAAGTTTTAAGGCCCTTAGTAATTCATCAGGACTGACTCCAATTGTGACATGCAGAGTAACAAAAACCTGCATAATTTCCTTGACCTGTCATCTTAGACCATCCACCCACAGGACATCTGACACCATCTTTTCAGATTGGCCTCTTCCCTGAAACAGGATCGTGGCGACTTGTAAATTTCCTAGCCACAAATTCTTTCAGCTCAACTGAAATAAAAACAGATGAGAAATAATCCCAATAATCCATATTTTTGCAAATAGCTGATTTAGTGATCAGAGATAAAACAAACCTCTTAAAGTCATCACAAGAAGGAATTACACAGCTAAAACACTCTTCTGTGGTCCAGCAAAAATCAATGCATCTTGGCCAAGTTTCTTAATAAATTTCCAAGGAAAGGTTAAGTACTTTTGATAGGTTATGATAGGGAGCCAAGACTCTATTCCCGACTCCTCTAACAGCCAATTGAGGGCTCAGGACACTGGATCTGGATCAGTGTGTGGTACAGCAGCTGCCTGGGCTCGGTGTAAGGATGTGCTGTGGTCAGAAGGTGAAAGACGATGGCAAACATAGGTAGCATTTTAAAGGCCAAGCAGCACCTGGGTGGCTCAGTGGGTTAAAGCCTCTGCCTTCAGCTCCGGTCATGATCTCAGGGTCCTGGGACTGAGCCCCACATTGGACTCTCTCTGTCAGCTGGGAGTCTGCCCTCCCATGCCTGTCTCTCTGTCTACTTGTGATCTCTCTGTCAAATAAATAAATAAAATCTTACCAAAAAAAAAAAAAAAAAAAGAAGAAGAAGAAGAAAGAAAGAAAAGAAAAGAAGGCTGAATCAGAAAACAGAGAGGAACACGTAAAAAAAAATCAATTGGGAAAAAAAAGTGAATTAGAGGAGCCAACCAGAGAGAAGCAATTAAGGTACACTGTTTCAAAGGAAAAGACTGGAAAGTTCAGAGTGTTTGGTGGGAGGCAAAGCCCGAAACAATTTCCTAGGATGAAAGGATACTGGCCTCCTTGGCTGTGGATAGTGAGGAACACATTTAAGATGCTGAAGGGGGAGATTTTATGGATTTTTTTTTCCTTTCCTTTTACAGGATAAAGATGAATTATAAGCCTTTAAACAGATTCTAAACAGTATTCTCATAAAGCCCATTTCTGGTTATGGTTCATGCAATGCAGCTTTACACTAGTACAATCATACTTGGCTGATATTGGGTATTCGGTACACATTTGTGAAGTGGAATTTAAGAAATGGCTTTTTTTTTTTAAAGATTTTATTTATTTATTTGACAGAGAGAGACACAGCGAGAGAGGGAACACAACCAGGGAGAGTAGGTGAGGGAGACGCAGGCTTCCCACTGAGCAGGGAGCCCCACGTGGGGCTCCATGTGGGCTCAATCCCAGGACCCTGAGATCATGACCTGAGCCAAAGGCAGCCGCTTAACAACTGAGCCACCCAGGCGCCCTAGGAAATGGCTTTTTGATGAGAACCAATGCTATTTTCCTCACGGACAGTATCTGTCATGGGCAGATGATTCACACTGATGTCTTATAAATAGCATGAATTCTTTAGGAAATTTCTCCACTGAGCACTCCTTTTATACTAAATTCAAGTTACTAGCCAAAGCCTGCAGTGTTAAGTGTATGTATGGCTGGTTGGTTGGTTGGATGGATGGATGGATGGATAGATGTGTGTATGGATGTGTGTGTGTGTGTGTGTGTGTGTGTGTGTGTGTGTATGCACATAAAGACAGGTCAGGAGTCTACTGACATTAAAACTTGCCTTGAAGAGAGAGCAGCTATACAATCTGGTTTTGCAGCAACAGAGAGTCCATGACTTTGGCTTTCAATCTTGGTCTTCTGAGCCAGTAGACAGCATCAGATAGACAATTCATACCAATTACTTTAGCATTGCATGGTAAGTTAGCCTTTAAAAGAGATACTAAAAGAGGTTTGTGATCTGTTTAAATTATAAAGGAACGGACATAATTATGAAGCTGATGTTCCGATAATAAAAATGAATGCTCTCACTTATCAAGAGACTACCATGGGCCTGGTATTTGTTACAGGTGTTCGACATACATATGATATTCACAGCAGTCACTCAAAGTGAATATTATTGGCCTTGTTATGCAAATGAGGAACCTAAGGCTAAAAGAAGGTAAGTAAATTTACCTAATGTGAGTAATTTACCAATAACTGAGTTAGAATGCTGACTTGGAGATGCTAGGATCTAAAGCTTAGGCTCTTTTCATAAGGCTATGCTACTTTCAAGAGTTAGCTGTTTGTGCTCAGGGCCACTGCCTATGTTGCTGTGAAATGCAATTCCAACACCAGGAGATCCATCAGTGGTAATAAACAGTAGTTCACGTTCAACTTAATGTACCAAAACAGAGTCAGAAGTTAACACTGCCATTCTTCTTGTTTGCCAAATTCAACAGGGTGGTCATTCTTTTTCTAGCCTATGATTAAATACTTCAGCAAAGATTGACTTCTATAGAAGGAAAGCACAGAAGAAATCAAGTATGTTTTCCAAAAGCTTAAAGCTCATGCTTCATGAAAAGTAGGCACATAGTGAATTGTAAATATCTTTTCCCAGATACAGCCCATTTCACAGAAATGATGAAATGACCCAAGAAAGTGAAGGTAGACTCCTGATTTTACTTTGTTTTCCAAAAGCTGAAAGTTGAAATGTAAGTATAATATATGATTTCCCAATATATTCCCTTGGGTTAAACCTGTCATGATCATGGTCATAAAGGAAGTTCGTGGGAAGGGCAAAAAATGCTGGATATTATCCTTAAAGTCCTGACTTTCCTGTCCCAGTTCTGCTACTATTTAGCTCCAAAATTCTGGGCCATTTAACCTCTCTAAGCCTAAATTTCTTCACCTTCTAAATGAGAATAATGATTCCTACATTTCACAGAAGTGAGAACTGACTGAAATAATATAGACTAAAGCATTGTATAAATCATAAAATGCTACACAAATATGCCACCACATTCAGAATGCAGAAGAGGATTCAGACTAGAAGCATCAGGATCTCTCCATTTGCCAAACCCTTTCCCCATAAGGCTTGCTTAACTTCCTGTCTTGTGTTCTGGGAGATTTCCCTAGATGTTATTTCTGGGATGTTATCCCTCACCCCACTTATTATATTTGATTGCTTCAGTGGGTGTCTGTCCCCAGCAATCAAACCAGTCCATGACTAAAGCAACAAATGCCCCCAAAGAACTTGCCCTCCAGCCAAACAACAAAAAGCTGTTGGTCCAATAAATCACTGTGGTGGCTATAACTTCGATGCTCGACTTATAGTTCACCTACAGCTTCCACAAAGTTTCACGATAAAGAGATATGTGCAATTTATTCCAGGATAATTTGCTTGTTTATATACTCCAGAGCTCCAGGTCATTTCTCAGAGACATGTACATTTCTTACTTTAAAACGGACCTACACACACACCATTATAAGATCTGCAAAGAACAACTCTATCTCTGCCTTGCAGATTATCAATATGTCTAAAATAGCATGGGAAATTTGTCGACAATTTCCTCTAGTTAATTCCTAATGATGCAAACAGATTTTCTTCACAGGTTTTGGTACCGACCAGTTGTGATGAAAAATGAAAAGTTTTTCTTTTTAAAGAAACTATCCGTGTTGCACGCTCACAACTCAGCTTCTGGAGAGACCAACTATATAAGCCACATCAAAGTTGTCTCACAACTTCAGTAAAGGGCATCGTGAAAAGATGTTGCTGAGTAGCCTGTTACACAATGTTTATATAGCACGACAGGGGCATCAGATCATATGTATACAAATTGTGCCTGCAAATAATCCAGGCTTAAACCCTGGATCTCCAACTTATTAGCTATGTGATCTGAGGGAAATTACTTAACCTTTGTGTACCTCAGTTTCTTCAGCTGTATGATGGATTATTGACCTACCTTATAAAATTGCTGTGCATAATAAATGAATTAATATATATCAAATGCTTAAGGCAATGCCTGGCACACACTAAGATCCTTATAAACATTAGCTATTACTACTATTATTATTTTGCCAGCTCAGGTGTTAAGGGGTTACACCGCATGCATTGATGTTTCCTGAGGCATCTTGTCCTAAGCTCTCTAAATATGATGCATTTGCTGGGATCACCACATGTAAATAATCAATATCGTCTGATGTCCGTGGGTGTGAATTGCTGACATTTCATATTCTGTCAAGGAGCCTTCTTCTTTCATGGACAGTACTGGTAAAAATTTGAACATGTGATAAGAACATGAGCATAATCCCTAATACGTCCCATAATAGTAAAAGTGTAGACAAAGTCAGACCATGTAGATTTGCATCCTGCCTCCACCACTTACTAGCTGTGTAAACTTGGGCAAGTTACTAAGCCTCTCAAAGTCCAGTTTCTTCATATGTAAAATGTGGAAAGTAATAGTATCTATTTCATAGATCTTTATTTATGATATGATCTAATCTATGAGGATTAAATGAGATCATTATATCTTAGCACAGTGCCTAGTACATATATTCAATAAATGTTAGCTATTGCTATTATTTTTTCTTTAGTTTGGTTAGTCCAGTTGATACAAATTCTTTGCCTTTGTATTAGCCAAAAAGCAAATTATAGTAGCAACTGATACTTTAAGGCTTATGAAAAGTAAAGATGAAATTTACTGGCAGAAGTCTTTTCTTGTGCCACTATAATGTCCAATTTAGTTCACTTTAAGATGCATTTTTCAGGAGATTTTATTACAAACCTTACAACATAAAACAATTCTAGGGTAGTTGTTTAAGTACTTTATAGAAATATGTTGAGAAAGTGATTGACCTCTGTAATAGAATCACCTAGGCTTCCTTTCTACTAAGGCTTTTATTTATTTATATAATTTTTTAAAAGATTTTATTTACTTATTTGAGAGACAGCATGAATGGGGGAAGCACCGAGGGGGAGGCAGACTCCCCACTGAGCAGGGAGCCAGATGCGGGGCTGATCCCAGGACCCCGGGATCATGACCTGAGCCAAAGGCAGATGCTTAACCGACTGAGCCACCCAGGCACCCATGTTTGTTTGTATAATTTAAGAATTCAGATCAGAACTTCAGGATAAGAAAATCATAGAGTTAAGACAGAGGATATCTAGCCCATCAAAGTCAGGCAGACGTGACTTAAATATGGTTTGCCTTTGGAAAAGCTGAACTAGCCAGCTTATCTTTGGTTCCCTACTTTTCTCAATCCATGAGCTTTTCCTGGTCCCATTCTTGCTTTTACCAAGTGGTTGATTTATTCCCTTTAGTGTTAAGTGTTAACTGTTAACTATTAACTTGTTCAATGATGGGCCCTCAAAGTTGGAAATGCTTAAAGTTGGAAAAGCCAGAAATATTGAGGGAAATTAAGCTCTAGTAGCAGAATTATATAGGTTGTAAAGTTAATTTGGGACAGAGAACATTACCTGATATCTTTTGCACACTATTGCTATGTCTAAGGTCTCTCTTGTTTGTGTAGACTCATTTATGCTCTTAGACTGGAATAATTCTGCTGAAACTTTCTTTTTGACTTAGAGATAAAGAGGTTCAGATCCTACGACAAAACAGTTGGCTATATCCTCTACTGGAGTTGATGAGTAAACCCAAAAGCAAACCTGAACCCAAATCATTTCTTTCTTAGAGATATCACCCAATGGCATTACCAAGGAATGGCTTATTCCCAACTTTCCCAAAAATATATAAAGACAAGGTGTTGCTACTCAAATAGAGCTCTATTACAAATCTCTTAGTCTACACCTCCAGCCAGATGGCAGCCCTGAGCCACCAGGGCTCATTCCGGAGCAGCAACTAGTAACTATCGAGTGACTCGGGCGTGTGGCTCATTCAACACTAAGCATGTCTTGCTAGAAAGATACTAATTGTTCAACTCGGGCAGAGGTTTGTAAGGTTTTTCCTCTTCTTTTCCATTATTAACATGAAATTTTAGAACTGGAAATCTTAGAAATCATTTTCCTAGCCCTCTCATGTTACATATGAAGATTCTGAAATCCACAGAGAGCAGGTTATCTGTCCAAGCTCCCATGGATGAGTGCAGAGCAGCCCAGATCTATGTCCCCCTCCTATTCACAAGCCTTCCATCGTTCGTTGTCTTCAAAGTGGCCCCATCTTCCTATCTGACCCCATCCTCCTAGTCACTGCTATCCAAGATAGACTCCTTGTTGCTTCATAAAAATCGTATGTGGGAACTGATTACGAGCAAAATTAGAGGTACATTTGAGGCAGATTCAATAACATAGTTGAAATATGATGGTGACTTGCACTGGGGCTATGGCAGCAAAGATGGAGAGAAGTGGATAGACTTGGTATCTCTGTTAGAGTAAATCAAAAGAACTTTCTGATGGATTTAATATGGTGGTTGGAGAAAAGTACAGAATCAGAGAAGATGCCTAAGTTTCTGGCTTGGATAACTGAAGATAAGGAAGATAAAGAAGGAGAAGGAGAGTGTTGGGGCATTCAGTGTTCTCTCAAGGTTTCAGATAAAATAATCTATTTGAGAGGTGGCATGGCTTCTGTGAGAGGAGGATCGACTGGATTCCATTGAGAAAGGATTTCCCTTAACCTTCCAGCCTTTGGGCCCACCCCTTGCTCCTCCCTATGAAGGCATGGTAACTTACCCGATTAGTATGCAAGGCCCAGCCCCTTGCTTCCCTTAGTCAGGCTACCCACAGAAAGCATTCCTCTACTCTGTTCCTTAATGCTGTACGTTTCAAAGGAATAGGCCCTGATGTGGAGAAGATTGTAAGCATCTTGTATTGTCTGTATCTGGGAGAGTAGGCCTATTTAATTTTGGAGATGAATATTGTAAGCTTTTAAATATAAGGCCATACCCCAGAACTGCTCGACAAATTATAAATGTGATTTTTTTTAAAGATTTTATTTATTTATTTGACACAGAGAGAGATCACAAGTAGACAGAGAGGCAGGCAGAGAGAGGGGGGAAGCAGGCTCCCTGCTGAGCAGAGAGCCTGATGCGGGACTCGATCCCAGGACCCTGAGATCATGATCTGAGCCAAAGGCAGAGGCTTTAACCCACTGAGCCACCTAGGCACCCCATAAATGTGATATTTTAATGTCCCATTTCCTCTTCTGTCTTCTCACCCATCTCAGCCAATTCAGGGCAGGAAAGAGAAATGTTATGTATTGGGTCTTCTCAGAGTCCAAGAATGGGACAGACAGTGATAGAGGAACACACTCATCTTAACTCTGACTCTTATGGCCCCAAAGCCTTAGAAAAGGGTCACCAGGCTTGCTTTAGGAAGCCTCTGGCCTATTCTTTAGCTTTGTATCTTTACAGAGAACTTCAGAATTAAAAATGCATTCATAATAAATGGATTCGTTTATCAAGGAAGGAAAAAAATTATCTTTTATAAAGCTGGATGATTAAAAAAACACACGTCCACACATAAGTCGGGGATTACCTTATGCTAGAAATAATGAAGCAAGATGCAGGTGTTAAGATCCAATGTGGTTTTCAGTCAAGAGAAAATATCAGCTCTAGGAAACAGGGCCACAGAAACTTATAAGGTTTGGTTAACTTTCCTTTGATGGATTGTCGTGGAAAGGCAACAGCAAGTCCTGTGGCTGAATTTTACAAATGACTAAGCAAGTTTCAGAGCGTTAATACATTGGGGGAAAAGCAATATAATAACAGAGGTGATTAAATCCCACATGCTTCCTGGTGGATTCAGGAGGATGGAAAAGATTTCTTTTCCGTGTACAAAAGGGAAAAAAATAACGCCGTAGGAGACATTCACTAAGAGGAACTTTAGGTTAACAGAGACAGGACCTCAAACAAGCAATCAGCCCGAGAATTCCTGGCATAGTGACTTCGGTGTTGCCATTGCTAAAAGTTCCTGGTAGATACTAATCTAAGAGGTATAACAAAGAAATAATATTTATCATTGTACTCATTTTAGTAAAAGGCTGGATGTTATATACCAATTGTTTAAATACTATTTCCCTGTCACTTGTTCTACTTAGAATGGACTCGAGGGGCAAGGTCTTTCTCATATTGCAAGGCACTGACTCTCAGGAAATAAATTACAACCAAGGGCCACATGGGATAACAGTTTGAAATGTAATTAAAATTGTGTGCTTTAAAAAATATTTCATGTAAAAAAAAATATTTCATGTATCTGATTTTAAAGTTAAAAAGAAAGATACAATTACAGGCCACATAGAAGTAAAAAGGAAACTCAGTTGCTTTCTGAGGGAATCTATGAGATTTAAAAATTTGCTTGGGAAATTAAAAACTGGGAACAAATACTTATTCTCGTGTTACAGCCATTTTATGTTAAGATCAGTAATGTCAGGGAGGGCCAGAAACAGACATGGAAAAGAGAAGATAGAATAAGGCCAAGGGGGACAGGCAGGATGAAGGACAGGGGGTGGGGTGGGGAGAACAGAAAAGGCAAAAGGAAGAGAGAGGATAGTTGGGAAGAACAAGGCGAAGCAATTACTCAACGGGAAGACAGGTGTGACATGCCAGAAAAGAAGAAATGGAAAGCACATGATCAAGAAATGGAGAGAGGAAAGGTGAGAGGTTGAAGCAAGGCAACAGTGAAGGGAACTCCGAAATACGTTAGGTAAATGTGTTTGTTGATACTGTTGTCCCAGCGAGCTCTGGAGCATTAGCGATGGTGATTGTGATTGCTGTCTTTAGATATGTCATTTAACTGTTCAGCACAACTGGTCATGGGTGACTCCAGAAGAGTTGCATACTTATCAGTGGACCATTACCATTTCCTAGGGTAACGATAGATAACCCAAATAAAAATATCCAGAGTCTAAAAAAAGAATCTGACAATCTCAGAGGATGCTCCCTGGAAACAAGTACAGAGCAGAGAAACGAGAACACTTGTGGTCCTTTGGCGGGAGACAGAAGTGGTGGTAGTGACGCATTCACTTTCAGTAAAGGCTTGGTGCAGGGCTGTCTACATTATTTTGGTTTAAATTACCACCCCTAAAGTAGAGAGCTCCCAGTCTGACCTTTTACACTCTCCCTAGTGAATCAATCCGCCTGGCATAAAAGACATCATCACTGCCATCTAAATAACCATATGAAAAGAAAAATCCATGTCCTTTGCTAATCACTGTTTTCCCAAGGCCCCTGGCCTGTTAGGTTAGTCGTAGCTGATACCTTTCTTCCCTTGCTTTCATCCTCCCAGCTTTCCTAATTCCTCTTCTCTACCAGTAAGGGATGAATTGCTTGGTTCCCTGTGCCTTCACTTCTGTAAGTAATTCACAGCCTGGACTGTCAAAGCCTTGTACCTGACCCCTTCACCTGGGAACCCAACCCAGCCTTATGTATGAGAAAATGAAAGGACCCTTGTCCTAGGAAGTGGCCTAGCTCAACCTTATCAGCTAAACCCCTGGTCTTAATATGACCTTATAACTTAGTCCTAGTACCTACGCCACTTGTCCTACTCACTGACTTCTTGTACTCTCCTTTTCCTCACTTATTCACATAACAAATGTTTATTGAGTACCTACCTCAATAAACTACATGCTAGGTACTATGCCACATGCAGGGAGTGCTGTAAAGCTGAGAATGTCATAGTATTTGCCCTCAAAGAGCTCACAGTTTAATGGAGAGAAAGAGGTGAGCCAAAATTAAAATTATCAAAAATGGAATAAATAATCTGAGGGTTTGAAGTGGCGGGGGGTGGGAGGTTGGGGTACCAGGTGGTGGGTATTATAGAGGGCACGGATTGCATGGAGCACTGGGTGTGGTGAAAAAATAATGAATACTGTTTTTCTGAAAATAAATAAATTAATTTAATTTTAAAAAATGGAATAAATAGCAAGAGTCGTTTGGGTGAAGTATTACAGAAGTAGATAGAAAAATAATAAACTTCCATGGAGAGTTTGCCATCCTCATTATTCTTATAGATAAAAACATAGTGTGGGCACCAGCCCAGAATGGCTTTATGGGTATGCATCCAGTGCGGGCACACTGAGCCCCATGCTAAAAAGGGTCCCCTATACACACATTTGAAGTTTAAGGTGAATTTGTGTTTTGTCCATGAAGTCAGATGAAGCATGCCCCAGGGCTGCAAAAAATCTGGCTTTCTGATGCGTTTTCAGCCTCCTGCTCCCTGCCCCAGCCCCATGACCTCTACCTCTTTCTACCCAGGATTGCAACAGGGTCAGGTTGATGGGGTCGGGATGGGAGGGTGCTCACATTCTGCTGTTGCCCTCCATTCCCAGTGAGGTTGTGGGGATGGGTATGAGGAGAATCAGGAACCTACGGTGTGTCAGGGTGGAGCAAAGATCTGGCTGCTTCCACTGTTAACACCATAGTGTGCTCAGTAAGCAGCTCTGCGGTGGCCTCCCACCCACCCCTGATCCACGTATGAAGCCTCTTCTGGCACTGAGGTCCTTTGGGGTGGACCATCGGTTGAGGGCAAGGGTGGCCGGCCTCAAGAACCCCATTTTGACTTTTCACTGGGTCCCATGGATTACATAGCCAGGTCAAGCTCCATCCCTGGTAGCCTTTAGACCTTTGAGATTAGAGACCACAATCTCCTCAGCAAATTTCCCACCTACAGAGTCCTATCCTCCAATCCATTCTCAACAATGGAAACCGAAACAGCAAGAATCCTCTCTCCATGTGTTTCAGGTCCCTTTTCCAAAACTGGTTTTCCCTTTCAAATCTTGTTCTGAGAAATTAGTCACACACATGATCTGCAGCCTGTGACAACCAGCAGAACCCTCTGGAGAGGATGGCTCCCCACTGGAAGATCTTACACTTCAAGCTATAGATGATGATTAGATGGCTCTTGGTCTTTGATCCACTTTGGGGCGGGGCTAAGCTATAGTTGCCAGCCTTCCTGCAGGTGGGTACGGCTACATGCCCGGGTTCTGGAGCCTAGAAAGACAACAAAATGGGAGCAGGAAATAATGTGTGCCAATTCCAATCTGACCCACAAATCCTCCCCCATCACTTGTCCATTTCTGTCTCCCCTCATCTCCTGATCACACACTGAAGCCCCATGCCACGGTGTGGAGGCAAGAAAGAATGCCCTCTTGGAGGATAGCTACCCATCAATCAGCAAGAGTTGCTGAATTTCCCAAGAGAGAAATAAGTTACCATTGTGTTACCACTGAGCTCATGAGGTGTATCTGTTAAAGTAACTACAGTTACTTTATTAATAAATACAAATGTGTGGAAATTTTTGAAAAACATATAAAAGAAAACACAAAAGAGAAAAAGAAGCCCACCTCTATTAATGTTCTCTTGAATCATCTTCTGACCTTTCCCTATGCATTATTCCAAGTACTTTTTACTAAGTCCTCACATTGTAACAAACAGCATGTTAAGCACCTTTCATATATAATGCCACTTAATCCTGACAATAACCTTTTAACATAGGTATCATTATCCCCATTTTAGGGCTGCAGATACTAACATTTACAGAAGTAAATACGATACAGCTCTCAAGGGGGTGGGAGTGGGAATCAAATTCGGTCTGTCTGATTCTAAATCCAACCCCCTCCCTCGTGGTTTTGCTGTTGTTACTGTTGTTAAGAAAACCGGGATGCTATTGTTTTATAGATGTGCTTCATTCACTTAATATTTTGTGGGCAACTTTCTCTGACTAAATGTTCCATTTTACGATATACTATAATCTATTTATCCAAACATTTAGTTGGGTGTTTGGATTGATAAGCTTACACAATTATAAATAACACTATCATGAATATTCATATACACAAGTCTTTGCACATACTGATAAAAATTTCCTTAGAATGATCTGGAATTGCTAAATCAGAAGTTGGAGCTATTTTTAAGGCAGTACATGTATATTACCCAACTGTCTTATATCAGTGATTTCTAAATGGGGGGAGGAGGATTTTGCCCCCAGGGGACATTTGACAGTGTCTACAGACATTATTGTCACAACGGAGCAAGCATCTGGTGGGATTCCAAAACGTCCAAAATGTCAAGAGTGTCAATGTTGAGACACACTAAGCTACATAATGGTTTCATCAGGGCATGTCACTCTGAAGACAAAACAAAGGCTACAGCATGATTCTATATTACTTACTATACTGATTCTACTTACTATATGCCAGATACTGTAGTAAGTGCTGAGTTAGCATTCAAGGAGGAGGGTCGGAGGTGGTTTGGAAGTAAACTGTACCTTCATTCACTAGAAAGAAAACACCTCTATTTCATTTTATACCCTCGTATCTTTCCATATCTTCTTCATCAAATGATTTCCATGTACTTTTGCATTATACAGTCTCACAAAGTTGCCACAAGAAATGATTAATTTTGCCACATCACTACCTACATAAGTGCTTGATCCTTCCAAATTATCTCTAAGAATAAAATCGGTTGTTTCTTCAACAGAAACTCAAGGTCTTAGGTATAAAACATCCCTAGGATGACAGTGGCTCCTCTTTCCCTGGCTGACCTTTTTGTTCTTTAATTTAACCTGGCAGATCATCTCCATTTGGTTAATTCAGAGGTGGAAAAATGTTTTCCTGCCCTTTCTATTTTAAATTAGCACACACTCCCTGAGTGCCAGTTCCTTTCTGGCTATCAGTGGGACTCACAGCAGGCATGGAAAACATAAAGGGACCAAATCAGAAGCTGCTTCTCTCTTTCCTCATTTAAGACATGGATGGCAAAGAGAGAGGGGAAAGATCCTTGGATCTTGGATCCCTTGGATCCCAGCTGTGCTATCAGCCTCCTCTCCAGAGGTTCTGTATTCCTCAGCCTGCTTGGTCAATGCTTGGCAAATTCCTTGCCACCGGCTCCTCTCTTCTTTGCTTCTCTGCATAGTAGTCTCTGGGCTATAATAAAAACAGGATGCTATGGCTGTCCTGGGCTTTCAAAGCCAGGCTCAAAGAAGAGGAAGTAAGGAAAGAATCTGACCCCGCTCTCACATACCTGAAGAGAGAAAAGGAACCAGCCTTAACAGATGCATAAAGCATAGACCCTATCAGTTAGTGCTTCTCTAGAAGCAAAAAGAAGAAGCTAAGTGGGGGGGAGGGGAGGGGAATGCGGATGCTCCATAAAGGTAGCCATTAGGGATGGGATTATAGCCTCACCTTTCTGGAGAAATTTATGCAGAAAAACCTAGACTGGTTTCCTTAGCAACCCTGAGATAATCTTTCCCACAACGTCCCCAGCCTACAGTTCTTAATTCCATTATAGATGTTATTAAAACTTTAAATATGTAATCATGCACATTAAGTTGCCAAATACCCATAAAAACTGTTAGGTTATTAAACTGTATACAGCCATTTAAATGAAAAAGGAATAACATCTAACTTCTTTAAATTGAAAAAGGTAAAGGTTAAGACATTCTGACAATCTGATAAATATAGGTAGCCTAAGTACAAGGATAATGCATAGCATAAAATTAACAACATATCTAAACAGAAAAACATAAAATAAAGAAAGCCCATCTTTGAATAGTCAACACATTTAAAATAAAATTGTGTCGTAGATTTCACCTAGCCTAAAAAATTTTTAGAGCTTGGAGCGCCTGTGTGGCTTAGTGGGTTAAAGCCTCTGCCTTCGGCTCAGGTCATGATCCCAGGGTCCTGGGATCGAGCCCCACATCGAGCCCCACATCAAGCCCCACATCGAGCCCCGCATCCAGCCCCGCATCCAGCCCTGAGCCCCACATCGAGCCCCACATCAAGCCCCGCATCCAGCCCCGCATCCAGCCCTGCATCGGGGCTCTCTGCTCAGCAGGGAGCCTGCCTCCTCCTCTCTCTCTGCCTGTCTCTCTGCCTACTTATGATCTCTGTCAGTCAAATAAATAAATAAAAAAAATTTAGAGCTTGATTATAAGCACCATGATTTATTATTCATTTACTCTTTAATGTTAGCTGCTACAATTTATTTTGTTTACAAGTACTAGATCCACTGAGCCACCCAGGCGTCCCTACAAGTACTAGATCCAAACACTGTCATTTTAAAAAATCTTTAGGGTTTCAAGAATAAAACTACAAATGGTCAATCTGGAGACTTTATGGGGGAATTTCTAGCACAGAAACCCAATGTATACTTTTGGGATTTCATGTTACACTAGAAAAATAGGCATATTCATTAGTTGCAAAAAAATTAACATAACTATGCTTGTCATATGCACGATATGTATTATGGCCAGTAAATCCTGACAGTCCAAAATTCAGTTAAAGCATTTGGTTACTTTGCATTTTGAAGGAATCATCACCTATGTATAAGGCATCATGTCTGGATGGTACTATCCTGAAATGTGCCTGAGATTTGTTTCAATCCAGTATTGTAAGACACACAGACATGGAAATCATTGTTTTGAAGGAGAAAGGTTATACTTACAAATCCTCAAACACAGGAGGCATGGCACACCATGCAGGGCCCCATGGGGAAGAACCAGAATCAGTCAAGAGGCAGAAATGGAGAGGGAAGAACATGGCCCAGAGCCTTTATTGGGATTTTCTTGGGAAGAAACTGCAGAGGCAAGATAGGGTCCTTTGGTCAATTAGGTTTTGGGTAGTGTGAAGAATTTCAGCAGGCTCTGGACTCTGGGGGTGGTCCCTAGTTGTCTGGGACCTGGCCCTGGGGTGACATAAGCAGGGGGATTTGGGCTTGGTGTGTGCGAGTTTGATAAAGGAGATTGTTGGGGATGTGGCCTCTTCGGGTGGGTTGGTTTGTACAGCACAGGTGCACCTGCAGGGGAGTCCTTTGCTCTCTCTAGGAGTTAGCTACCCCTCAGAGGGGAGGTCTTTGCAGGATCGGTGACTCCAAAACCAACACCAAAAATATGGAAAATAAGAAAATATGGTCAATACAGTTGCTACCACATTTTATTTTATTTATTTTTTTTAAGATTTTATTTATTTATTTATTTGACAGAGAGAGATCACAAGCAGGCAGAGAGGCAGGCAGAGAGAGAGGAGGAAGCAGGCTCCCTGCTGAGCAGAGAGCCCGATGCGGGCCTCGATCCCAGGACCCTGAGATCATGACCTGAGCCGAAGGCAGTGGCTTAACCCACTGAGCCACCCAGGCGCCCTACTACCACATTTTAAATCAAACTTCTCCTTTCATGCACAAGGACCTTTCTGGGGCCAGGTCCTGGGATAAAAGCTGCTGGACTGTGCATTTAAAAATATGAATAAAGGGACACCTGGGTGGCTCAATGGGTTAAGACTCTGTCTTTGGCTCAGGTCATCTCAGGATCCTGGGATCAAGCCCCACATCGGGCTCTCTGCTTAGCAGGGAACCTGCTCCCCCACACCCGCCCCCCACCTGCCTACTTGTGATCTCTCTGTCTGTCAAATAAATAAGTAAAATCTTTTTTAAAAGTTTAAAAAATGCATAAAGTCTTACATTTCTTACTTTATCCTTTTGAATATTCTTTCTTGTTATCTCATTAGAACCTAATATTGGTTTTAATAAGTAGATCCTTACAAAATCCTATGGAGTAGACATTTCCAGACATATTATTCCTTTATTATAGCTGAAAACACTAAGGCAGAACTGGGAATAGAACTCAAGATTATCTCTAAGTCTAGAGCATGTTCTATTACATGCTGATGGCTTTTACAGTTTAACAAGATGATTAGTAATTGATGAATTCATTTCTCAGACAAATGGGCTTAATCAGGTTGTTTAGGGAAAAAAATCCATTAACTGGTCCAAAGTCATCTCTTCCCTGTTAGGGGTGTTTGGTCCAGATTGCCTCCTATGGAGTTTCTTCTGGGAAATAGCATATTGGGAATAAACAAAACTACTTGGACAGAACAAGACAGCCAAATACCAATATGGCATTTCTGAACTCATTTTCAACAGATTTCAATCACTATTTCACTGTTTTCTATATGCTGATGAAATTCAATGTTCAAATCAAAGATGGGTATTCCCACCTGACTTGGTCTCTGTACACACTCACATTCCCAGTGAGTAAAATAAGAAATAACCTGATGACTCTGGATAGTCCTCATTTGGCTCTCCAGAGGCTCCTGGAGAGGCTCTGTTCTGTGCCAGAAGGCTGACTGCTATGAATCACTGTGCCAGGGAGGACTCCCTTTGCCCTCTTGGTTTCAACCAACCCGGGGTTCAACCACTGAGTGACACCAACAGGAGATGAGGGTGTGAGGAGGGTAACATTTCCTGGCTCCCTCTCCTCCAGGTCACGCTCGTCAGTGGCTGAGCTCCGCTCTCTCGGGCCACAGCTCTGGCTGGGTGGCTTCTCTCCCACAGCTGGAACTCTCCCTCAGCATTCTGGTAGTTGCCCCTTCCGCTTCAGATGTAGGGGTGGTGGTTCATATCTATATACCAAGGGTAGTTGTTTTGTTTTACCATTAGCTACTTTGTTATTTCAGCTGGGAGGAGGGATGGAGAGGTGGTGTAGCAACCAGCCCAGTTTATTGATGCTAACTATAAGGAATAGAAGGGAAAGAGATAGCTCTCACTTGGACATGCCCCCATGGGCATCTAATAACTCTGGGAATGAGCAGTTCGTAAATATAACCATCTCAGAAGTTGAATTTTTTGAGACTTTTTCAGAGTATGGGAAACATAAGAAATGTAATCAATAAACTTGGACGTGCAATGTTGCTAGAAAATAAATAATTACAAGGTTAGTCAATATAATCTCTGATGTCTGAAAGACTTTCAGAGAAAAATTCTAACATCTATTAGACCTTATCCTGGAAGGAGTGTTTTACCTTCAAGAAGTTGTATTGAATGGGGGTGCCTGGGTGGCTCAGCGGGTTAAAGCCTCTGCCTTCGGCCCAGGTCATGATCCCAGGACTCTGGGATCGAGCCCCGCATCGGGCTCTCTGCTCAGTGCAGAGCCTGCTTCCTCTCTCTCTCTCTCTCTCTCTCTCTCTGCCTGCCTCTCTGCTACTTGTGTTCTCTGTCAAATAAATAAATAAAATCTAAAAAAAAAAAAAAAAAAAAAAAAAGAAGTTGTATTGAATGAATGAGGTAATCATGAGAAAACTAGAAAATTCAGTTAGCCAGAATGGCCATGCTCCATCTTATGCTTTGGCCAAGAAGTTGGCAGCGGGCTCTTGCTAGTTTAGTATTTGGTTAGTGGCAGTCTATTTTCGCCATGGTTTCCACATGGAATGAAGTAAAATTTAAAAATAGATAAATAAATAAAAATGAAGGGGCTGGGGAGACAGGGGTCCAGCAACTAATAAGAAGATCTGATTAATGCAGACAAGCAATTCAGGTAATTAGCCAGTTATCTGGGCTTCATAAGCCCTATTTAAAAAAAAAAAAAATTGATAAGGGATGCCTGGGTGGCTCAGTCATTAAGCGTCTGCCTTCGGCTCAAGTCATGATCCCAGGGATCGAGCCCCACATCCGGCTCCCTGCTCAGTGGAAAGCCTGCTTCTCCCTCTCCCACTCCTCCTGCTCATGTTCCTGCTCTCGCTCACTCTCTCTCTCTGTGTCAAATAAATAAATAAGTAAAATCTTTAAGAAAAAAAATATACAAAATCAGGTCTAAAGAGCAAAAGACGTGCTCAGGGGATGAATTTCCTGGTTTACTTCTCTATATGGCTTGTGCAGTCTGAACTTTGTGCTTAGAGGTGGTTGAATTTACCACATAAAGGGGGTATCAGTGTAACTACCCTGTTGAAAAAAATTGCATTAATCCATCTATGACCTATTGCAGAATATGAAGTGAAGAAGTCACAATCTCGATCTTGAGGAATTCATAGTCAAAAGGTCATGTAGTATCCAAACAGCAATAATACTATGAAAATAGAAATACATTAAAGCATTATGGAAGATCAAAGAGAGAGAAATCTTGTCTAGTTTGGGTGAGATGGGGCAGGGATTAGCAAGAGTTTCATGAAGTGGGGCTTTGAGGGGTGAGAGGATTTAAACTGGCAGAGAAGGCAAAGGGACAGTTGTGAGTGTGCGTATAATAGTTAGTGGTCAGTAGAGGCCACACCGGGGATGGTGGGCCTGAAGGCTCTGCAGTCCAAAGATCTCCTTTGGAATCCCATCTCTCTCACCACCTGAGTGACTTTGAGCAAATCACTCAACCCCTTCAAGCCTCAGTTTCTCCTTCTGTAAGAGGAGGGAGGTAATAGCTACCTCTGGGAATTGTCAAGAGGATTAAACAGAGCATGCTTGCTAATGAACTAATGCCTGTCTCATAATTAGTGCTCCATAAATAGAGTTATTATTAATCCACAGTGGAATTTCAGTTTGCCTTCTATCATTATGCTTAAATTCTTAAAAAATTGACACCCTTAAAAAGCTCTCAAAGATTCCTCCTTTTTTTCATTTAGATAAAAAAAGATTTCTTGTACTAAATTTGCAGTAGCCTAAAGCTATATGTTATGATGGGAAAGAGAATTTATGATTAATGTATAAAACCACTGTTTAGTCAGTGAAATCACCCAATTAATAAGAAACCATTGGAGTTATAGAAAATGCACATTTTTTAATACCAGGAGGACTTCTTTACTATTTTAATCCCCAAAATAAATAAAAATAAATTTAGCCTGAATGCCTATAAATGGCCAGGAACCAACGTTTCTCCTAAAATATTAGAAACCCAACCCACTCTTTTATGACTAAACAGCTTCTTTTATGATTCAAATTCCACTTTCCAAAAGAACGTGGTTATATTGCAAAACACCACCCTTAAAATAAGTAACTAAAGTGACAAGTAGTGGATGTCTGGTTGACTTTCTTGTAAAACAACTCAAAGCTATTTCAGAGGAAAGCTTCATATAACTTTTCAACACTATATTAAACATGAAACACTAACTTCCAAATTAAGCCAGGCTTGCAAATAAACAGGTGACCCAAACCTCAGGAACCAAAATAAACTGGTCAGATTCGTAAACATTTAGCTTATGGGTTGGGAAAAAATTAAGTTAACCTTAAATTACCTCCCCAGGATTCTGTAGGAACTGTACTTCTCTGTAATCTATCCTCATGTACAGAGTAGCAAAAGCAATTTGTCACTGTGTTTATCATGATCATGTGTCTGTCAGGAGAGGGGCTGAAACAGCAAATGCTTCCTGCTTCGAGCACAAAATCAATTCTGGTTCTGGCCTAGTGAACATGTGTGTGGGCTTAGGGGAGTTTTGAAAATGCTATGTGCAAGGCTGAAGTAAGAATTCAGGTAACTCCTTTTAAGTATTGGGGTGGGATCCACATCTGCCTTTTAAGCAAATCTCAGCAACTCAATCATGGGACCACAGACCCAAGTCTGCCAGCAGTGGCTCATCAGGGAATGAAGCACACTCCTCACTGAATTTCTAGGTAAATGAAATCAATCCCTTCTGAAGCCAAACACATTGAAATGTAGTTATTTTAGTGGAGCATATTCTAAAATGAAATTCATGGAGAGTGACTTATAAAATACCATTATTCATATTCTTATTTAATACATTGAATAAATGTGGCAGTATAGTAGATAGCATTCTTAAATACAACTTGGGGATCATTTTTGTTTGTTTTCCGTCACTTCTCGTCAAGGATAAGCAATCAGCTCTCCACCCTGCTTGTATTAGGAGAAGGCAAAGCAAGATTTGAATGAGAAACTATGGAGAAAGTGTAGTCCTGGCAGAAAGGAAGAAAAGCACAGAAATAGAAAAGCACAATCCAGGCATTGAAAATGGCACATAATTTAATTAGAATGGAGCTGAGGCCATGTGAGAGGAAGCAGTAGACACTAGGCTGAAATAAAATTGAACCTCTCCACCTAACACTCCAAATGACTCAGACTCAGGGCCAGCTTCATGGACACGTGACAGGTACAGTTGCCTAGGGGCCCCCTGCTTGAGGTTTAATGCTGTACTATATGAAGCCCTTAACAATTTTATCTTTGAATTTGCTCTAAGTGAAGCCCAATCCCGCAGTGGCATATGACCCTAAATCTTGAGGCCTTGGCTCACACTCAGTCTTTGCCCGATTGCCTGCCCAGGACTGGTTCTTGGTCATTTACCCATGCTCTGTTGTGTCCCGGGCCTCCCCTCACCTCCCACCTCATCACCCTCCCCTTGTGACCAGGGGCTACAACCATGTCGCCCTGGTTGAGTGAGAGGTCAATACCCTACATCTGCTATTGCCCTCTGCTCCTGGTTGGGATCTGGGTGGGAGTGTGGGGAGGGTCAGGTGCATGTCCCATATCAGCATAGAGAGGAGCAAGGTTGTGGTCACCCACACCCAGAGCTGGCAGCATTATGACCAATTAGGGAACTCAGTGAGGGCCTCTTACCTATCCCTCAGAGTTTCTCACGAGGGAGCTACCTGTCTGCTGTGGGTCGAGACAGCATACACTTGGGAAGAGAAGATGAACTTCACCACCAGCCAGGCTCCTGCTTTACCATTTTGTACTACACTCCACATATTATGTAGCTGGCAATTCTTAGAATCCTTAATCACCCAGTTTCTTTTCTTGTTACTGATAACTGTGTCACCCTTCTCCATATCACCCAGGGTATTACTAACTTCCCTTCCTCCTAGCCCAACCCCCACTTGCAGAACATCTTCCTTCCATCCCCTGCTGCCCATTCCCACTGTTCCTGCTTTAGTTCAGTTGTTCATTGTGGCTCCACTAGACTATCATAATAGACTGTTAGTTATTGCCATAGCTTTGAGCCTCCCCCCGTTCAGTCCATTGGCCACTGCCATTAGGTAACCCAAAACACCAGCCTGGTCCTGCTAAAATGTTTTTAAGGGCTCCCTGTAAATGTTGGTCACTGACTGTTAGTAAAATTCATATTCTTTATCGGCATTCAAGGTTCTTTCCACTTTTGCCCTCATATTACTTTTGCATGTTCATTGTATAGCACGGGCAATACTCTGGCCAAATGAAACCATTCACTGTGCTCTATACGCATTTTGTATTTGCTTATTACTCTCTGCTGAAGCCATTTTGCTGCACCAGGATCACGACCCCCAGGGCCACAACCATCTCCAATGGTGAAATCTAACCCTTTTTTCAGCTTGAATGGCTCCTCCTCCATGAATTCTTCCATCATGAGGCCAGTCATAATGAGACTCCATTCTCCTCTGTGACTAATCATTTAGTTTGCAACATTTATTAAGTACAGCACTTGGTATTCACTTATTTGTGTATAGTATATGCCTCTCAAGTATAAATGTTTGGAGGGCAAATATCATGTCCTCTCACCTTTGTAGACCCACAGTCCCCCTACCCAGGCCTTAGTCCCCCTACCAGGCCTTAGGTATAATGCACGCTCGGTGTATGTTTGTTGCAACTAATGAATAAATGAATCTGTAGTGTAAACAGATGAGGTTTTCTGAAAGCCTGGCACACCTGCAACCCTTCTGCATCATGCCCTTTCCTCCTCCCAGTTCACCTAACAAAACATCTTGGCTGCTTTTCAGACCCAAAGCCCATCAAACACCTGTATTGTCATTATCAACACTAACAAAAATATCATCTCACACTTTTTATTAATGTTTAAAGTGCTATATTCTGAATGCTCAGAATAATCTCAAAGAGAACACCTGTTACTTGAGTGCTCTTATTTTCAACCTCTTGAGGGCAATTTTTTCATTACTATATTAAAGTGGGCTGTTAAATAACTTATAACTGTTGGAGAAAAAAGGTAAATTGCAGTCACTATGATCCATACAGGATAGCTAAAATGAATTTCTATCCACTTGCAATTTTTTTTCTTCTAATTCCAAGTCAGTTTTTTTTTAGATGAACTAAGGAAAGTAATGAAATAACCTGAGGAGGGTTTTTTGCTGTCAAAACTTGTATTCAACTTTAGCATTTCGTTAGTCTACTCTTGACTCCAGAATGTCATGCTTATTATCATAATTCCAAAAGTATCTTTAATGCTTTTCCCTCACCCATATTCTGAACTCACAAAAATCATGAGTCTAATTTTCAAATGATCAAATTTTGAAACTCTGCATGTAAAAATTTCACCTCTGGGAGAAGAAAAAGAATGCTAGTTGAATCTGAGCAAGAAACACCTTAAAAACATAATAACAAAAACAAAACAAAAACAGACACAGTTAATAAAGAATCAGAGAGCATGGTTATATTTTTACAAAGAAACTTCAGAATGTTTATATATGATCAGAATTATACCAACACTGTGATAAAAGAACATGCATTTGAAAGATTGTCAGTTTCCATTAAGAGAAATCTGTAAGAGTCAGAAATGGAAAGGACGGGGAGGGGGGGAATGCTAGAATTCAGAAAGGATGCAGCATTAACACAATTCCATAAAAGTTTTATATTGTATGAGTTTCTAAAAGGAACAAAGCATAAAACATTTGATAGGATAGGACAGTGTCAAGTGTTATCAATCACATTTAGAGAAATCTGAAGTAGAGGGTAGAAGGGTAGATATTTCTAACTTCCTTGAATGTAAAGATGGTTCTAAAATACTTAATTTAAGGATGGAACATGGCTCAGGGCAAGAGTAGGTTGGTCAAAATTTCTGAGTCCACATCTCAGTCCCAGATCAGGAGAAAAACAATTAAAAATGAGATAAAGAAAAAGAATTCTAGCAGACTAGTATCATCATTGTCATCATAAATTGTTACCATTTCCTGAACAATTGCAATGTGGCAGGTATTGTTTTAGGGGCTATAATGCAATACTCATTTTACTTTCCAAACAATTACCTTATCTTTGCCATATAGATGTTATTATTCCCATACTGCAGATGAGGAAACTGAGAGAGACTTAGAGATTAAGAAATTCTGAGGGTTTCGAAGGGGCGGGGGGGCGGGAGGTTGGGGGAACCAGGTGGTGGGTATTGGAGAAGGCACGGATTGCATGGAGCACTGGGTGTGGTGCAAAAATAAGGAATACTGTTACGCTGAAAAAAAAAAAATTTAAATTTAAATTAAAAAAAAAAGAAATTCTCCCAGGTGACACTCATGGTGACTACATATTATGCTGTACCATAACAAAGGGGAAAAAAAGTAATTTTTTAAAAGGAGAGTAGCATAAAAAATAAAGAAAAACACACCAGATTAAAAATCTAGAAATATATAATAGAAGCCAGAGTTGAAAAAAGAGACTTCCTGACCAGGTCAAAATGAAGACAAAGCATGATACAGACAGATCTCAAATTCTCAGCCAATATCACACCCTCCCCCTGCCTGCCTTTTGCCAATCCTCCCAAAAACCTGGCCTTTTCCATAACCATCACTGCCACCCTGGGGACTCTCCCTTCCCACTGTCAGCTTCCAAATATCAAAGGCAACTTTGCTTTACATTCTGTCCAGAGTACAAGTAGGGCCCAGAAGAAATATGAGCTGCTACAAATCCGATTGTCTGTAACTCTGGTAACACCTCTAGCCACAATCCGAGGCAGCAGGAGGACAAGCCAACTGCTGAGGAAGCTGGGATTTCTGTTCCGGAAGAAAAGATGGTTATGGGGACAATATTAAATATAAGCTGGGAGTTGAAGGAGGAGAGCAAGAAATAAAGACTATAGAAATGGGAGAGTATCAGCTGGGGAAGAATGAGAAAAGTAAAGGCAATGAAGAGAAAGACTGCAGTTCTGGGTTCTTACAAGTGCCATCCAACTAGGAAGGGATTTTTTTCCCCCAAACATACAATAAGAATGTGGAATTAATGGGAAGGAAAATACTTTTTGATTGTTCAACTTTTTATAGAATCTTCAACACAGCAACTGTTAAATGTTTTCATTTCTTCTTATGGCTTTTCAAGATCATAGAGAAACAAACACTTGTGAAAGTTCACTTATTGGTTGCTTGACCTAAATCTATCAGCCTTCAAGAGGGTATAATGAATAAGGCACCTAATCAATAACAAAAGGTCAATGAAGATGGTATTTTGACAGGCATCCCCGACTATGAAAGTGTTATACTGACAGACACCTCATGAAAATGTGAAACTCGGTTTTAGTCCAAACTATTCCATTTTCTATGTAAAATTGTCAACGTTCAGATGAAATAGAGAAAATTTTGCCCTCATTGTCCTTCCCACCACTCTTCGCTATTCTGAACAACAACTACCAAACTCTAGAGAAACAGGTAGCTCTGTTAGACCTGAAAGAAGTGCTCAGCAAATGACCATAAAACTTTCATAACCAAGGATAAGAACTTGTAGTTCTCAGGAACCCCGAAGAAGTCTCATAGACACCACACCCAGTTTCATCATATTCAGTGAAGAGGCACTACAGAAATTAGAACTGATGGGCTTTTGGATCTGGCATCTAATATCAAGCTCAAATTGCCTTGAAAATGAAAGGCTTAGCAATACAAGCATGTTGGGGTTCCTTTTCCACTTGAAACTAGCATGTTTACCTTGCTGATTGCCTTTGGAATTTTTTTTAAAAATTATCAATACTTATTTGTCTCACAAACTAAAAGCCTACTTGCTCAGTCCTGCCAAAAGCTGCCTGCAGAAAATGCTATATTCAAACCTCAGGATAAATAATCCCTCTATTTGTCCAATCTTTCTAAACTCAGTAACAGAAACAATTAAAAAGGCCCATACTTCCTCTGATTTTCCTCCTCTCTCCCACTTCCCTGCCTTGAAATGTATGCAACTTTAAGGTAAGGGATGTGAAATAGTTTGGTACTTTGTTTCCTGTCCAACTTCAAAAGAGAATGAAACTTATTACAGTCCCAAAAGACATCAGAGACACCAACATCTCATTTTCTTCAGACTAACACTAGTATTCTGGAGCAGACATTTTTTTCAAGCACCTCACAACTACAGTCTTAAACCATACACTGATATGCTTAAAGACAAGGAATCTTGACAGAGAAACATGTGATATTATTGACTGCAAAATTATCCTTGTGACCTATGAACTGTTCACAACCCACTGTGTGTTAGGAAAAGACCACTATATCAAAGATGGTGTAGTAACATTCTAACTGGTCCAAACTCAGAAGGAATTTAAGTAGCAAGATTAGTATTGTAAAGAATCTAAATTAATGTGTTCCTGGACGCCGAAGGGTAACAGAAGGCTTAGCTTCTAAGCCAGTGGGGCTCTGGAAGGGGGACAATGCAAAGTCCTACCTGGTAGGCATCAGGAATGTTGACCGTTTCTCCATGCTCCCCGACATAGCCAATGATGCCTTTGCCCCAGGGGACCTGCACCTCGTTTGAGTTCTCTGTGCTGCTGCAGGGCAGTAGTGGGGTTCCTGCATGCACATCAAAGAATTTGGAGACCAAGCTCTTCTTGCCAGCAGCTGCCCCTTCCACCAGGAAGAGCGAGCAGCGGTCAGCGTCCACCATGAGGCAGACAAAGATGAGGATCTTGTAGCTCAGGCTGGTAAGGTCAAGGTCGTTGGAGATATCCTTGACCAGTTCCAGGAAGAACTGACGCTCATTATGCTTTTTGAGGTGGCACTTGTAGTCCATGGCTGTAGGGGGGTACTGAGGCAGATTCACCCTCGATTCCAGCAGAGCACTGAGAATGTGGGCCGTGGTGGGGGGCAGGGAGCTGGCCTTCCGGAGAAGTGCCCTCCGCCGCACACTGCTCAGGGGCTCCTGGGCCCGGGAGGTCACCTGTTCATCGTAGGTCCTGTTCACGTGGATGGCCTTGGAGCGAGCAAAACTCTTCCTTAGCTCTTTCTGAGAAGCTCTCCGCTGCAGGCTCCCATCGCCCCGGCTGCCACTGGCCCAGCTGGGACTCAGGGGAACCCCACCACAGTCCCCGCCGCCCGGAGCGGGCTGGCTGTTGGCAGAGCTATTTGGTCCAGTGCCACCACCAACACGGCCGCTGCCTGCGCCACCACTGTGAGCCACACTGCTGGTGCCGGCCACTGTGGGCCTTGTGCCTACAGCCCCCTGACTCTCCCGGTGCCTCTGCAGCCACTTCTCCACCATCTCCTGCTTCCCCTTCCGCATCAAGTAATCTTCGAACAACTCTGGGTGTCTGTCCAGGAAAGTTTCCACCTCCCCAAAGTCCAGGTGGGAGGCTGTCATGGTCCCAGACACAGCTTTCACTGCCACTCTACACTTGGACCGAATGTTTGCCTACCCTAGCCCTCTAGCTGGTCCTCCACATGTCTATCCCCCCAGTATTCCCAGCTCGGTGCGAGATTCTGCGGAGCAGCTGGGAGATGCCCCTTGCTTCGGGCTCAGAGAGTGGCTGGCAGGAACCCCACCCCCTCGTCCTGCTACTCCTGCTCCGCACAGGTGCCCCCACTGAGCTGCTGCCGCGGCCACAGTTTCCGTCTGGAAAATCAGAGCTCTAGCTGTCCTCGCTCCGGCTGCCGCCGCCGCCGCCGCTGCCGCTGCAACCGGATGAGTGGACCACTGTGAAAGGGAGGTAGGGCAGGACACGCCCCTGAGTGAGGCAAGGAGCCGGGAGGGAGGAAAGGGGTGGGAGGAGGGAGATTGGGCGCCGGACCAGCCAAAGTTCACCGCCCAGGATGCCAGGCGGTTCCTGGAAGAGTCTTTGGACCGCCGGAATCGGCGCCTGGGAAACGCGGCCGACTCCTGATTGGAACACGATTAAAGGGGGAAACGCAACCTTGTTCCTTCCACCTCCTTCCTTCCTTACCTCCCCAGCCCTCCCAATTCCCCGCCCATTAATCCTTCAGCGTTTCCAGGAGGCCCCAGGGGAGCCCAGTGGGAGCCCAAGTACGAGAAAGTGTTGGTGTTTTGCAGGCATCACACCCAGAAGCTGACTCCGAGGAAATGAGGATGCTCAGGGAAAGGGGGGATTATTTTTCTGGGATGTGACTGTGGATCATTGGTTCCTAGGATTCCTGGGACTGCCCGCTAATACTGCCCAGCTCCTGTGGGCAGTCAGCAAATATTAATGGAATTGGATTTCCCCAAAATGAGCAAATGAAGTTACCCATCTAGCTTATGACTTTAACCAAATTCATGGACCTGGGAGAGTGGGTAAAAATGGTACATATAGCAAGGTGGACTTCAGGGCCTCAGGGGGCTTCCTTCCAAGCCAGTCCTGCATGTCATGGGTAGTTTCTCTTCTTTTCATGAATGACTGACCATATCTTTCTTCTTTCCCCATTCAATCTGACAAAGCTACCAATGCTCCCCTTCCTACCAACACCCTAGATCTTGTGGGTAAGGATTTCTCCTCTCTGAGAATCTTTTCTTTCTCCAGACCTAGGGATGCTCCAGATCTGGCTTGTCTCAGCTAGTTAGACTGAGAATAACATCAAGTTTCCATTGGACCTTTTCCAAACCTAGTGGTTAAATGTAGGTGATTTTCCAGGAAAGAACAGCAAGCTGATAACACTTTCTTAATGCTCAGGGGTCTCCTCTTCGGTGAGAAACAAAAGCAGACTGGGAACTATCCAGTTCCCTAGGACAGCAGGACAATCCAGACATATCCTTACAGAATGTCAGCTATGAGGGTAATTGAGAAGAGCTAGAGAGGAAGCAAGCAGTGACTTTACAGTGCTGCCCTGTGGCAGACACACACAGAGGACTTACACTTACTGTGTAAGTCCTCTTACAGTACTGTGTAAGTACTCTTACAGATTACTGCCCAGAAGATGTCCTCAGAGCTAAGCATACAAGGCGTATCAAGCATTTGCTATGTATTGATCCCTTTATTTATTTTCTTAAAAGTGGGCTCCATGTCGAACATGGGGCTTGAACTCACACCCCTGAGATCAACATGCTCTATCTACTAGCACTGATCAGTTTATGGGTTTTTTTTAATTTTTTTAAAATTTATTTGATAGAGAGAGTATACATGTGCATGGCGGGGGGTGAGGGTAGAGAAGGGGCAAAGGGAGAGGGAGAGAATCTCAAGCAGACTCGGTGCTAGGCCAGATGCAGGGTTAGATCTTATGATTCCTGAGATCATGACCCAAGATAAAATCAAGAGTTGGACGCTTAACCAACTGAGCCACCCAGGCACCCCAGCATTCATCACTTTAAATTAAGAGTTTTGTTTACAGGCACCTGGGTGGCTCAGTGGGTTGAGCCTCTGCCTTCGGCTCACGTCATGATCTCAGGGTCCTGGGATCGAGGCATGCATCAGGCTCTCTCTGCTCAGTGGGGAGCCCACTTCCCCCTCTCTCTCTGCCTGCCTCTCTACCTACTTGTGATTTCTCTCCCTTTGTCAAATAAATAAATAAAATCTTTTTTTAAAAAAAGTTTTGGTTTATCCTAGCAACAGACTTATGAGGTGGGGCGTCTTCTCCTACTTTAAAGATGGAGAAACTCTGAGAAGTTGAGTATCGTACCCAAGGTGAACAGTCACTGGGTGCCAGAGCTGGGGTGCAGATCCATTTAGTTTGGCTCCAGAGTGGGGCACACTCTCAGCCACATCACCGGACTGTCTTCCACCTGTATCAGCTGAATCCTATTGGTGCCAGGATTTAGGCTCATAATAGAGATGCAGGGACCAGAGCAGAATGTTCTTTAAACACTCCTCTAACAGCACCAGGAGTTGCACACAGGAGGAGGAAATACTCTTATTCAAAAATTCCAAATTTCCCAGCTTAATTAGCATGACTAAGAACATGGCCTTGGTGGGGCGCCTGGATGGCTCAGTGGGTTAAGCAGCTCCCTTCGGCTTAGTTCATGATCCCTGGGTCCTGGGATCAAGTCCTGCATCAGGCTCCTTACTCAGTGGAAAGCCTGCTTCTCCCTCTCCCTCTGCCTGCCTCTCTGCCTGCTTATGCTCTCTCTATCTCTCTGTCAAATAAATAAATAAAATCTTGAAGAAAAAAAAAAAAAGAATATGGCCTTGGCACTGAAAATGCAACTATGAACAAAACAAAGAGTCTGCCTTCATGGAGCTTACATTATGGTGGGGAGACAGCCAATACACAAATAAAAAAATAAGTATACAGAATAAGAGAACATTGGTGATAAGTGCTGTGAAGAAAAACAAAACTTGGCAAAGAATTAGATAAAGGAATAAGGCAGTGGAAAGATCTTTCTGAGGAGGGGACATCTGAACAGAGATCTGATGGAAATGAGGGATGAGTTATGTTGATATCTGGGAAAAAGAGCATAACAGGTAGAGGAAGCAAGTGCCAGAGTTGAGGGATGCAATGTATTTGGAGTATTTAAGAAATAGGAGGAAGACCACCTAGGAGACACTGACTCAAGCACAAAATATCTGTAGTTTGGAGATGTAGGTTGCTAAGGAAATAGTGGTGATCAAGAATTAAAATTTCAAAGACAATTAGCACAATGGCTTTGCATAGAAAGTACTCAATAAATGTTAGCTGTTGTATTACTTTTATATTATCATTGTTATCATCCTAAAGTGATAGTGTACGGAAGCCTCACTGCACGTGATCACATCTCTGGTAACTTGAGTGGAACATCAGTAAAGATGGTCAAAGTGTTATGCTGGAACTGGCTTGCAAGGGCTCACAGAGCTTATGTTAGCCTCTCTTTCCAGTTTCATGTTCTGTGACATTATGCAGCTTGCAGTCATCCATGATGGGAGTATTTACATGATAGATATCAAAAATGCTACAAATCAGGATTTTTTTTCCACGTTGCTTGTTGTTAAACATTTACCAACATTCAGTGAATACAATTCAATTGTTCATCGACGTATGAATGGATAAATAAATTGTGGTATATCCATAAAGTGGAACATTATTTGGCCATAAACAAAGGAAGAATACATGCACTATATAGGCTACAACTTAGAGGAACCTTGAAAACTTTAAGCAAAGTGAAAGAAGTCACTCACAAAGGACCACATTTTGTATGATTTCATTTATATGATATGTCCACAATAGATAAATCCAAAGAGACAGAAAGTAGACTACTGGTTCCCAGGATATGAGGGGAGAGGAGAAAGAGGAAGCAGATGAGCACTAATAGGTACAGAGTTTCTTTTTGAGATAATGAATATAATGTTCTAAAATTAATTGTGGTACTGGTTATACAGTTCTGTGGCTATGCTAAAATCCATTGAATTGTACACTTTAAACAGATGAATTGCATGGTATGTGAATTATATCTCAATAAAGCTGTTATAAAACAACAACAAAAAACCATTTACCAGGACAAGACTGGTCATAATACAGCAGCAATGTTGTACATGGAGGTAAGAAAAGCACTGAGCATCCTCAAAGAAGGGAGAGAACAGCCCTGTCTTCTTGGAAACAGGTTTCATAATTAGCCATTTCTTTAACCCCATCTTCCATGTATTTGTTATAAAAGCAGTTGTTAGCATTTATCGTGTTCCAGGCTCTTAGAAGAAAAAGAGACTAAGACAGAACCCCTGCCTTTAATTGAGTATCTTTCAGTCTACAGCACCAAGAGCAGTGGGAGTAGAGAATACTGGGAAGGGTGGAAAAATGAATTGAACATTTGTGGCTTGGTCTTGAATTGGCTCCAACCTTTTCCCTGGCTTGGTTTATGAGGTTACTGAAGGAGTCAATGGTTGAGGAAGAAAGTAAGAAGGTGACAGGGAATACTCATAAAATAGTCCAGAGGGCTGCGATGGAGGGCTATCGATGGAGGGCTATATTATACACATATAATAAGATGTATGTTGATGTGGCCTCAATTGCCATCTCCTCTTCATTTTCAATTTGTAGAATGGTATGTGTATTAGTCATGATGCCAAGAGAAAGCAGAGCAAACTCAAAATAATTTCAAGAGGATTAATTTATAAGGAGACTGATTACAAAGGTGGAATATAGGTAAACCACTGGGATAGGGAAGACACTTGGGACTTAAGGCAAGAGAGAAATCACCAGCCCCAGACCTGATGGGAGGCAGAAGGGTAAGGTGACCAGGACTCAAAAGGACAGAGGCTTATATAGTAACAACTGCATTCAGAGGAATAGTGACAGCCTATCAAAAGATATCAACAGATGAAGTAGACCTCAAAGGAGAAATATCAGAAATAAATACCTTGAACTCATTCTCCCTCCCTCCTATCATGACTAGACCCAATTAGAAGCTAGAATGTTAGAACAAGCTGGAGCTTGTTCACAGAATCCATTTGGGTCATCCTTCCCAGGTAGAGAGTAGCAGGGACAAAAAAGGATCTGCATAAACTATGGAGGGACAAATGGAAAATATTTGACCCAATATGGAATCTTGAAGATGTCCCCTTATGAAATAATGGATGCTATAGCTCCAAACAATTTTCTGCAATTCTGCCCTCTTCTCTGCATAATTCTGCTAATTCTGCCAAAATTGTCTATAATAGATTCCATAACATTTGTAGTCAACAGAACCTTACTGTAGGACACTAACCCTGAAAAGTTATGCTATTGTGATGATAAATCAATCAGCTCAAGGAAGAACTATTGCCCCTAAGTAGTCTCTCATGGGAAAATGGAGAAGATAAAAGGGCCTTCCCACTTACATTTTTCAAGAATAAGGTCTTCCTTTTTGATGCAAGTATTCATTACTTTATCACTGCCATTGTCAATTAGCATTTATTGATTGATCACTCTTCCTGTCAAAGCACTGGTTCACATGCAAGATAATTTCTGTTATTCCAAAGGAGGCCCATTACATTTTAGCACGAGATGCAGCTTTAGAGATTATCTAATAATCTACTTTCACTTTGCACATGCAGAAACTGAGATCTAGAGCAGACATTTAACTCCTCCAATGTCATCTGCTAAGCACAACCTCTGATCTGCTCTCGGTTCCATCCCACCCTTACCAACAATCCAAACTTGAAATCAGTATCTTGAAGCCCAATGAATTTCTGTCTCCTAAGCTTGTCTCCTAATTATTCCATCTCCTAAAACGGACTTTCACTATGTGAACAATAGGCATCATCAAATAGGTTGATGCAATTTTCAAAATGAACCATTTCCTTTAAAAACATTTAAATGGACATATTATTATTTTAGGAAATAGAGGTCCATGGGATCAAATTTTTTAAAAAGGGTTATTCCAATTCCAAAAAGATTAAAGTTCTCAAAACTGTAAGTTCCACACAGAGATATTTATATTTATCCTTACAGGAATTTAATATTGGAATTTGTTCATGGTGTATGCCAAATTCAAAACCTGAGGAGTTGAGTTATTTGGGGTTTTCTAAGAAATAGAACCAATAAAACCAAAAAGTATTATGTCCATATACATACATACAAACATACATTTGTTATAAGAGACTGGCTCACATGATTATGGAGGCTATGAATATGCTGCCAGCAAATGGCAAATCCTGGAAAGCCAGTGGTATAATTCAGTCCAAGTCCATAGGTCTAAGGCAAAAGAATAATATAAATCCCAGTCCCAGGGCAGGAGAAGATGAGACGAGGTGTTCCAGCTCAAACGATAAGGCAGGAAAAAGGGATGACTTCCCTTCTGTTCTATTTAGGCCTTCAATGGAATGAGTGGGTGGTATCTAATCACAATGGAGAGGGCAATCTCCTAGTCCTCAAATTCAAATATTAATCTCATCTAGAAATAACCTCACAGACACCCAAAACAATGTTTAATCTGGGTACCCTGCTGCCTACTCAAATTGACACATAAAATTAACAATTGCAGGTACCTTACCTGGTTTTAAATTTTGTAAGCACTTTTGTGCAGAATCTTAACATGTGCCTATATTTAAGTCATTATTCCCTATTCTAGTCACTACTAATATTAATTAATCTTAATCTTAATCCAGTACACTTTTTTAACCCACAGTAACTCACAATAGAATAATAAATTTATAAAGTAACTGTGTAGGTGAATAAATGCCACACAGGGTAAATTAGATTAGCATAAAGGTGAAAGTTACTTTCTCCTTCATATAAAAAGTGCTGCTGCCACACCACTCTTCTATACAAAGGCTTATCAAGCTTACATCATACTTGTTAATGTCCCATTGGCCAAAGCCAGTCATATAGCCAAATGTAGAGTCAGGTAGAGGAATGACAAGAATATGAATACTCACAGGTATGGTTTATTGGGAGCCACTGATTTAACAGTTAACCACGCAAGCTCCCTCCGAAATCCCCAACCCATGTTTCCAACAGCTACAAAGCATTTGCTCCTATAAGCCTCACAGACGCCTTAAATTTATCATTCCCAAGATCACTCTCATTCTTCCCCATCTTAAACAGTGAACCTGAAGACTACCTTACCTCAGAAATTTGTTTTTAAATCCAGCTTCTCTTCTCCAAACCCACTTGACTTAATTCAAGTCTTCATCACTTGTCCATTCTCTAACAAACAGTGTCATCCTCCACATAACCAGTATAATAACAGCACAGCCTTGCTTATAAATTGTTATTTATAGGATTAAGTCCTTGTCAAAGATGTACAGTGGGTTGAATGGGAACCCTCCAAAAATGATATCCTCCCAGGATCTGTGAATGTGATCTTATTTGGTAAGAGGGTCTTTCAGGTGTTAATTGAGGATCTCAAGGTGGTTCTAAATCCCATGACACGTTTCCTTCTAAGATAGACAGGAGAAGACTGAGACACATAGAGAAGAAGGCAATGTGAAGACAGAAGTAGAGGTTGAAGTAATAAATCTACAAGCCAAGGAACACCAAGGATTGCTGGCAACCCACCACAGGCTAGGAAAGAAGCATGAAATGACTTCTCCCTCAGAGTATCCAGAAAAAGTCAACTTTCCCAACACCTTGAATTTGGAGTTCTGACCTCTGGAACTATCCAAGAATGAGTTTCTGCTGCCTTAAGCCACCAAGTTTGTGACAATTTGTTACAACAGCCCTGAGAAGCTAATGGAAGATCCTTTATCACAGCATCTCTATTTTCCATCTCTCTTCTTTTCCTTATCTTCTGCTACTCCCTGCTGTATATTCTCCATGCATACAGATCCCTTCTCCCTTCTGGGATTTCTCCTGAAATGCTCTTCCCGGGTGCCTGGGTGGCTCAGAGGGTTAAGCCTCTGCCTTCAGCTCGGATCGGTCGTAATCTCAGGGTCCTGGGATCTAGTCCCGCGTCAGGCTCTCTGCTCCGCGGGGAGCCTGCTTCCTCCTCTCTCTCTCTCTGCCTGCCTCTCTACCTGCTTGTGATCTCTGTCTGTCAAATAAATAAATAAAATCTTTTAAAAAAAAAAAAAGAAAAGAAATGCTCTTCTCCCCTCTCCTGCCTCTCAAACTTCTATTTTCCCATTAAGACCTATTCGAAATGTCAATCCTCTATGAAGTTTTATCTGTTTTCATATTATGAAACTGTGTTCTGTCTTCCAGTGTGATCTATCCTCCTGGTTCCAAATATTTTGGCCAGGTATCTGCTATAAATCACTTAATATTTGTTCAACCCAACATGGTGTATTTAATACTCTGTTTAAAAAAATTCTCTTACATTGGGATGCCTGGGTGGCTCGGTTGGTTAAGCAGCTGCCTTCGGCTCGGGGCATGATCCCAGCGTCCTGGGATTAAGTCCCACATCGGGCTCCTTGCTTGGCAGGGAGCCTGCTTCTCACTCTGCCTCTGCCTGCCACTCTGTCTGCCTGTGCTCACTCTCGCTCCTCTCTCTCTGACAAATAAATAAAATCTTTAAAAAAAAAAAAAAAACTTTAAAAAGCCAATGTTATAAAAAAAAATTCTTTTACATTAAAGCACATTTCCTTGCTCTTTTATCTTTTTCTTTCAATTTAGAAATTGAAACAACTCTGATCAATAAGCCTACCTGCATTCATAATTATATTAAAGAATAATAAGTACGTAGCAGGCAAATTTTTTTAAATTTCAAAGATACCCAGGTGAACTCATGACCAATGAAGGTAGAAAAATAAGCTTCATATGATAAACCAGACAAGTATTGTATGATATTACTCATATGTGGAATCTAAAAAAGTCAAACATGTAAAAAAAAAAAAAAAGGAGAGAGAGAATATGTGTAAAACAGCAGTTACCAGGGGAAGCAAGATGGGGGATAAGATCGATGGTGTTTAAAGGTATAAACTTGTAACAAGTACTAAAATAGCCACAGAGATGTCATGCAAAATTTATTGAACTTAGACAGTAATATTGTGCTACAAGTAAGTAACACAATAAATATCACTACAACCACAACCATATTATAGTATGATATGATATCAAAGTAACATGATGCATCCCTTTAATTTACACAATGCTGATGTCAAATTTACCCAATAAAAGAGAAAAAAAGAGAGAAAAATACAATACAATATTATGCCATAAGTGTTTTAGATATTGTTTTCTTCTTAAAAATATTTTATCTCTGAAGAAAAATTAGAAATAATTAACGCATCTTGCTGAAGAACAATTTGTTTATAAAATAAGTTGATTGGCTTTTAACTATTTCAAACTATTTTCTTTAATTTGGAAACTCAAATGTAGTTGAATATGGACAGATTGAATATTTTTAAAATACCTTGAATCTTTATAAGGTAACTTTCCTACAAATACCTTAAACTATCAAAGGCTGAGTTAGATTTGTAACTTTCCTACAAATACCTTAAACTATCAAAGGCTGAGTTAGATATTAGATATTACATGTTAGATAATGTAAGGACATCCCTTTCCTCAAAGAGAGTTTACAGTCATATTTACACGAAAGTACAAATGACAACATAAGATACCACTGATTGAGTATAACAAACAACGAAATCTATATAAGAAATCAAATACTCTTAAATGCTATACGATACTGTTTATATTCAATAATAATCCACAATTAGTATTAATATTCAAAGTGTAGATCTGTTAATAATCAGAACAAAAGGCATAAAAAATTGGAGGAAAATTCCACAATGAATAATTTGGTTTTTACTTAAAGAAATAATATAAAAGGAGGATCCAAGCTAAATTCAGCAATACCTTAAAAGGATCATACACCATCCATGATCAAGTGGACTTATCCCAAGGATGCAACCAATATCCACAAACTAGTCAATGTGATAGATCACATTAACAAAATACAGAATAAAAATCATACAATCATCTCAATAGATAAAAGAAAAAGCACTTAACAAAATTCAACATCCATTAATGACAAAAACTCTCAACAAAGTAGGGATAAAGGGAATGCACCTCAACATAACAAAGGCCATCTGTGACAAGTCCAGAGCTAACATCATTCTCAGTGGTGAAAACCTAAAAGCTTTTCCTCTAAGATTAGGAATAAGACAAGGGGGAGCCTGGGTGGCTCAGTGGGTTAAGCCGCTGCCTTCGGCTCTGTACATGATCTCAAGGTCCTGGGATCGAGCCCCACATCGGGCTCTCTGCTCAGCGGGGAGCCTGCTCCCACCCCCCCCCCGCCATTTCTCTGCCTGCCTCTGCCTACTTGTGATCTCTCTCTGTCAAATAAATAAATAAATAATTAAAAAAAAAAAAAAAGGAATAAGACAAGGATGCCCACTCTCACCACTTTGATTCAACATGGTATTTTGGAAGTCCTAACTAGAGCAATTAGGCAAGAAAAAGAAATAAAATGCATCCATATTGGAAAGGAAGAGGAAAACCTCTCACTATTTGCAGATACAATAATATTATATAGAATACCCTAAATACTCCATCAAAAAACTGTTAGAACTAATACATTTAATAAAGTTGCAGGATACAAAGTCAGTACACAAAAACCTGCTGTATTTAAACACACTGGTATAATGAATTATTAGAAAGAGAAACTAAGAAAACAATTGCATTTCAATTGCATCAAAAATAATAAAATAACTAGGAATAAATTTAACCAAGAAGGTGAAAGACCTATATATTGAAAATTACAAGGGACCTGGGTGGCTCAGTGGGTTAAGACTCTGCCTTTGGCTCAGGTCATGATCTCAGGGTCCTGGGATCGAGCTCCACATCGAGCTCCACGTCAGGCTCTCTTCTCAGCAATCTCTATCAAAATTCCAATGGCATTTCCACAGAAATAGGACTAATAAAGAATCCTAAAATTTGTATGGAATCACAAAAGACCCCGAATAGCCAAAACAATCTTGAGAAAGAAAAACAAAGCTGGAGGCATCATGTTCCCTGATTTCAAACTATATTGCAAAGCTACCATGATTTAAAAAGTATGGTATTGGCATAAAATAAACCAATCAGAGCGAGTCAATCATCACATGGTTTCACTTGATTGTGGAGCATAAGGAATAACACGGAGGACACTGGGAGATGGAGAGCAGAAGTGAGTTGGGGGAAATCAGAGGGAGAGACAAACCATGAGAAGCTGTGGACTCTGAGAAACAAACTGAGGGTTTTGGAAGGGAGGGGTGTGGGGGGTTGGGTGAGCCTGGTGGTGGGTATTAAGGAGGGCACAGATTGCAAGGAGCACTGGGTGAGGTACATAAACAATGAATTTTAGAACACACACACACACACACACACAAAAATTAAATTAAATTAAAACCAGACATATAGATCAATAGAACAAAATAGGAAGCTGAGAAATAAACCCATGTGTATATGATCAATTAATTTGCGACAAATGAGCCAAGAATACACTGTAGGGAAGGACAGTCTCTTTGATAAATGACATTGGGAAAACTGGAAAACCACATATAAAAGAATGAAACTTGGCAACTCTCTTACACCATTCACAAAAATTACCTAAAAATGGATTAAAGATTTGAATGTAAAACCTGAAACCATAAAACTCCTAGAAGAAAACACAGATGGTAAGCTCCCTGACATAGGTCTTGGCGATGGTTTTTTCTTATCTGATATGAAAAGCAAAAGCAAGAAAAGTGAAAATAAACTAGTGCAACTATATCAGACTAAAGAGCTTCTGCAGAGCAAAGGAAATCATCAAGAAAATCAAAAAGCAACTTACTGAGTGGGAGACAGTATCTGCAAATCATATAACTAATAAGGGGCTAATAATCAAAATGTATACAAAATTCATATTACCAAACAGCAAAACAAAACAACCCCACAAAAAATCCAATATTTAAAAATGGGCAGAAGATATTTTTCTGAAGACATACAGATGGCCAACAGGTACATGAAAAAGTGTTCAACTTCATTAATTATCAAGTAAATGCAAACCAACACCACAATTAGATATCATCTCACACCTGTTAGAATGGTGGCTAACAACAAGAAATAACAAATGTTGGCAGGGATGTGAAGAAAAGAGAACTCTTATGCGCTGTTGGTGGGAATGTAAATTAGTGCAGCCACTATGGAAAACAGTAAGGAGATTCCTTAAAAAAATTAAAAACAGAACCACCATGAAGTACCTGTGTGACTCCGTCAGTTAAATGTCTGACTTTGGCTCAAATCATGATCTCAGGGTCTTAGAATCGAGCCTCCTGTTCTTCTCCATGCTCAGTGGGGAGCCTTCTTGCCCTCTCCCCTTAGCCCCTCCCCACCACTTGTGCTCTCTCTCACCCACACACCCATTCTCCCTCTCTCTCAAATAAATAAAATCTTAATAAATAAATAGAACTACCATATGATCCACTAACTCCACTTCTGGTATTTACTCAAAGAAAATAAAAACACTAATTTGAAAAGATGCATCTCTGTATTCACCGAAGTATTATTTACAATAATTTACAATTATTTGGCTATTTACAATAGCCAAGATATAGAAACAACCAAAGTATCTGTTGATTAATGAATGGATAAAGAAAATGTGGTATATACATACAATGGAATATTATTCAGTCATAGAAAAGAAGGAAATCTTGTCATCTGCAGCAACATGGATGGATATTGAGGGCATTATGCTAAGTTATGTAAGTCAAACAGACAGATACTGTTATGATCTCACTTATATGTGACATCTTAAAAACAATAAACAAAAACACCAAGCTCATAGATACAGTGAACAAGTTGGTGTTTGCCAGAGGTGAGAGGAATGGGTGAATGGGATCAAAAGGTACAAACTTCTAGTTTTTTTAATATATATTTTTTAAGATTTTATTTCTTTATTTGACAGACAGGGATCACAAGTAGGCAGAAAGGCAGGCAGAGAGAGAGAAGGGGGAAGCAGGCTCCCTGCTGAGCAGAGAGCTCAATGTGGTGCTCAATCTCAGGACCCTGATATCATGACCTGAGCTGAAGGCAGAGACTTAACCCACTGAGCCACCCAGGCACCCCCAAACTTGTAGTTGTAAAATAAGTCATGAGGATGAAATGTATAGCATGGTGACTATAGTTAATAATACTGCATTATATATTTGAGAGAATAAACTTAAACATTCTCATCACAAGAGAAAAATTTTGTAACTACATATGGTGATGGATGCTAGCTAATCTCACCATAGCAATCATTTTGTAATATACGCAGATATTGAATCACTGTGTTTCACTCCTGAAATTGACATGATATATATCAATTATACCTCAATAAAAACAAATTTTATAAAAAAAGAGCAAAGCTAGCACCTAGGGTGTGATTGGTCCAGACAACATGTAACTTAAAGAGCAAAGAGGCTGGGTCCAACAGAGCAACTGTCTGAAGCAAAAATATGAGCAAAGGAAATGCTTATGCATGTTTATGGTAGACAGTATCTTGTTCACCATTATTCACTACCCTCTTCCTTCAATAGGATGACCGAACATTGCTACATGATTTGCCATTTCTCCTGCAGGGAGAGTATACCTTTCACCTCATTGGCATTGGGCTTGACCACTTAATATTTTGGTCACTGGAATGTAAGCACACATAACATATGCCACAGCTGAGCAGAAGCTTTATGAAAAAGCATCAGGAGCTACTTTCAGGGTTTTTGATCTTTCCCTCTTCCATAAGAATGGGAATGTCCCATATAGGTACTTCCCCTTTAATCTGAGTCCCAGAATGAGAAGACAGTTTGAACAGAGCCAAAGCTGGCCACGGGCTACATGCCCCATAAATGAGCAATGAAAGTTTTGGTGTTATAAGTCTGTAATATTTTCTTATTATAGCAGAGTTGACTAATACAGGAACACTACCTAGATGTAGGGTGCTGCTCTATAATCCTGTCTTTAGCATCAGATAATGGGTGGCATGGAAACTGTTATGTAGAGCTAGAAGAATGGTGATCCTTATTATGTAGGGATCAGGTATTTGGTGAATGAAATTGCCACCTGCAATTACTTGAACGACAGGTAATAAACTTAATAAATTTATGGCTTTAGGTGAAGAGAAACAAATGGTTGTACAAATAAAATACACTTGAAAATGAGATATCCAGCCTAATCTCCCAAATTCTATAAATAGTGCCCTTTTCTGCATCACTTCCTTGCCTTCTTAGTGCCTGTCATCAGCTCTTGTGCCCTCATGCAACACCCCACCCCCATGGTGGTGCCCCACTCCCACCTGCCTCTACTACCATAATATACTGTGCTTACATGAGTCTCCACTTTGTGGAGAATGAGAAATTCAGGCTAAAGAATTGCATGAAATTGTGATTTTGAACTCACAAGTTGATGATAATGATCACTGAGTGAAAAATATAGAGAAGAAAATTTGATTCTTAATTCTTCCCCATGTTAATATTTTAGAAGAATGTGATGATGAGTGAGAATAAGCAAATACTCTCAAAATCATGCTGTATTATATACAACTTCCTGTGGGACACAAGGGTTCAATTTTAAAAATTACTCTTCTTGAAAACTAAATAGTATGTTGTTTTCCACAAGAACCACTGACTAGAGGTTTTCATCTGAAAAGTACTTCACTCACTAGTATAAAAAATTTAAGGGGCACCTGGGTGGCTCAGTGGGTTAAGCATCTGCCTTCAGCTAAGGTCATGATCTCAGGGTCCTGGGATCGAGTGCTGCCTGGGATCATGCCCTACATCAGGCTCTCTGCTCAGCAGGGAGCCTGCTTCCGGACCCTCCTCTGCTTTCCTCTCTGCCTACTTGTGATCTCTGTTTGTCAAATAAATAAATAAGATCTTTTAAAAAGTTTAAGAACACATCAACTAACAATATTCCCTGCTTTCTGAAGAGTTCCCTCTGTTCCTTTTGAAACACACAAGTAATTGCCAAGTTAACTGATCTCACATTTTTACTTTAATTAAATGACACAACACTTAATTCCTCCAGATCCCTATCAAGATATATTTTAGAATTGCCTATGATAAAAGCGGTAAGTCTTATATAATCATCCCACTGTCTGTAATACTTTTCAAATATATTTTTATTGATATGCAATCAGCATACCAATTCCTTTCTACCAAAGTTTCCCAGTTCCTGTTAATGTTCCTATAAAACAAAGATACTACTTCTTCCAGATTTCATAAACATAGCAATCTGTTCTCTGATTAATGTGAACCATTTTTCTATTGAATCTTTAATTCAAGTTTAGGAGACAACAGACTTCAGTGATCTGACAACCTTAGATGGTTGTAAAGTTCACTATTTTTTCCTTTGCTCTGTTAAAGTACCCCAAATTTAGGTTGGAGAGTACCTAGAGAGTAATCCCTTGGAGATTCCTGTTATTGTAAGGAGGCGTGTTACACAGACACAGTCCCTGTTTCAGTTAGGGTTTGACCAGGGATGCAGAACCACTGTGAGAGATGTGAATAAGGGAGTTACCAAAGGAGACCTTACACAATTTGGGGAGAAGCTGAGAAACACAGGTCCAGAAGCAAGCACCTAAAGGATCAAAGTCACTAAGACCACAAAGGAGATCTAGTGAAGCCTATGGAAGGCTGTTGGCTGTGCATTTGGTGATGGGTCTAAAGTTACCGTAGGGCAGACAGGAAGGAAGAAGAGCTGGGAGCAAAGTAGGCAGAGTAAGGACAAACGTGTGAGAACAAACTGGTACCATTTTGTCTGTTTCTCATTCCAAACCTTTATTATGTGGTTGGCCCAAGACTCAAACTGAAAGAGATCCGGTATAAGTTGGAGAAGCTGAGGGCCCAGCTGCTGCCCCACCACATGAAGGATCCTATCAACAGATTAGTGACAAGTCTGAGTTGCACCCGGGGTCCCGCACTGACCTTACAAATGTTAAGGCCTTTGCCTAACTCCACTGCTCTCTAAACCTCAGGCAGATTTCTCATGCGACGAGTCCTAACCAGGAACCAGACGGAGAAGAGAAGTCTGGCAAACACAGTTGACACAAGGTAAATTACACAGTGCCCAGAAGTCCCTTCATGTAAATTAACCTTAAGATGGATTTAAGCCTCTCAGAGATCACATATATTCATTCAATAATAAAGCCTATCATAGTACAGAATCTTAATTACTGCGTTTATTTGCAAAATGTTCTCCAAACTTTTTTTTTTTAACTACCAGCAAAGAGGTATTTATTTTGCTGTTACTAAGTTAAACATAAATGTAAAGCAACATTCAACATCTTATCAGTTTGATTTTTTAAATGGAAGAAATCTACTTAATGCTTCTCTATTTCCACCCAACTGCCCTCTACCATCCTAGCTCTCCTCACACTATCTTCTTTCTGCTTCTCTTGTGTCAAAAAGTATTTAAACTCCAAACCTAAAGCCTTCCTTCTTACTCCTCCCTGCAATGTGGCCTTTTGTCAAAGCCACCAAGTCCATCTGTCAGAGTTGTGTAAATCTGAACTATAATTACAAATATGAATTAAGTTCAACTTCTTTTTTACAGAGTTCTCTGTCCAGTGTAAATTAAAATATGAGCTATGTCACCAAATTCTATATCCTTGTCAACCCAACTCAGCTGAGACTGGTAATATCCCTACTACACTCTTGGAGTCCCTACAGATGTCTCTGCTCTCATCAAAGAATTACTCCTAGGAGAGCAGAAAGCTCAGATTCATCTGAATTTGGTCCCCAGGGACACGCTCTTCTGTTCAGTAGTGGCACTGAGCCTCCACTTGCCAGAAGCATTAAAATTGAGTCAAAGTACTTAGTTGACATAATAGAACCTTCTGGAAATCACAGCTTTTTCAACCATGTACCCCTCACTTTGGGATTTTTGGTTAGGGTAACTTCCCAGTAGTAATGTTTGTTAATAAGTTAACTAACATATTATCCCCATGACATGGTTTAAAGTCACCAGGAATTGGGGCAGAAGATCCAAATGTTGGTTCTAGCACAAGTCTCAGTGAGAAGGTAAAATCCACATTATCGGGGCATATTGTGAATTGCCAGTTAAATAACAGACATCATATTCTCACCCATAATGACCTCTGACTAGTCCATTACCCACCTCCTTGGTAAGGAAATACCTTCTCTTTCTTGCACTGGGCCATACATTTGGGTAATGGAGTGCTTGTAGGACTGTGGAGTCATTTCAGGGGCCACCTCACACCACACAGAGCCACTATTCCCTTGCCCACAGGCCCTGCAATGGACCTGCTTCACCATGTGTCATAGTTCTCTGAGGTGGGAGGTCTTTCCACATCAATGGTAAAGGCTTTTTTTTTTTTCTTCTCCCCCTTTTACAGGGTACATGGTAGCCCTCCATGTAGTCCAACCTTATATTACCCAGGATTAGAAAGGCACCATAAAAAGATTAATGCAAAAATATTATATCTTATGTGACACAAATTCTTATTAATATAGAACATGCTTTTCTCCTTCTCTCTAGGTTTTATTTCATGTCACTCATGGTCAACCATTTGCTTTTCATTCCAATCATATTCCTAAGGTAACATCAATTATTTGACATCTCTTTCCTGACCTTTTTTTAAAAGTTACTTGTAATAAAGTTAAAACTACAAATATAATAAAGTTATAATAAAAGACAAACACATAACCAAATATAGTTCAATGAAAACTAAAGCTAATGTCTGCTATATTTACATATAGATTACAAAGAAATAAATACGTAGAAATTATTTCCATCATAAATAGCAGTTGCTAGGTTTAGAAAATATTTTGTGCATGTAGGGATTACTGAAGCACTAAAGATTCCAGTTTTCTTCCCTCTCTTCCTCAATGCTGACCTTATTGACATCCCTAGTGAGCAGACAAAAGTCAATTCAGACTCAGAAAGGCATTGATCAGTAGATTACACAAAATAAAAAATTTCAACTTTTATTTTTAAATGTTAAATTTACTACAGGCTGATCAAGAAAATTAAAATGACTTCTTTAAACATGCAATATTTAAAATTGGAAAATTTTGGCTTATAACTAATATTTTTTTAAGTTGCAAAAGCATTTCATGAAGATGTTGCCTGTTTCAAATATTGAATAAGATCTTCTCTCTCACTCTTCTTTTTAAGACCAGCAAAGACCATTTTAGTTCCAGGGATATATTTCTTTGGGTTCTCCAAATATTCCATCAGAGTTTCCTCTCCCCAGATAACACCTATAAAGGTGAAAATAAGTTTTAAGTTTGTGTAGTTATATTTGTAAGGCTTACTTTCTGATGTGACCTATATATGTGAACAAAAGATTACTCTTGGATTCAAAAGGAAGACTCTCATTATTGGAAATACTTACAATTTCTGACCTATAAGAGAATTCCAAAATTAGTCTTTGGTGCTGTACTCTTCCAATTCCCTATAGAAATCTAATATCCACATGCTGTTCAGCATGACACAAAGTACACCAATAAACTGCCAAACTAGACATGTTGGACCTAAACAGTACCCCATCCTCCTACAATCACAGAGTTCCTTCCAGAAGAGATCTTAGAAATTAATCCAACTCCTCATTTTTCAGATGAGTAAATGATCCAAACAGAGGAGAATAATTTGCCCTAAGAGAAAAGATAAAGTCAAGAATCTGACTGCTAACTCATATTTTCATGTTTTTTCTTCCAATAATTGCATGTTGCCTCTGTCCAAATCTCTGTCAAAAAGCTATGATTTCAGGAAAACAGTTTTACAATAAGGGAAAGGTTGTCCCTTCCTTTTTTCCTTTCTAAAACCAGTCAAAAAGAATATGGACTAGGTGTGGTGAAAAAATAATGATACTGTTATGCTGAAAATAAATAAATGAAAAAAAATTAATAATTAAAATGAATGAATGATTTTTTTAATCTAGAACCAAGATTTTATCTAGTTTATTTAAGAAATGAACAAATTTGGAATGAGTTACAATTGAGCTGGAAGTTTGTAAGTAACAGTGAAAAATAAACTATTACAGATTTTGCAAGTCAATTAAAAAAAAAAAGAATATGGACAAAGAGAAACAAATGCTAACTCCACCTTTGATCAAATATTGAGGGACCACCTATTACTTCAAACTTCATATAATCATAAAACTACCAAAAACATAAAACCTGGACCACAGTAAGAGGACACCTGTCACTAATGATCTCAAAAGAAGAAGAGTTCTCCAAAGTAGGTGATAAATTGCAAGGGGCAAATCATAGTCCTCTGGCCCCAAAAGAGTATAGTGTATATGAGTTGACTGTGAAAGTCTCCCTAAATTCAATTTGACAGTATGGAGGGTCAGGGGAGCCAGGATTAAAAAATAAACACAGACATGTCACTTTAAAAGAAGCATTCTACCTTTTGATTTTCATTTGCATGGAATATCTTTCTCCATCCCTCCACTTTCAGGATGTATATGCCCTTGCATCTGAAGTGAGTCTCCTGTAGGCAGCATATAAATAGGTCCTGATTTTTTTTATTTATTCAGTCACCCTATTGTGGGTGCCTTTTAGACTGCTCGGCCATCCTGATGGCTGTGGGTGCCTTTTAATTGGAGCATTTAGTCCATTTATATTTAAAGTAATTACTGATAGGTAATTACTTATGGCCATTTTGTTAACTGTTTTCTGATTGTTTTTGAAAGTCTCTCCTATTCCTTCCTTCTCTTGCTCTCTTCCCTAGTATTAAGATGGCTTTCTTTAGTGTTACACTCAGATTCCTTTCTCTTTATTATTTTGTATAGCTATTATAGGTTTTTGATTTGTGGTCACCTTTAAATTCATACATAACAGCTTATATACATAGCAATCTATATAAAGTTGATGGTTCCTTAAGTTTAAACACTCTAAAAGCACTAAACTTTTACTCCCCACTCCATGTTTTATGTATACAATGTCATATTTTATCTTTTTATTTTGTGTATCCCTTGGTTAGATGTAGATGCAACTGATTTTACTACTTTTGAATTTTAACCTCCATACCAGACTTAAAAGTGATTAACCTGCTGCATTAACTATAAGGCAAAGGAAACAAAAGCGAAAATGAACTTTTGGGACCACATCAAGATAAAAGCTTCTGCACAGCAAAGGAAACAGCCAACAAAACAAAGAGGCAACCCACGGAATGGGAGAAGATATCTGCAAATGACACTACAGACAAAGGGCTGATATCCAAGATCTATAAAGGGCTCCTCAAACTCAACACACGCAAAACAGATAATCATGTCAAAAAATGGGCAGAAGACATGAACAGACACTTGTCCAAAGAAGACATACAAATGGCTAACAGACACATGAAAAAATGTACATCATCATTAGCCATCAGGAAGATTCAAATCAAAACCATATTGTGATACCACCTTACACCAGTTAGAATGGCCAAAATTAACAAGACAATAAACAACAAGTGCTGGGGAGGATGTGGAGAAAGGGGAACCCTCTTACGCTGTTGGTGGGGATGTAAGTTGGTGCAGCCACTGTGGAAAACAGTATGGAGATTCCTTAAGAAATTAAAAATAGAGCTTCCCTATGACCCTGCAATGGCACTACTGGGTATTTACCCCAAAGATACAGATGTAGTGAAAAGAAGGGCCATATGTACACCAATGTTCATAGCAGAAATGACCACAGTCGCCAAACTGTGGAAAGAACCAAGATGCCCTTCAACAGACGAATGAATAAAGAAGATATGGTCCATAGATACAATGGAGTATTATGCCTCCAACAGAAAGGCAAACACCCAAATTTGTATCAACGTGGACGGGACTGGAAGAGATTATGCTGAGTGAAGTAAGCCAAGCAGAGAGAGTTAATTATCATATGGTTTCACTTACTTGTGGAGCATAAGTAATAAGACGGAGGACATTGGGAGAAGGAGATGAGAAGTGAGTTGGGGGAAATCGGAGGGGGAGACAAACCATAACAGACTGTGGACTCCGAGAAACAAACTGAGGGTTTTGGAGGAGAGGGGAGTCAGGGGGTGGGTGAGCCTGGTTTTGGGTATTATGGAGGGCATGTATTGCATGGAGAACTGGGTGTGGTGCGTAAACAATGAATTTTGGAACACTGAAAAAAATAAAATAAAATAACTGTATTTCCTTTTAACTGTGAAATTTTTTCTTTTCATAATTTTCTTACTTTTAGTTATGGCCTTTTCTTTCCAGTTAAAGAATTTCCTTTGATGTTTTTTTATAAAGCTGGTTTTTGTTTGGGAAATTCTATCTCTCCTTCTGAATGATAACTTTTCTGGGCAGAAAATTCTTGGTTGTAGGTTTTTTCCTTTCAGCACATTGAATACATTGAATACACTTCTAGTCTGCAAAATTTCTCCTAAGAAAACAGCTAATAACCTTATGGCATTTCCCATATACATAACTTTTCTTTTTTTCTTGCTGCTTTAAAAAAAAAAAATCTCTTTATCAGTACTTTTTGCCATTTCAATTATTATGTGTCTGGGTGTGGACCTCCTTGGGTTCATCTTGTTAGTGTCTTCTGTGCTTCCTGGATCTGAATGTTTCCTTCCCCAGATTAGGGAGGTTTTCAGCTATTATCTCTTCAAATAAGTTTTCTGCCCCCTTTCTCTCTCCTCTTTCTGAAATCCCTACAAAACAAATGTTATTTGGATACCTTTTATTTCTCTCTGTTGTCTGATTGCTGTTGCTAGGACTTCTAATACTATGTTGAACAAGAGTGGTGAAAGTGGGCATCCTTGTCTTGTTCCTGATCTCAATGGGAGGGCTGCAAGCTTTTTCCCATTGAGGATGATATTTGCTGTGGGTCTTTCATAGATAGATTTGATGAGGTTCAGGAATGTTCCCTCTATCCCTATACTTTGAAGCGTTTTAATCAGGAACGGATGCTGGATTTTGTCAAATGCTTTTTTTGCATCAATTGAGAGGACCATGTGGTTCTTCTCTCTTCTCATATTAATTTGTTTTATCACATTGATTGATTTGCGAATGTTGAACCATCCTTGTAGCCCAGGGATGAATCCCACCTGATCATGGTGGATAATCTTTTTAATGTGCTGTTGGATCCTGTTGGCTAGGATCTTGTTGAGAATCTTAGCATCCATATTCATCAGTGATATTGGTCTCAAATTCTCCTTTTTGGTAGGGTCCTTGCCTGGTTTGGGGATCAGGGTAATGCTGATTACCTCTATGACTCTTCATAGAAAGAGTCTGGAAGTTTTCCTTCTGCTTCAATTTTTTGAAACAGCTTCAGGAGAATAGGTGTTATTTCTTCTTTGAAGGTTTGGTAGAATTCCCCAGGCAATCCGTCAGGTCCTGGGCTCTTGTTTTTTGGGAGGTTTTTGATCACTGATTCAATCTCGTTATTAGATATCGGTCTATTCAGGTTGTTGATTTCTTCCTGGTTCAATGTTGGTAGTTTGTATTTTTCCAGGAATGCATCCATTTCATCTAGGTTGCTAAGCTTATTGGCATATAACTGTTCGTAATAACTTCTGATGATTGTTTCTACTTCCTTGGTGTTAGTTGTGATCTCTCCCTTTTCATTCATAATTTTATGAATTTGGGCTTTCTCTCTTTTCTTTTGGGTTAGTGTAGCCAGTGGCTTATCGATCTTATTGATTCTTTCAAAAAACCAGCTTCTAGTTTCATTGATACGTTCTACTGTATCTCTGGTTTCTTCCTCATTGATCTCAGCTCTAATCTTGATGATTTCCCTTCTTAAGTGTGGAGCTGGTTTGATTTGTTGTTGATCCTCCAGTTCTTTAAGGTGTAGAGACAGCTGATGTGTTCTAGATTTTTCAATTTTTTTGAGCGAGGCTTGGATGGCTATATATTTTCCCCTTAGGACCGCCTTTGCTGTATCCCATAGGTTTTGGACCGAAGTGTCTTCATTCTCATTGGTTTCCATGAATTGTTTCAGTTCTTCTTTGATCTCCTGGTTGATCCAAGCATTCTTAAGCAAGGTGGTCTTTAGCTTCCAGGTGTTTGAGTTCCTTCTGAACTTTTCTTTCTGATTGAGCTCCAGTTTCAAAGCATTGTGATCTGAGAATATGCAGGGAATAATCTCAGTCTTTTGGTATCGGTTGAGTCCTGATTTGTGACCCAGTATGTGGTCTATTCTGGAGAAGGTTCCATGTGCACTTGAGAAGAATGAGTATTCTGTTGTTTTAGGGTGGAATGTTCTGTATATATCTATGAGGTCCATCTGGTCCAATGTGTCATTCAATGCTCTTGTTTCTTTATTGATTTTCTGCTTCGATGATCTGTCTAATTCTGAAAGAGGTGTGTTAAGATCTCCTACGATTAGTGTATTCATATCAATATGACTCTTTATCTTGATTAACAGTTTTCTTAAGTAATTGGCTGCTCCCATATTGGGAGCATAGATATTTACAATTGTTAGATCATCTTGGTGGATAGTCCCTTTAAGGATTATGTAATCAGACAACAGAGAGAAATAAAAGGTATCCAAATTGGTAATGAAGAAGTCAAACTCTCTCTCTTCGCAGATGACATGACTCTTTATATGGAAAACCCAAAAGACTCCACCCCCAAACTACTAGAACTCATACAGCAATTCAGCAACGTGGCAGGATACAAAGTCAATGTGCAGAAGTCAGTGGCTTTCTTATACACTAACAATGAAAATACAGAAAGGGAAATTAGAGAATCGATTCCATTTACTATAGCACCAAGAACCATAAGATACCTGGGAATAAACCTAACTAAAGAGGTAAAGGATCTGTACTTGAGGAACTACAGAACACTCATGAAAGAAATTGAAGAAGACACAAATAGATGGAAGACCATTCCATGCTCTTGGATCGGAAGAATAAACATTGTTAAAATGTCTATACTGCCTAGAGCAATCTATACTTTTAATGCCATTCTGATCAAAATTCCACCAGCATTCTTCAAAGAGCTGGAGCAAATAATCCTAAAATTTGTATGGAATCAGAAGAGACCCCGAATCGCTAAGGAAATGTTGAAAAACAAAAATAAAGCTGGCGGCATCACCTTACCTGATTTCAAGCTTTATTACAAAGCTGTGATCACCAAGACAGCATGGTACTGGCATAAAAACAGACACATAGACCAGTGGAACAGAGTAGAGAGCCCAGATATGGGCCCTCAACTCTATGGTCAATTAATCTTTGACAAAACAGGAAAAAATATACAGTGGAAAAAAGACAGTCTCTTCAATAAATGGTGCTGGGAAAACTGGACAGCTATATGTAGAAGAATGAAACTTGACCATTCTCTTATACCGTATACAAAGATAAACTCAAAATGGATAAAAGACCTCAACGTGAGACAGGAATCCATCAGAATCCTAGAGGAGAACATAGGCAGTAATCTCTTTGATATCAGCCACAGCAACTTCTTTCAAGATACGTCTCCAAAGGCAAAGGAAACAAAAGCGAAAATAAACTTCTGGGACTTCATCAAAATCAAAAGCTTCTGCACAGCAAAGGAAACAGTCAAAAAAACAAAGAGGCAACCCACGGAATGGGAGAAGATATTTGCAAATGACAGTACAGACAAAAGGTTGATATCCAGGATCTATAATGAACTCCTCAAACTCAACCCACACGAAACAGGCAAACACATCAAAAAATGGGCAGAAGATATGAACAGACACTTCTCCAATCAAGACATACAAATGGCTATCAGACACATGAAAAAATGCTCATCATCATTAGCCCTCAGGGAGATTCAAATTAAAACCACATTGAGATATCACCTTACACCAGTTAGAATGGCCAAAATTAACAAAACAGGAAACAGCATGTGTTGGAGAGGATGTGGAGAAAGGGGAACCCTCTTACACTGTTGGTGGGAATGCAAGTTGGTGCAGCCTCTTTGGAGAATAGTGTGGAGATTCCTCAAGAAATTAAAAATAGAGCTTCCCTATGACCCTGCAATTGCACTCCTGGGTATTTACCCCAAAGATACAGATGTCGTGAAAAGAAGGGCCATCTGTACCCCAATGTTTATAGCAGCAATGGCCACGGTCGCCAAACTATGGAAAGAACCAAGATGCCCTTCAACGGACGAATGGATAAGGAAGATGTGGTCCATATACACTATGGAGTATTATGCCTCCATCAGAAAGGATGAATATCCAACTTTTGTAGCAACATGGACAGGACTGGAAGAGATTATGCTGAGTGAAAGTAAGTCAAGCAGAGAGAGTCAATTATCATATGGTTTCACTTATTTTTGGAGCATAACAAATAGCATGGAGGACAAGGGGCGTTAGAGAGGAGTAGGGAATTTGGGTAAATTGGAAGGGGAGGTGAACCATGAGAGACTATGGACTCTGAAAAACAATCTGAGGGGTTTGAAGTGGCGGGGGGGTGGGAGGTTGGGGTACCAGGTGGTGGGTATTATAGAGGGCACGGCTTGCATGGAGCACTGGGTGTGGTGAAAAAATAATGAATAATATTTTTCTGAAAATAAATAAATTGAAAACGAAAAAAACAAATGTTATTAGGCTTGATGATTTCACATAGATCCCTTTACCTATTCTCATTTTTTGTTTTTCTTTCATCTTTTTGCTGTTCAGCTTCATGGCTTTCCATTATTCTGTCTTCCAGATAACTGTTAGTTCCTCTGCCTCCTCTAATATGCTCTTGATTTCCTTTAGTGTTCTTTTAATTTCAATTATTAAATTCTTCACCTCTGATTCTTTTATATTTTATATCTTTGTTGAAGTTGAGGCTTGTAAAGCTAAGCCCCATTAATTTTCAAATCCAGTTTGAGTCTTTGTGCCAGTCTCTTCTTGCTTCTCTGTGCTTGTGATGTTCCTCCTATTGTGTGATGGGGGGTTTGGTTCTCAATCATGTTTTCACCCCTTCTTTCACAACCTTTTTGATGTGGCCCTCTTTCTATGATTAGTCATGGGAGGTCTGTTCTGTCAGTCTTCTGTCATTTTCAGAGTTAGTCACATAGTATATTATCTCAGTGTGTCCACATGGATGAGGTGAGCTCAGGATCCTCCCATCTTCCTAAGACTTCCTGAGTTTGGCCTTTTAAAATTCCACATATAAATGATATTACACAGTATTTTTTTCTCTAACTTATTTCACTCAGCATAATGCCTTCAAGGTTCATCCAAGTTTTGCAAATGGCTGGATTTCCTTCTTTCTCATTGCTGAATATTCCTTTTTATATATTTATCACATCTTTCTCCATTCATCTATTGACAAACACTTAGCTTGTTTCCATAGCTTGGCTCTTAAAAATAGTGCAGAAGTGAACTTGGGATGCATATATCTCTCCCAGATTCTATTCTCATTTCCTTTGAATACATACCCAGAGATGACATTACTGGATCATATGATAGTTATTTTTAATTTTTAATGAATCTCCACACTGTTTTCCACAGTGGCTGTCCCAATTTACATTTCCACCACCAGTTCACAAGTGTTTCCTTTTCTCCACATCTTTGCCAACACTTGTTACTTCTTGTCTTTCTGATGAAAGCAATTCTAACAGGCATGAGGTGATATCTCACTGTGGTTTTGATTTGCATTTCTCTGACAATTAGTGATGCTGAACACCTCTTCATGTACCTGTGGTCGAATTATATGTTCTCTTTGGGAATATACTCAGTTCCATTGCTGACTTTTTAATTGGTTCATCTTTTCTCTATTGTATTGTATCCATTCTTTATATATTTTGAACATCAACCCTTTATCAGATACATAATTCAAAAATATTCCCTTCCATTCTATAGGCTGCTTTCTCATTTGTTGACTATATATTTTGCTGTGCAGTAGCTTTTTAGTTTGATGTAGTCCCACTTAATGACTGTTCTTGTTGCTTGTGCTTTTGGGGTCAATATCCAGAAGACCTTTACAAAGAGCAATGTCAAGGAGCTTTTTCCCTATGTTTTCTTCTAGAAGTTTCACAGTTTCAAGTCTTATATTTAATATACTTAAGTCTCTAATCCATTTCAAGTTAATTTTTATGAGTGGTGTAGTATAGGGATTCAATTAGATTCTGCTACTTATTATGTAACCAGTAGAAAAAATAGTAATATTATATCCCCCAAATCAGTCACCAATAGTATTTAAACAATCTTAGAGAAGTTTTATTACTAATTCTTAAATATTGTTAAAGATAAGCCTTCTATCCAGCTTTTAATCTTTGACAACAATCTACAATAAAAGATATATTTGTAATCCGTTTTTTTTTTAAAGATTTTATTTATTTGAGAGAGAAAGTGATCACAAGCAGGGGAGAAGAGCTAGAAGGAGAAGCAGACACCCTGCTGAGCAGGGAGTCTGATGTGGGACTCCATCACAGGACTCTTGGATCATGACCTGAGCTGAAGGATGCTTAACTGACTGAGCCACCCAGGTGCCCTGTAATCAGTTTGTTGGTTTTTTTTTTTAATTTTTTATTTATTCATTTGACAGAGAGTTAAAGATCACAAGTAGGCAGAGAGGCAGGCAGAGAGAGAGGGGGAAGCAGGCTCCCCGATGAGCAGAGAGCCCAATGTGGGGCTCAATCCCAGGACCCTGAGATCATGACCTGAGCCGAAGGCAGAGGCTTAACCCACTGAGCCACCCAGGCGGCCCTGTAATCAGTTTTAATATTATTTCTAGTCAATGCTAACAAGCAATAAAACCCTCAAAATACTGGGATTTAGAGAAATAAATATTACTTTATAACCAGTCTATAAACAACAAAAGTTGACTGCTCTTGTAATATGATAACAAAATAATAAAATAACTATAGAAAAATATTACTTTAAAAACTAAAGAACCATACAAATTGAAATAATAAATCCAAGTTTCAGACTGATTTATTCAATATTCTGTCAACTAGAAATCTTATTGCAATAAATGCAAGTGAAATCTGACCCTAACTGCCTGAATTTGAACAGAATCCGTAGTCCCCACAATTCTGTCCTCACTTTAGACACCAGCTACAAGTCTGGGGTCCCAGGCCATCCCAAATTCTAATCAACTGGTTATAAATTCGAAGGTTCCTGGTTGATAATTTGCTAGAAAAATACAGAACTAAGAAAAACACTATACTTAGTTACATTTTTAATATAAATGATACAGTTTAGGACAGGGAGATAAAGAGATCCATATGATGAAGTCTGAGAAAGTCCCAAACACAGAGCTTCTGGGTCCTGTGCCTAGGGAATCCAGACTCATTACTCTTCTAGTCATTGATGTGCTCACCAACCAGGAAGCTCAAACAGAGCTTCCAATTAAAGTGTCCAAAGTTTTTATTTGGGTTTCCTTACATAAGATGCCTGTTGAATCATTAGCCATGTGATAAACTGAATCCCCAGCTCCTATTCCCTAACCCTGGAGGTTGGACTGTTAACTAGACCATCACACAGATGGTCTTTCGAGCTTGGCCACTCCCATCCTTAAACTATCTAGGAGCTTACCATAAACCATCTCATTAGCATAAACTCAGGTTGTGGTCCTAGGGCCCAAACTTAAATAAAAGAGACACTCCTATCACTTGGGAAATTCTAAGGTTTTAGAGATTCCCTTCTAGGAACCTAGGACAAAGACCAGACAAATTCTTTATTATAGAATACCTATTAACCACATTTTTAAAAAAGATTTTATTTATTTATTTGACAGAGAGAGAGAGATCACAAGAAGGCAGAGAGGCAGGCAGAGAGGAGGAAGCATGCTCCCTGCTGAGCAGAAAGCCCGATGTGGGCTTAATCCCAGGACCCCTAGATCATGACCTGAACCGAAGGCAGAGACTTAATCCACTGAACCACCCAGGCACCCCTATTAATCACATTTTTGCACATACTAAACACAATGATATTGTGTTAATAATAATTACATTGATATTTAAAGATCCTGAAGAACCCTTGACCAAAAATTAAATTTTATTTTATTTTAAGTATTTTACTAATTATCTATGTATTTTATATGTATATAAGGTCCTTTATTATGGATGTTCCCTGAATAAGGATACATTGTAGTCTTAACCTCTAGTACCTCAGAATGTGGCTTTATTTAGAAATAGGATCATTGCATATGTGATTAGTTAAGTTGAAATGAAGTCATACTGCAGTAAGATGGGCTCCCAATCTAATATGATTGGTATCTTTATAAGACAGCCATGTGAAGACAGAGACACATATGATCATGAAAGGTCAGAAAATGGAGTTATGCAGCTGAAGGCCCAAAACACCAAGATGACTGGGAAACTACCAGAAACTAGTTAGAAACAAGGAAGGATTGCCCTACAGGTTTCAGAGAGAGCATGGTCCTGCCAACACCTTGGTTTTGCACTTCTAGCCTCTAGAACTGTGAAACAATAAATTTTTGTTGTTTTAAGCCACTTGATTTATAATATTTTGTTACAGGAGCCCTAAGAAATTAATATAGTCCTCAAATTCTTACCATATATTCCCCCCCCCATCCTTGTTTGCTTTGAAACCCAAGAAAAGTCTAGGGACCAACAACTTCCCCAGCTCTCCATCCCAATAAACTGTATTGCTCTCAACATTTCAGAAAGATGAAAAACATTTTCTTTTCACATAAAAAGCTGTGGAAAATCCTACATGTGCTAATTTTGTTTTAACTAAACCATTTGATATAAAGAGGTCCCTTTCCCCAATATTCTAGATAACAAAAATTTCACTATACCTCACCTATCGGTAGAATAAGACCTGACAATTAGCTTTTTCAACTATAATATAAATGCCTGGCATTAAGTGTTTTTTTGTTTGTTTGTTTGTTTGTTTGCCAAGGCATCTACTTCAAACACATCCAGTCTGAATAAACACACTGCCAGTTACATGAGTAAATAGAGCCAAGTTTCCCCACCATGAACTTCCCCCCCTCTTTTTTTAAGAAGGCTCTTATAGACCTAGATAACTACATTTGAGGACTGCTTGTTTTTCCCTTCCCATGCTTCAATTCCCACTCTTGTGTTTTAAATTCACCATTGAAGAATGTACCTGTGAAACCCTTTTACTCCAATAAAAGCAAAACACCAGGCCTCCTCACTAGCTCCTTCTCACTCTCTCTCTTTTCCTTTCAACCTCACTATGTGGTCCCAGGCATGTCATGTAACCTCCAGGACATGTGAGTAATAAGTTTTTCTTTTCAAAGTTCCCTGATGGTTGATAGTAGGGTGCGTCTTTCGCTCATAATGAGAACTACAAGGTCTGATCCAACCACAACTTTGACTTTGGTTGGGGAAGTATCTGTAGGGGTTTACTATAAGTAATATAGGCCCAGGTGAGTGTCCCCAGGCATTTCTAGTCAATAACATCACTATAGATAGACTGAGACAAACCCAAAACACCATCTTGCTAGAAATATTAATACAGGTTAGAATAAGTAAAATCCCTCCTTTGACAAAATACAAGCTATTACATTTCCACCAAAACAATAATAATAATAATAATTATGCACAAAATGTCAACTCCCTTCATTAAACCCTTCTCCTCCAATATAGTCCACAAAGCTCAATTAAATAAATACTACACAGCACTATAAAATCCATTAAGAAATTTAAAAATACCAAATTCAAATCATGTATGAAGAGAACTTACAGCAGCAATAATCTATATTTTAAACTTCTCCAAACACCAACACCGGACAAAGACACCACAAGAAACTACAAACCAGTATCTCTTATCACTATAAATGCAAAATTCCTCAACAAAATACTAGCAAACTAAATCCAATTCACATTAAAGAATTACGTACTATGACCAAATGGGATTTGGCCTAGGAATGCAAGAATGGTTCAACATAAGAAAAACAATCAACATAATACATTAATAGAGCAAAAGGAAAAAGAATACATGATTATTTCAAAAGATGCAGGAAAAAATTTGACAAATTCCAATACTCTTTCATGATATAAACACTCAATAAACTAAGAATAAAAGATAAGTTGCTTAACAAGGAAACAGGGTTTTTTTGGAAACCCCCAGCTAATACCATACCCAAGGTGAAAAGCTGAAAACTTTCCCCTAAGATCAGAAGCAAGACAGAGAGGCTCATTTTCATCAGTTCTACTCAGAATTCCACTAGAAGTCTTAGCCAGAGCAGTTAGGAAAATCAAAAGTAATAAAAGCCATCCAAACTGGAAAGAAAGACATAAACTACCTCTATCACAGATTATATGATTCTACATATAGAAAATCCTGAAGGATCCACAAAAAATCTACCATAACTAATAAATTAGTTCAGCAAAGCTTCAGGGAATAAGATCAACATACAAAAATCTGTTGTGTACTATATATAAGCAATGAACAATTTGAAAAAGAAATTTAAAAAACAGTTCTATTTATAAAAGAAATTTAAAAGAAGAAAATACTTAGGCAAAATTTAACCAAGGAAGTAAAAGACTTGTACATTGAAAATTATAAAACATTTCAGAAAGAAATGAAAGGAGACTTAAATAAATGGACAAGCATCCCATATTCATAGATTAGAACGTTAATGTTGCTAAAATGGCAATACTCCTTGAAAAAATCCACAGATACAATGCAATCTCTATCAAAATTCCAAAGGCTCTTTTGCAGAAATGGGAAGGGTTATCCTCGAATTCATAGAACTGCAAAGGGCCCTGAATAGCCAAAACAATACTGAAAAAGAAAAAACATACCTAGAGAGCTCACACTTTCTAATTTTAAAACTTACCACAAAACTACAGTAATGAAAACTGTGGTGTTGTTATAAGGCTAGATATATAGACAAATAGAATAGAATTGAATGTCCAGAAGCAAACCCTAACATGTATGGCCAACTGAATTTCAACAAGGGTATCAAGACCATTCAACTAGGAAAGAATGTCTTTTCAAGAAATGGGGTGTGGTAATTGGATAACCGCATGCACTTGATCTTAACCAAAAGCCTGAGAAGTGATGGATAACCACATGCAAAAGAGTGAAGTAGGTCTATTCCCTCACTCTCTATAGAAAATTAAGTACAAATGCATCAAAAACCTAAATATAAGGACCAAAACTATAAAACTATTTGAAGAAAACATAAGGGCAAATCTTTATGACCTCAGATTTGCTGATGGATTCTTAGATTTGATGCCTCTCCCCAAAAATGAATAAAAATATAAATAAATTGACTTTATACAAATTAAAAACTTCTGTGAATCAAAGGACATTATCAAACTAATGAAGACAAACTACAAAAGAAGATAAAATATTTGAAAATCACATATTTGATGAGAGATTAACGTCCAGAATACATAAAGAACTCTTAAACTCAACAATAAAAAAGACAAACAAGTCAAATAAAAAAATGGGCCGAGGATACAAATAGACATTTTTCCAAATCTACAAATGGCCACAAGTTGTTGAACAAAAAAATTTCAACTGAGTGAATTTAAGGACCAAATTGACTTTATTCAATGATTCATGAATCAGGCAGCATATAGAAAGGAATTCCAACAGGCTACAGAAAGAGAAAGGTTGTTAAAGATAGAACAAGGAAGTCATAAACAACAAGAAAGATTTATTTCAGACAAATTCACCTCCTTTTGGGGGACAAAAAGATCTTACTAGGTGGATTCCAGCACCAACCAGGAAATTCCAGACTAATCAGTTAAGATTACATTCCTGGGAAGAACTGAAACTACATTTAAGTTAGGTATTAAGCCCTGGTTTAATGTTGTGGGCCTAGTACAGGTGACTCTATTTTGGCCCTGTGGTTTTCTTTTTAACAAAGCATACTAAAACATGTTCAACAGCATCGTTCATTAATGAAATGCAAAAAAAAATCATGAGATGCCACTTCACACTTACTAAGATGGCAATTTTAAAAAGAAAAAGAAAATAACAAACCATGGGAGAGGATACAGAGAAATAGGAATCTTGCATCACTGATGATAATGTAAAATGGTATAGCTACTGTGGAAAACAACTGGCTTTCCTCAAGAAGTTAAACATAGATTTAACAAATGACCCCCAACATATATATTGATATACATATCTACACATATCGAAAAGAACTGAAAACAAGGACTCAAGCAAGTGCTTATTCACAAATATTCATAGCAGCATTATTCACAATAGATGAAAGGTGGAAATAATCCAAATGTTCACCAACCGATAAATGTGTAAACAAATTGTGATATATACATTCAATTGAATATGATTAGTCATAAAAAGGAATGAAGTACTGATAGAAGATACAATTTCAATGAACCTTGAAAGCATGCTAATTGAAAGAAGCCAAACACAAAAGGTCATGTTTTATTATTCCTTTTTATGAAATATGCAGAATAGGCAAATCCATAAAGAAAAGAAGCAGATCAGAGTTTGCAGGAGTTTAAGGGTAGAAGGAAATGGGAAGTGTTTATTAGATGTGCACAGGGGTTCTTTTCAAGCAATGAAAAAATTTTTAAACTACAGACAGGTGTTGATTTATACTGTAACTACACAAAATGTACTTCTTTGTACACTTCAAAATGGCTAATGTGTGAATTTCACTTCAATAAAAAGAATAAAAAGGAACAAAAATAAAATAAAATAAAAACTTTTCCAAATAGTAGGATTGGAATGATCCAGAATTTGGGCCAGTTAGAAATGCTAGGCCTCCAAGAACAGTTCAAAATAGAGTTGCAATCTATTTGGAGTTGCACCCTATTTTTTGAAGTAGATGCTAAGCATGTATGTATGTATGTATGGATGTGTATATCCAGGAATAATAAAATTCTCTGCAAAGATATTATAGTTTTTCCCAGCCATTTTCAATTTCACACCTAAAATGCCTTCTCATTTTAACTACCTACTTTCCTCCATCAAAAAAGTCATTGAATATAATTTTTCAAACTATATAATATCCCTCCACTCTGCTAAGAATCACTATTACAAATAGAAAACTACCATTGTGCCATTAAAATGTTATTTGATCTTTTTAATTTAGCTCATGCTTTTTCTACATAAATGTGCTGCATAAAATAGAAATTCCTCATATAAATAAAAACTTACACCACAGAGAATTGCTAATTCCTCTGATCAAAAAAAGACCAGTTATCTAAATATAGATCTTATAATATAAATCAATATTTCAGTAATATAAACATAAGGATTTCATTTTTTATGCTATAAACTAGGAAATTACTATAATATCAAGTCAGGTGCTTTTCTTTCTTTGCTACAAAGTTTCCGGTTCTCTCCCACAACTGCCCAGGTTTTACCTTTGTTTTTGTTAGCATCTGAATAAGAAAATCCTGGTGCTTGTCCTGTTTTTCGTCCAAAAAGACCCCAGAGATTTGGACCAACCTTGTGTTTTCCACCTTTTTCCACTGTGTGGCACTGAGCACATTTTTGAATAAAGATCTTCTTGCCTGCTTCAGCATCTCCCATTTTGTTCTGCAACAAAACATTAAACCACAGTCCAAAAAAAAAATCTCAGATTTGCAAAGCTGGAAAAAAAAATACCAACACTTTGAAATGAATACTAATGATATTAAACAAAAACGTATTTAAAGTATGCATCCTTTTAAAGCCTGAGTGCTCAAAAACACAAGCAGATTATAGCATCCAATTTTATAAAGACTTAATCATCTCATTTATCAGATTTAATTTAAATTTTGATTTATAGATACTTCAGAAACTTATGGTATAAGCCTGGTTTTACTTCAGCCTTCAAACAACTATAGTAATTCATCTAGGTCAATTATATTCCACTTTTTTCTTCCCACTTACAGAAAGCACATATGCAAAAAACAATGCAAGGTTTCGAAGTCTAATTTGGTATCCCTTTGTTTAATAATAAGAATAGAACAAAATGCAAAAGGCACTTAAATTTGATGTTTTTGTAAGTTCTCATATGCCTGCAATAATAGCCTGTAAAATTAAATATCAAACAAAAGAATGAGGCCACAGCAGGTTACACATAACACGTAATTTCTCATTTACTTTATGCTCTCATCTATAAACACATCTAGCAGATTAGATTAAGCAGTATCTCAAAGCAATTGAATACCATTATTGAGTTCAGTCAGCAGTAATACGTGTTTAACACTAATGTAGTGGAAAATACAGTGCTAAGCAGGGAAGATTTTATGATACAGTGATATATAAAATAAAATTTGTACAAAGATATTTTAGTTAATATACCAAAAATTTTGTTGCATAACTAAGTGTCTCCTTCATCTAAAATTATGTAAAAACTAAAATAATTTCAATGTTTTTAAAAAATGTAGTTTGAGGGCGCCTGGGTGGCTCAGTTGGTTAAGCAACTGCCTTCAGCTCAGGTCACGGTCCCGGAGTCCTGGGATCAAGTCCCACATCAGGCTCCCAGCTCCATGGGAGTCTGCTTCTCCCTCTGACCTTCTCGCCTCTCATGCTCTCTCTCACTGTCTCTCTCTCAAATAAATAAATAAAATCTTAAAAAAAAAATGTAGTTTGAAATGCCAACAAATATAGTACCTAAGTTTTGTTTACCTGCTCTTTTTTTTTTTAAGATTTTATTTATTTATTTGTAAGAGAGAGAGACAGACAGAGAGAACGTGTGCAAGAGCAGGGGGAGTGACAGGCAGAGGCAGAAGGAGAAGCAAGCTCCCTACCAAGCAAGGAGTGCAATGCGGGACTCAATCCCAGCACCCTTGGATCATGACCCCAGCCGAAAGAAGGCAGACACTTAACTGACTGAGCCTCCCAGGCATCCCCTGCTCTTTTTATTTGAAAAATTAGATCATGGGCAGTAGGTGTTGGGATGGATTTCAATATGAGATTGTATTACTATTAGAGAAATCATGAAAATAACCTGATTCCCTGACAGTACAGTTTGAAGCACATTTTTGCCTTTATAACTCTACTGAGAAATAAAAAATGTTTGGTTTATTCTGGTAATATTGAAAAATACAATATGTCTTAACTGAAGTTAGCTATTACTCAGAGAGGTCAGTACTTCCTATACAGTAACCTGCAATATTAGTATCTCTCTAATTTCTTCTCTTTTTTAAAAGATTTTATTTATTTTTTTAATTGAGAGATCGAGCACACAAGTATGAGCACTGAGAAAAGGGATAGAGAAAGGGAGAAGCAGACTCCCCACTGAGCTGGGAACCCAAAGCAGGACTCAATCCCAGGCTCAGGGGATCATGACCTGAGCTGAAGGCAGACAAACCTAACTGACTGAGCTACTGAGGGGGCTCTGGTATCTCCCTAATTTCTTTGAATTTATGTGAAAACCCAAAATAGTGTCAATAATCCACTTAAAGGGAAGACAGAAATTTTCTCTGGGCAGACTAACAACTAAGCTATTAATCAATGTTTTAGGTCTGATAAAAAGCAGAGTAAAAAAACTCATTTACCCAGAAGAAGCTTACTTTTAAATTCCAAACTTCATTCAAAACACTGCATTCAATTTCTACTTAAATGAATTCTGTCAGTTCACGTATAGATACAGAATTCACTGAACCTTTGAACAGGGGCCATTAAGGACTTTAGTCGCAGGGGCGCCTGGGTGGCCCAGTGGGTTAAGCCACTGCCTTCGGCTCAGGTCATGATCCCAGGGTCCTGGGATTGAGTCCCGCATTGGGCTCTCTGCTCAGCAGGGAGCCTGCTTCCCTCTCTCTCTCTGCCTGCCTCTCCATCTACTTGTGATTTCTCTCTGTCAAATAAATACATAAAATCTTTGAAAAAAAAAAAAAAGAAACTTTAGTCACAAATAAAAATTTTTGGACTTTAGCAAAATGCATTCACAATAATCATAAATTCCATACCATACAAATAGAAAATGTCATCTAAGTACTGCTAAAGAATCATTTCCAATTTTTATATAAAGCAAAAAAATCAGATTGATTCTTATACCTATTAAATGTTACAGATAATTCAAGAAACCAGACATTTGTTTAAAAGAAAAAAAAATCCTCTTTCCTCAAATAGATTTCACATACAATTCTCTTAGAAATTAGACAATTTCTGGACAATTAGAAAATGTCCATTGTCATTGTTTAAACTACCAATATTTACCATGTGAAGACAATGACTGCTACCATCTTTAATCACAGTTATGTAAGTACATATGATCATCTGCAAAGTGCACTAAAACCAGTAAATTCAGCAGTGATAAAAAGGGAGGAGGGCAGGAAGACTAGGAAGGATAGCAAGCGAGTCAATTTTATCCTATAATCATCTGGCACTCTAATAATATTTCGTTATTAAGAAGAAATATAAACCTCTTAACCTTAGCCACAACAACTTCTAGCTAGACATGTCTCCAAAGGGGAGTGAAACAAAGGCAAAAGGAACTATTGGGACTTCAACAAGATAAAAAGCTTTTGCAAAGTCAACAAAACCAAAAAACAACCTACAGAATGGGAGAAGATATTTGCAAATAACATATCATATAAAGGGCTAGTATCCCAAATCTATAAAGAACTTATCAAACTCAACACCCAAAGAAGAAATAATCCAATCAAGAAATGGTCAGAAGACATGAACAGACCTTTCTCCAAAGAAGACATACGAACAGACATATGGAAAAATGTTCAACATCACTTGGCATCAGGGAAATATAAATCAAAACCACAATGAGATACCACCTCACACCAGTCAGAATGGGTAAAATTAATAAGTCAGGAAGCAACAAATGTTGGTGAGGTTATAGACAAAGGGGAACCCTCTTACACTGCTGGTGGGAATGCAAGCTGGTACAGCCACTCTGGAAAACAGTATGGAGATTCCTAATCAAGTTAAAAATAGAGCTACCCTACAACCCAGAAAGTACACTACAGAGTATTTACCCCAAAGATAAAATGATCTGAAGGGGCACATGCACCCCAATGTTTATAACAGCAATGTCCACAATAGCCAAACTATGGGAAAAGTCCGGATGTCCATCGATAGATGAATGGATAAAGAAAATGTGAGATATATAGAGATATATAATGGAATGCTACTCAGCCATCAAAAAATAAAATACTGCCATTTGCAATGACATGGATGGAACCAGAGACTATTATGCTGAGCGAAATAAGTCAGAGGAAGACAATTATCATATGATCTCACTGATATGTGGAATTTAAGAAACAAAACAGAGGATCATAGGGGAAGAGAGGAAAAAAATAACAAGATGAAACCAGAGAGGGTTACAAACCATAAGGGACTCTTAATCATAGGAAACAAATGAGGGTTGCTGGAGGAGGACATTAGAGGGATGGGGTAACTGGGTGATGGACATTAGGGAGGGCATGTGATGCAATGAGCACTGGGTAGTATGTAAGACTGATGAATCACAGGCCTGTACCTCCAGAAAAAAAAAATTAATAGAAGAAAAAAAAAGATGAGAATAGTACATAATAAAGATATTATTTCATGAAAAAAGAAGAAATGTAATGTTGTACACCTAAAATTTGTATAATGTTACATGCTAGTTTTATCTCAATAAATAAAAATTTTCTTAAAAAAGATTTTTGCCGGGGCACCTGGGTGGCTCAGTGGGTTAAAGCCTCTTCCTTCAGCTCAGGTCATGATCCCAGGGTCCTGGGATTGAGCCCCACATCGGGCTCTCTGCTCCGTAGGGAGCCTGCTTCCTCCTCTTCTCTCTCTCTGCCTGCCTCTCTGCCTACTTGTGATCTCTGTCTGTCAAATACATAAACAAATAAATAAATCTTTAAAAAAAAAGATTTTTGCCTATTTCTCACTGAAATAGGCAAAGATATGACACCTGGTATGAGAATGATCACTCTTCCAAGAATGAAGTAATTCTAATGATAAATAGGATAAGAGTAGCGAACACTTACGCATGCTTCTGTGGTCCAGACATAGCTAAGCACTTTATATATTAGTAATGCATTTATTCCTCAGACCAGCCATGTGAGATAGATACCATTAATATCTCTGTTTTTACAGCTGAGGGAAATGAGGCACACAAGTTAAGCGGCTTAAAGTCACAAGCTGATGAGAAGTGGAGAGAGATGGTAAAAAGTAAGAGGAAGAACAATTTTCAATCTCTTAATTTTAACAATTCCCTTTTAGGAACAAACTAAGTAACCTTGGGTTGAACAGAATGTTTGACACACTGCACATGCTTAAAGAGAAGTAAGTAAAATGCTCTTCAGTGTTGGTACGTACCACTGCCACCTCCAATTTTGCCCATAAAAAAGAGGGATGTGATAAGAACAATCAAGGCACCAATAAAGCTTTCAAGATTTACAAAACCCACATAACTGGAAGCAATAAAAATGGGAGGAAGAACTCACCGGAATAACTGGAGGATGAATACTACACAGACTAAAAGATAAAGTGGGATTCTGCTGTTGCAGCGGAAGAAGTACGGGAAGTGGAATGCATCAGAACGATGTGACCGTGGGTAAATGTCTATGAACCCCCTCCATCCCCCCCCCACCCAAACACAGATGTCCACGGCCTTTCCCTCTTCGAATCTGCTGTGCCTGAATCTCTAAACTGGAGTAAGAATCCAGCTTTCCAAACTGCCAGTCTCGCAATCCACCACTCCCACTTGGAGGCTGACTTCTGCCAACCGTGGGCGGAAGGCTCTGCCCCGAAATCAGTCCCACACAGAAGTCATAAAAGCTGCAGGTAGGCCCCTCACCAGAAATACTTTTATGCCGCACTTAGGGACACGTAGACCCCAGCAGGCTAGGGCTAAAAGGAGCCTGTTAGATACTCCTTTCTGAGTTAAGCCCAGCCCAAACAGCTCTGGCCCATAATCAGTGGTTAGATCACTACTTCCCAGCCAATCCCATACCTACCAGAGGGTCAGCGGCTCCACCCACCACCTCCCCAGAGAACCCTTAAGAAGTCACCCGGGCCTCTGCCAGGCCAGAGACTGAGCTGCAAGTTTGGTGTTGGCGATCCCAGTGCAATGCCTCAAACACCTGCACTGGAAGCCCAACCCAGCATGTGCTTCCGGTGGACGCCAGCCAATAGCAGGCCAGGCTCCATCCGCACTGCTGATTGGCTCCCATATCCCGCAAGTTGTCAATTCTCGCAGGAGCTTGAAGACGGACTTGCTGGGCAGTTGCAGGCTGAATGGAAACGTGACTAAGTGAACGTCCTTTGAACACAGCAGTACCAGGAGCATCTTTTATTTGTTTAGCTTTTGCCTACCCAAAGAGCTAAATTATCTATGCATATTGACCGCGTGTCCCATTTCTTGCTTGAAGCAGGAACTCAACGTTTTATGAATGGTCCATTAGCATGTGATTTTAGGAATCATGTCGTGTCAACAAAATAATAAAACAAATAGGATGGGCAAGGCACTGTACCAAGCAACTTGGACAAACACTGAACTGCAGCTCCAATTTTCTGAGTTACAATTCAGTTGGGACAAGATTTAAATACATTGGGGCGCCTGGGTGGCTCAGTGGGTTAGGCCTCTGCCTTTAGCTCCGGCCATGATCCCAGGGTCCTGGGATCCAGCCCCCAGTCAGGCTCTCTGCTCAGCAGGGAGCCTGCTTCCCCCTTCTCTCTGCCTGCCTCTCTGCCTACTTGTGATCTCTCTCTGTCAAATAAATAAATAAAATCTTAAAAAAAAAAAAAAAAAGTTAAATCATTATGGAGTGCCTGGGTGGCTCAGGTCATGATCCCACGGTCCTGGGATGGAGCTCTGCATCGGCTCCCTGCTCAGTGGGAAGCCTGCTTCTCCCTCTCATACTCCCCCACTTGTGTTTCTTCTCTCACTGTGTCTCTCTCTGTCAAATAAATACATAAAATCTTTTTTAAAAAGTTAAAAGAGCTACATTAGAAAAAAATACAATAATATAAGAACTGACAGCAAGGTTGCAAGCTGCTTGCTAATTGCAAAAAAAAAAAAGCCCAATGAAGTATGACTAGAAACAAAAAGAATTAGAACCTTAGGAGTAAGAAGGGAGATGTGGAGGGAAGGACTGAAAAAGCTACAAGAAGATGAGAGTTTTAAAGACAGGTCAAACTTAAATTTGTATTTAGGAAACCATGAGAAAGGAAATTTGCTTAGCTGAGGTTACATAATTACTTCAGTGAGACATGTGTGGTAAGGAGACAGAGAAATAGGAATATTAAAAAAAATTTAATTGCTCAACAAAGTACTTGTAATAGTGACAATTTTGTGTGTTAGGTAAGTGGGAAGTTTACCACAATTAAGTTCTCCAGAGGTCTGTCCCATATACATTTATGATTGAAATGATTGAATTGTTCTGCGTGGGCACTGTCTACTAGACAAAAGTAACTTTGAGTACTTGAAGTGTAGCTAATACAACTGAGTAACAGAAATTTTTATTATTTTATAGTTAATTTTAATTAATTTTTATTTTAATTTAAATAGCCACAATTACGAGGTGATGGAATGAAGCTATTCTAAGAGATACCTATGAATCTGTTCTATGATTAACATATTTAAAAAACATATGTCGGGACGCCTGGTGGCTCAGTGGGTTAAAGCCTCTGCCTTCAGCTCAGGTCATGATCCCAGGGTCCTGGGGTAGAGCCCCACGTCCGTGCTCTCTGCTCAGCAAGGAGCCTGCTTCCTCCTCTCTCTCTACCTGCCTCTCTGCCTACCTGTGATCTCTGTCAAACAAATAAATAAAATATTAAAAAAATAAAAATAAAAGACATATGTCATCAAGTTGAATGAAAAGGGGGGGTGCCTGGGTGGCTCAGTTGGTTAACAGCTGCCTTCGGCTCAAGCCATGATCCCAAAGTCTTGGAACAGAGCTCCAAGTTGGGCTCCCTGTTCAGTGGGGAGCTTGTTTGTCCCTCTCCCTCTGCTACTCCTCCTGCTTGTGCTCTCTCTCTCTCTCTCTCTCAAATAAATAAAATCTTAAAAAATAAAGTTGAATGAAAAGGACCAGGTTTTGGGGGGGGGGGAGGAAGAATCAGGTGTTAAATATTATTCTCAAACTCAAACAAAAACATGTAAACTCAAGAAAAGGAAGGAGACCACCATTTCTCTAGTGCCTACACATGCCAGTGCAGGTGCATTGAATACATTCACAGTAGCTCGTAGCCTTACAGCTGGGAAAAATGGACATTCTGGATCTTACTCATACAGGACAATCTGAAAATTACTAATTGATTACCGGTAAATATCAGTGGTAAAGCCTATTTAAAAATTTCAAATAAGGCAAAACATTTTTACTGAAATATAATGTATGAAGACTGATATTCATAGCCAGTAAATATCATTGTAATTATATCATAGTTAAAGAAATTTTGGAAAACAATGACAAAAATTTATTATTTTCTCTTTGCATTTCAAAAATAAGTTACAATATCATCTCTTCTTTAAAAAAAGAAATTTATAAGAATTTTGGAAGAAAAGCATCAAGGGAAAACTGGATTTTATGTGAAATCAACAAAAGTGCTTATCATTTAAACAATTGTGCATTATAGACTACATGTTGTAAAGCCTTGAAAAAATTTAATCTGCAAATGCACAGCACATCTTTTCTCTAATATAACACCAATTAATAATCATTGTTTCAAACTTCAGAATTTTCACCTGTTTTAGCTACATGTAATTCATCTTCAAATATGATTTCATATGATTTGATACATGGCAGAACTGTCATTATTGAGTGATTAAATCAGTGTTCTACAACTGATTGTGGTGATAGTTGCACAATGCTGTGAACATATTAAAAGTCATTTAACTAAACATAAATAGATGAATTGTATCAAATATGAATTGTGTTTCAAGGAAGCTGTTAAAATAACTAGACGGAGAAATCATAAAGTCATTAGAGAAAGCAAATTTCTTATTTTCCTTGCATATGTGGTATTTCACATGACTGAGTTATAAAGAAATTTTGCTTTCCCAGCATTTCCCAATATTTCTGGTTTTGTCCTGGTTTTCTTTAACGCAATCTTTTCTCTCTTCTTTAAGAAAAGAAGTTAACTGCTCTAAACATCAGCCTCAAATTTTCAGGATATCAATCAGTAATTTTGTTTGACAAAGATTAAAATTTGCCCAGTCTCTACAGTGAAAGAAAATTATACATTTTCCACTAGATGGCACTGGTGTGCAAATAGTGTTGCTAGAAGCTTCAGATTCTCACAGCAATAAAATTATTAACACTGCCACATTGTTTTTATTCACTTTGATTGGTTTGAGTAACATAAAGAAAAGTGAAAAATTAAAACAAGATACTTCTTTAACTTGCTAAGATCCAGGGTAAACAGAGTCCTTACTTTACAGATACAGGATGTAATGTGAGGAAAAATTATCACAATCTTTTGCGCTAAAGCCAGAGTAAGAACCCACAATCCCTGACTCTTAGTTGCTATCATACAAGTATACAATATAAACAGTGTGAGAGTGGATTACCCTGGTCAAAGGGAACAAGAAAATTCATCTCCATTTCCTCCATTGCCTCGATTTCCTCATCTCAATTTTCTCAACAAATGAGGCTCGAATTGGATGATCTCAAATAAGACTATAGGGTTTTTAACTTTATCCTATAGTGGTCTTCTACTCAGCTCATAACGAAGATGGCATTGTACACATATTAGCTCATCTGATCCTTAAGCTATGAGTTCCATATATATTATTTCATAAAATCCTAAGTATATAAACCCAATCTATTAATTTCATAAGAGAAAGAGAAGGATCATTTTGTTTAATACCATATCACTTGAGTAAAGCACAGTGCCCAACACACAGTAGACAGTCAGAAACATTCAGTCCTTAAATAAATGGATGAATTAACTGAGCTTAATAACTACCCCATTTAGTAGGCAATATTATTTCTCCTTGCAGCTGAGGAAACTGAAGTTGGAAATATGAAGTAACTTATCTAAACTCACACAGTTCAGTGGCAAAACCATTTAACACATTCCGACATTATTTTGCACTATATATTTACATGTAATTTTTCCACACTAGAAGAAAGCTCTATGAGGACAGGGAACATGTTTTTCCTTTTCCTTATGGTGTATCTAGCTCCCTAGACAGAGCTGGCACACAATTGGCACACAATACATAATACTTTATGTTTAAGCTCAAAGCAACCCTAATTTTCGCAACCTGGACTTGAGCATTCAAAGAGTTCTGCTCCTGGACCACATTCAGTTTCATTCTTTTCATTTTATTCCAACTCCACTACAAAATCCAGATCTTGTTTCTGGATTTTTGCTAGGTTTCCCACTGACCTGTCTTCAAGTCCCTTTAACAAGAAGCCTTAGAAATCAGTAAGCATTCCCACTTTGCTTCTCCTTGAGATTTCTCCTAGTCCCTATAGCTGAGCAGTCAGTCCACCCTTTCAGCCCTCAAATCCCCAAGGGTGCTTGTGGGAGTTGAGCACATCAGCAGACGGACCTGGTTCTGGTTTTGGCTCTGTTATTTGTATCCCTACTGTCTTTGGCTAGTCCAAAGGCCTCGATTTCCTCATCTCAATTTTCTCAACAAATGAGGCTCGAATTGGATCATCGCAAATAAGACTATAGGGTTTTTTACTATCCTATAGTGGTCTTCTACTCAGCTCATAACGAAGATGGCAAGTTTTGGGGGGGGAGAATGCTTGGGCTCTAGGGGTGGGAATAAAGCCAGCGCTGGGAAAGCCTATGCACCAGAAAGGGCTGTTCTGGCCACAGGCGATGCGGATGGCACTCCTGACATGTGAGCCTCGTTTCCGCGAGATTGGGCTCCCGGACCAGGTCGGCCTCCCCACCACCCCGCATCGCTAGGGGGCGCTGCAGGCCGCTCCCCGGAAGCCGGTACCAGACGCTGGTCCGGCGCCCGACTCTTGCGTCTTCCGGAAGCGGAGCGCCGGACCCGCAACGGCTGGCTGTGCGGGAGCGGCGGTGGCGGGCCCGGTGGCAGCGAGGAGACCTTAAGGGGACCCGGACCTGGCTCCCGCCCCGGGGCGGAGCGCCATGGACGAAGCAGGCAGCTGTGCGAGCGGCGGAGGCTTCCGCCCGGGCGTGGACAGCCTGGACGAGCCGCCCAACAGCCGCATCTTCCTGGTGATCAGCAAGTACACGCCGGAATCGGTGCTGAGGGAGCGCTTCTCGCCCTTCGGCGAGATCCAGGACATCTGGGTGGTGCGGGACAAGCACACTAAGGAGTCCAAGGGCATCGCCTTCGTCAAGTTTGCCCGCAGCTCGCAGGCCTGCAGGGCCATGGAGGAAATGCACGGCCAGTGCCTCAGCCCCAACGACACCAAGCCCATCAAGGTGCTGGTGCCCGGGTTGGGGTCCCCGCGCGAGTGGGTAGGGGTGGGGCCTCCCGCGCCTGAGGCTGTGTCAGCGTGGGGTCGAAGTAATACATCCGCTCGCTGGGGCGGCCTGGGCAGCACCTGGTCTTCCGGGGGCGGGAGGATGGCGTTCGCGACAGGGGTGCGGGGTTCGGGCGGTGCGGGCAGAGCGACCGCCCGGACTGGGGCAGCAGAGCTGCAGTGACTGGACCTGCCCCCTCTCGCGCTGTCACTACTCCGGAGCCCTGGACTCCACCGCCTACTCCTGAAGCTCCAGTCTTAGAACCCTGTTTCCATAAACACGGGCGTTTTTGTTTTTAATTTTTTTATTTTTTTGCTTTTCTTCAGGGTACTACTGAGCTTAACCACTTGATAAAAGTGTGTTAAACTGTGGCCTCTCTGGTGTTGGGCGTTTGCCCAGTACCAGACGAAAGGGTACATGTAAATAGTGTTTGAAGGTGACTATAACTGCTGCTGTTGCCTGTTTGTCACACTGTTGTATTTTTTAAGATCTTAACTAAGCTCTCTTTGTGAAAGTAGTAATACCTTTCGTTTTGTTATTGCCACTTCTCTTTGAAAGCAACCAAAGTAAACTGCCTTAAGCAGGGCCAACCTGCCTTAAGCCTGGAAGTATGGTTGTATTGTTACTAAATGCTTCTTTGTCTACTCTTAGTTCACCCTGGAGGCATTTATATTGTTTCAGCACTTAAACTTGTGTAAAATTAAGATGACTGGCAAGTGGCAGGAAGGGTGATTTTTGAGAATTACTTGACTTAATCTATGCTTTTAGCGCAGTGCTTGGCAAAAGATAGGCCCTCGGTATATCCTTACGGTCAGTAGTAGCCACAGTGTCATTCCTTACTGGCTGTGAACCCAGTTCCAGACCCGATCCTGAGGCTCTGACAGTTACTTCAACAGTATCCTCACCTGTCCTGTAATTCTGTGGAGACTTCCACAAAATTCCCTTCTCCCTCGACGTTTTTTTTCCTTTTCTTCCTCCCATTTACTACAGAAAACTGGTAAGAATATTATTAATATTGACTTACACAAGTGAAAGACTGAGAGATACATCAGCCTCCGGGGGTCTTGCCTATTCCTCCATCCACGAAAAGAGAAGGAGCCTAGGAGTATATCAGCATTACAGTAGACCATAGACATTCCTTTTATTTCCACCTCCCCAACTCTCTGAAATGGAATAGAATAGGTCATTAATAAAATTTATTGTAAATCCACAGTATATGGTAGATCAGGGGTTGACAAACTTTTTACGTAAGAGGACAGATAGTAAATATTTTAGGTGTTGTGAGCCACATACAGTCTCTGTGACCTATTTGTTGTTGTTGTTGTTTTTCCTAAAGATTTTATTTATTTGACAGACGGAGATCACAAGTAGGCAGAGAGAGGGGGAAGCAGGCTCCCGCTGAGGCTTTAATCCACTGAGCCATCCAGGTGCCCCAACCTATTTGTTGTTTTTAACAGCCCTTTAAAAATGTAAAAACTGGGATGCCTCAGTCGTTGGGCCTCTGCCTTCGCCTCAGTTCATGATCACAGGGTCCTGGATCAATTGAGCCCATATCACATTGGGCTCCCTGCTCAGCAGGAGACCTGCTACTCCTTCTCCCACTCCCCCTGCTTGTGTTCCTTCTCTCGCTGTCTCTCTCTCAGTCAAATAAGTAAATAAAATATTTTAAAAATAAATAAATTAAATGTAAAAACAATTTTTAGATCATGGGCTGTAGAGAAACAGGAGGCTATGGTTTGCTGACTCCTGTCCTAGATTGATAATTTGTATCTCCTTCTAATTAAATTAGCCAGAGAGGGTTTTTTACTTTGAGTATAACCACAGAGGTCTGTGGACAACCCAAAAAATGCCCCAAATCTTAAACCTATATAATTCCCTTTTCTTGATTAAATTCCTGCAAGAGAAGTGAAAGTCCCAGCACTGAAATGTACCCTCCCTTTTAGCCACAGAGAAGTTATTCCCCAAAATAACTAAAGTTTAAGTTGTTTTTTCACATTTTGGTCCACTCAGTTTTAGCCAGAAGTTTGTTGCAGTGCAGGAGCGAGCTAGGCAGTCTAAGTTCATTTTCAGTGGGTTCAGCTTGGGTCTGTCTTCCACTGGATTGTAGTTTTTTACTTGTGTTTGCTTTTGTTTCTTCTGTACTTCCAGTTAAATTAATTCAGCTTCAACTTCTCTCGTGTAGTTTGCTTTTGCAAAGTTCCAAAGGATCTGTAAGACACATAAGAAAATTATAGCCCTAGGCCTACAGCCAGAAGACTGGTTAAGTAAGAATTATTCTGCGACCAACAACATTATCTTCAGCTCTGCAAGAATGTCTCTTATTTAGAGTTTGTAGTGTGAACATAAAGTCTCAGGAGAAATCTCCATTAAGTGGTTAATTATACATGTGTTCTTCTCAGACACTGCCTACCTTATTGGAAATTTGAGACACTCCAGTCTTCTAAAATCCAGAAGTTTGTGATCTCATGACACCTCTGGTCTCAAATCTTACTTGAGACTCTTTCTTTTCCCTGTTTCTTCTTATATTCATAAAGGTTTCCTATTTCATTTTTCTACTGATCATTCACTAGTGATATATCCCCTAGACTGACTTTCTAGTGGGTCATTTTTGTATTGCTTAGTACTGTATTACTAATACCTCATACACTGCTTGGCATATAGCATAAGTTTATTGAGGGAGTAACAGTAGACTCTTATTTAGAAATATGTCTCCAGCTGTATCTTGTAAAAAAGGTCTTACACGTCTACGACAGCTGTTTTCTAAGCAAATATACATCTTCTGTTTCAGTACTTTTGAAATCTCATGACTTTTATAAATTCTCAGTCCTCTGGGTTGCTGCCTCCTTTGGAATTCCATTTCAATGGTATACAGCCCTCACTCCCCCTTTAAAGTAGAAGAAAAAAGAAACCTTAAGGGCTTTGTGTGGTGATTTATGTTAATTTTATTACATGTCTTCAAGTAATAAAAAACAAAACTAGTCATTAAAATTCTTATCCTTATAGCTCTATAAATCACAATCGTAATTAGAGATTTTAACATTCCTTTAGGATAATATAAAACTGTAACAATTTTATAAAGTAATAAGTAATAATCTTATATCATAATCTAAGTAATAATAATAATCTGAGTTATCTAATGTCACAGATGATGTTTCAGTAAAAGTAAATTGCTAATAGTAGAAAATGGAACCTTAGGTAGTCCAGTGCATTTTCTTGCTCACATAAATCACTTGGTCACTGAGATTATCCAGAATATGATTATGCTACTTTTTTGAAAGGTTCATATTAAAAAGAAGGCAATTAAAAATAAATACATTCTAGACTTAAACCCAACTATATCAATGATTACATTAAACATAAATAGACTAAACATGCCAATTAAAGCAGAGATTATCAGGGTTTGTTAAAAAAAAGAAAAACCAAACTAAGTACTGTTTAACAGAGACATGTAAAGTATAAAGATACAAAGTGGTTGAAAGTGAAAGGATAGAAAAAGCTTGGGTGATGTCATACAAAATGGTGTTCAACACAAGAAATATTAACAGAGATAGGGCAATTTCATGGGAATAAAAATGACAGTCAGAAGTACATAATGATCCCACATGTTTATGAAGCCAATAATACAGTTTCAAAATACAAGAAGCATTATTGTATAGAACTAAGAGGAGAAGGAAATATTCGCAATCAGGTTTTTATACTCCTCTCTTAGTATCTGATGGAACAACTAGACAAAATCAGTAAAGATGTGATACTTAACACTTTAATCACTGTAGTTGGCATTTATTGGACCCTATACTCAGCTATTGCAGAGTACGTATTCTTTTTCAGTGCACTAACTTGCTCTTGGTAAACCAAAGTGAAAAAATACATTTGGAAAAAACAATGCAGACATTGGTATTATCTCATATAAAAAAAAAAAAAAACCTGCAAAAAAAAAAGAAAAAAAAACCCATTGCAGTAAAGATTACTTTAAAAAAACTTTCGACAAAATCCTATTACATTGTGTTTATTCTAACATGAATCTCATAATAATAATGAAGTAAGTGTACATAAGAAATAGGAAAACCGTTAACTATTATTTTGGGGATTTTTGTTTCTTAGGTTTTCATTGCTCAGTCCAGGTCATCTGGAAGTCATCGCGATGTTGAAGATGAAGAACTCACAAGAATATTCGTTATGATACCAAAGTCCTACACAGAAGAAGATCTACGGGAAAAATTTAAGGTATTTATGTTTTCTAATCAACTAGCATCTATGGTAACTTAGAATCCTAAACTGGTTGTATGGTTACTAAATCTTAAGTGTTGTTTGTGTTAGGTCGTTAGATTGATGCTAGAGAATTAAATAACTGTTTTTAAGTCATCTATTTCCATCTAGTTTTAAAATATTAAACCTAGAATAAACTAAATAAATAAATAACTGTTTTTAAGTCATCTATTTCCATCTAGTTTTGAAATATTAAACCTAGAATAAACTAAATAAATAAATAAATAAGTGGAAAATATAAATGATGGTGTTTTCTCCCCCTTTAAGGAAAACACGGATTCAGGAAAATAAAGCCTGGAGTTTTAAATTAGGTCACATATCCAACAGGTGGTGGACAAAGATTTAAACCCAGGCTGTCTGATCTGGAAGCTGCTCTTGGCCTTTACACTTTCAAAGTACCCTCTCACCACTCTGTTGCTCTCACATTGAGGGGAGTCAAGTAAGCCTGAGTGTGTGAACCATATTATCTAGTATTTATTCTAAGCCTGTGGCATGTTGATGTACTTATTCACAGAAAGGCTCATCCTTTATGGAATATTAGTCCTAAAATTAAGCCTTAGGAGGAGTTTTATTTATTTTATTTATTTTTAAAGATTTTATTTATTCATTTGAGAGAGAGAGAGGGAGAGAGGACACAAGCAGGGGGAGAGGCTGCGGGGGAGGGAGAAGCAGATCTGCGCTCAGCTGGGAACGCAGCATGGGGCTCAATCCCAGGACCTGAGCCGCAGACTTTTAACCATCTGAGCCACCCAGGTGCCACTGAAGGAGTTCTGTTTAAAGGGGAAAAAAAACTACAGCTCTGAACCATACAGCAAGATTATATTCAGTGAAATTTAAAGATAATTTTTTTTTAAAGATTTTATTTATTTATTCGACAGACAGAGATCAGAAGTAGGCAGAGAGACAGGCAGAAAGAGGAGGGGTGAGGGAAGCAGGCTCCCTGTTGAGCAGAGAGCCCGAAGTGGGGCTCGATCCCAGGACCCTCGGATCATGACCCGAGCTGAAGGCAGAGGCTTTAACCCACTGAGCCACCCAGGCGCCCCGAGAAGCTCCTCTTTAAAGGAATACACAGTTACATCCTGTGAGAAGGCAAACAGCTGTAGCTAATGTTTAGTGTATCCCAGACACTTCAGGTCTATTAGTTCATTTAACTCTTAGCTGAAGGCAGACGCTTAACGACTGAGCCACCCTGGTGCCCTTCATTTAACTCTTAAAATAACCCTTTGTAGTAGGTACAACTTTTAGCCCCATTTAGCAGGTAAAGAGATAGGCACAGAGAGGATAACTAAACTGCTCAGTTAATAAGGCACTGAGCAGGGGCGCCTGGGTGGCTCAGTGGGTTAAAGCTTCTGCCTTCAGCTCAGGTCATGATCCCAGGATCCTAGGATGGAGCCCTGCTCCCCGGCAGGGAGCCTGCTTCCCCCTCCCTCTCTGCCTGCCTTTCTGCCTATTTGTGATCTCTTTCAAATAACTAAATAAAATCTTTTTAATAAAAAAAAAAAGGGACTGAGCAAAAATTTGGATATAGAAGGTTCAGTTCCAGCTTGCAATCACCACTGACCAAGACTTTGAAGCTTTCAAAACCATTTACACATTCTTACTCGCCCTCCATGACATAGGCAAATTATTTGATTCTCAAAGACCTAGTTTCTTTGTCTGTGAAATAAATAGTATAATATATATAATATATATTAGTGTATACGTAAATATTAGGTATGTGTATATCTATACACACATACATATTATACATATATCCTTAAGGGATTGTTGTAGCAATAAGGTAATGTATGTAAAGCAAATGTTCAGCAAATGAAAATGAAAATCATTATTTTGGTTATGTTATTATTCGCTTATATTGTTAGTATGGTTCTTTTTCTAATGCCTCATTAGTTTGTGACATTTTGATTCTATTAAAAATGGCTGTAAATTCTAATTCTGATTTCTAGTTTTGCAAATAAGGGGCACAAATAAACTTTAAGTTCTGAAATAATCTGTTCAGTTATTGATTTTAACTCCTCTAAGATCATTTCTTTTTAACTCTTATAGGTGTATGGAGATATTGAGTATTGCAGCATTATTAAGAATAAAGTAACTGGAGAAAGTAAAGGTTTGGGCTATGTTCGATACTTAAAACCATCACAGGCTGCCCAAGCAATAGAAAACTGTGATCGAAGTAAGGATGTGTTCATTTAACATGTTAAAGACTTTTTAAAAACTTTTAATTATTCTAAATAACTGAATTTAACATGTGGTTTTACTAATAAGCATACTTGCTAATTTAATCCTAGCAATGCGAATTTAAATATATGTATATACCTAGGATGAAAATTATTTTGGGATTGTGATTAAGCTTTCATTGAGACACTTATCTTGAAGAGAAATATGAGCAACTGCATTAACTTAGCAAGTGAAAATACTGTTGGCACATTTTGGTTATTATTTCTATAGTAATTTAAAATTTTTAAAAATTTTTAAAATTGACTTACCCTTTCCAGCTTTAAAAATTTTTTTTTCTTTATTTAAAAAAACCTTACGTTTTCTGGTATATTTGTTCATATTTAAACTACACCTTAAATAGAATTAAGTATATGCTAGTAAACATAAAGGTTAAGGATGGGACTTAGTATAAATTTTGCCTACATAGGTAACTAAATATATATTAGGTTAATTTTGAGCTAGACTGACATTAATTGGATTTTGTGTTGTTACTGCTATATATAATGAAGAATAAGAATTTTAAAGCAGCCAAGGAAAATATCCTTTGTTGTCATACTTCTAGTTATAGTGACCTTTAGAAATAAGGATTAGTTAAATTAGTAGGTTTTAGGATATTATAAAGATCTATATGTACTAGAAAGAATTACTGCTGATCAGTAGAATTCTTAAATAACCCTGAGGTATATATCAAAATTTCTTCTCAGATCCATCTGTATTTCTCAACCAGCCAGCATTAATTGAGTACCTGTGGTGTACTCAGCAGTATGTTAAGTAAAAAGATACAAAGGGAATAAATATATAGCTTTTAAGGAACTTAATTATTTTGGGTAGCTAAGCTCTAATAGGCAAAAAATAGTTAAAGAATAATAGAAGACTTTTTTAAAAAGCTCTTTGAAAGCAGGGAATGTTTTATTTGTTTCTCTCATTCCTAGTACCTAGTATAGTTATAGACCCTCTGTAAAGATTTATTGAGATCTCTATCAAAGAAACTGCCGTTTATAATAGACTCAATAGAAATTAGCCAAATGAGAAAATGTTCAAAAATGTGTGGTATAGTCCAGCAGTGGTGAGAAACAAGTGCATTGAGAACATGAGAACACCTCTAGAGGTAAGATTGACATCTGGTATAGAGTACGGGACAGAAGGTGAGAGCAGTGTTAACAAAGGCACAGAGCTGGGGGTAAACATGTCTTTGCTTAATACTGTGAAGGCAAAAGTCTAAATAAGGCCTAATTAATCGTATTGAGAAATTAGGAGACAAAGTTAAGTCCATTGACACCATATATGGGAGGTTATGAAGAGTTCAACCTTAGGATTCTGTTGTAGACTGCTTTAAAAGGAGAAAAATAACTGTTTCAGGACAGTTGCTCTAACCACAGTATCAGGGATGGATTTTCAGAGAAAGAATTCAGAGTGACTTGGTTTTATCCTTTTTGGAGCCACTGAATAATATGATGAAAGCTCTGAACCCTCTTTGAAATATGCCCATGTGCACATATACGTAAGCGTATTGTTTAAAGTTTCAGAGAGTTCATGGAATCTTCCCACTTTTTTGAATCTCATCTTCAAACCCCTACTTAAAACCTTTGATCCAGAGGCAAAGAGACCAGTTAATGAGTTGTTGGAATTAATTGAAGGGAATCTGACTTAGAAACAAAGGCAGGGAAGCTAGAGTGAAAGACAACATCTTGTAAGTGTATTTCAAAGGAAGAATCTTGCTGATAGTTTGAATGTGAAGAGCCCTATAGGATTTTGATATTGAGCCAGGGGAACAAACCAGGATATTATTTGTAATAGGGAGGAGACTGGAAAGGATAGGGTAGAACTACTGATCTTCAGTGTCTGCCTTGACCATAACTTGAGATTCTTGCTCTTTTTATTTATTTTTTACCATCTTCCAAAAAGAAGTAGGTGTGGTACAGATGGCCTTTGCATAGATTTTTTTTTGTACAATTATAGTTCTAAAGCTAAGTCAAGCACTAGCAATAAAGTGTATTTGCAGGTATACTAAACTTGCTGTGAACTTTGAAAGTCATAGATTCTCTTTTTCAGGTTTTAGGGCAATCTTGGCTGAACCTAAAAATAAAGCATCTGAGTCCTCGGAACAAGACTATTACAGTAACATGAGGCAGGAGACATTGGGACATGAACCTAGAGTAAATATGTTTCCATTTGGTGAGTAAGCTACCCTTTCTTTTAATAGTGTATGTAATATATACAGTCGGATTTGGATTTTATAAAATATTCTTTTATCAGTAGTCTGTAAATCTCACTTAGTGAATAAAAGTTAATGTGGGGTTTTTTTGGTAAGTTTGTCATGACTCCTCATGGTCTTAATATTTAACACTTGCATATTTAACGCTATGTGTAACATAGAAAACCAATTGGAAATTGTACATTATATAAGCATTGTTTATAGAATTCTAATTTCCAATTATAGTTTTCTGTGGTCAGTTATGTATTATCCAAATATTAAACTACATCACTGCCAGTTTTTTGAGGAAACTTCTGCCTCTGTAGGGGCCAAAAAGTATGAAAGACCTGTACTGATATCCCCTCAGTATGAGTCCTGAGATTTTGTCCCTAAGGTACTGCTGCTTTAAAATTAGGGCTAGAGAAAGGAAAGGAATGACAAACATAGAGGTTAACAAAAAGGAGAAGTGAGTGATAAAATAAAAGTAAGTCCTATAAATATTATTTAACATAATATTTGTTTTAGGCAAAATACTTGCCATATTTTGCAGGTTTGCGTACTAAACATATTCCTCTGAAGTTATACTACACATTTCTGCTTATATTTCTGTGTCAAAAGCACAGTGGGAAGAGTTGTCTGTTTTCACACCAGTGGTCCCTTCTGATAGTGCTAATGGCCAAGAGTGTGCTACAAAATATAGTGCCTTGGTTAAATGCAATGGACTTGGTCACAGCTCATCTTACTTACTTGAACCTAAAATGTTAAGTGAACTCTTGAATGTATAGAAATTAAAAGATATACTTTTCTTTTTATATTGTTGGAGAACAACAATCTGAGTTTTCAGGTTTTGATAAGAATGACAACAGAGGCCAAGAAGCTATCTCCAAACGCTTGTCAGTTGTATCAAGAGTTCCTTTCACTGAAGAGCAGCTTTTCAGTATTTTTGATATAGTACCAGGATTGGAATACTGTGAAGTTCAACGAGATCCTTATTCTAATTACGGTAAAATAATGTCTATTATTTTTTAATATACTGTGTTTGGTTAAAATGTCTTTTCTCTAGTGGCGCTTTTTATGTCAAATACTCTTTCTATGACAATTTTTTGTTTTCTTTTTCTCCGTTTTAAACTTTTAATTACATTGATACCTTAACAAATAAACCCCTGAGAATATATCTCCTTTATACAATGTCACATATTTTTTAAAAATATTTTAACTCCCACAAAATGGAGCATTCTGTTTCCAGTTGTATAACCAAAATACCTCAGAATGGGGTCCCTATACTCCTGATTAATGTTAGGCAAAGTTCTGAAACCCTTCAAAGTTTCCTCCTCATCCATAAGTGTCTCTCTCTATTTTTTTTCCAAACTTTATACCCAAAATGAAACTCCTTCCCTTCATTTCAAGCATCTAATTGCCCTACTTCTTTCTCTACTTCTTCCCAGTCTTAATTGAAGCAAGGCTCTGGGGTGCCTGGGTGGCTCAGTCATTAGTTAAGCATCTGCCTTTGGCTCAGGTCTTGAACTCTGGTATCAAGCCCCATGTCAGGCTTCCTGCTTAGTAAGGAGTCTGCTTCTCCCTCTCTCTCCCCTAGCTTGTTCCCTTTCTCTCTCAAATAAATAAGTAAAATCTTTTTTTAAAAAATTTGAAGCAAGGCTCTAATATCAGCCATTTGAACTTACTAACTAGTTAATTAACTAAACCTAATATCTAGTGTTGGCTTAACCATCTTCATAATTTTTTATTTTTTTTAAGGCTTTTTAAAAATGGAGTTATCGTGGTATAATGCAAAATGGTTGGCATTCCATTTCACATCAGACTCAGGTGCAAATCCTAGCACTGGCATGCAGCTCTGAGAACTTGGCAAACTGCTTATCCTTTCTGAATCTCTCTCTCTTCATCTATAAAAGGGGATTATTAATACCTTCTAGATAAGAATTAGGAATGATGTATGTAAAAATACCTAATGCAAGTCCTGGCACATGATGGGCACTCAGGAAACCTCAGGAGCTTATTGGTTTGCTTTAGAGAATTGGAGATGAGGGGTAGTATGGAGAGGTTATACTTGGCATCTGTTCTAGTACTATGGATAGACTCGATTTAGTCCTTATAGGGTGTGATGGATTTAAGGGTAAGTAGGGAAGTGAGTCAAGTCATCTGGGCTGGTAGCCTGAAATGGTGCCACTCTTCACCCAGATACATGCACTTAATTCACTATTACTCTACCCAGCGCTAGTCTTTTAGTATAACTGCCCATCTGAGCCTACTTTGGACCATCTCCAACCCTAACCCAGCCTTAGACTATCATTCTGTATTCTGATTCTAAGGCACACAGTTTGTGGTTTTTGGCACATTCATTGTTATGTATAATTCTGTTTGTTTTGTATTTCTTTCCCTTTTATCTGATATGTTGAAATGTGTTCCTTTACCTTCTGTAACTTTTCTCTGGTTGAATGTGTCTGAAAAAAAGTATGTGTTATTGGGACACCTTTTTATTAATAGAGGTATCATCATAGAGTTCTGTCTGAATTAGTTTTATATGTTCCTTTGCTTTCTGAATTTTAATTTCATTAAAATGTTAGGGTGCGGGGCGCCTGGGTGGATCAGTAGGTTAAAGCCTCTGCATTTGGCTCAGCTCATGATCTCAGGGTTCTGGGATCGAGCCCCGCGTCGGGCTCTCTGCTCAGCAGGGAGCCTGCTTCCTCCCTCTCTCTCTGCCTGCCTCTCTGCCTGCTTGTGATCTCTGTCTGTCAAATAAATAAATAAAATCTTTAAAAAAAAAAAAAAGTTCGGGTACTTCGGTTTAGAGAGGAACATGAAATTATAGCAGTGGTTTCCCCCAAGTGATATATATATATGGGTTATATAGTCTATATATATTATATTATATTATATTATATTATATTATATTATATTATATTATGTTATATTAGATGTGAAGGTTATATATTATGAAAACCTTTTGATTCTGTTATAAGCTCTTGGGCTATCCATATATGGACTCTGGTATAAAATTATCCCCCCCACTTCAGCATCACCCTCCTGAATTGAAATCTTTCTCCTTAGCTGAAAGCTCTCCAAAGAAATGTGAAATATGTGACTTCTAATCTGAGAGCCTCTGTTCCCTACCTTTTGTTTTTTTATAAATATCACTTTTCCTTTCTCTAGCACTGCAGCGAGCCTGATGACTGTATGTTCTTATCAGACTGTGTATTCTCCTCATTTCATTTCCTACTCAGTATGATAGGGAAAATTTTAAAATTTCAAAGCAGATTCCAAAGAATAAAAATATAAGAAGAACTGGTTTTAGGTATATCTATCATATAAGAAACACCCGTATCTTAAAATTAAATTCATTGGGCAGAACTTGCTCCAGTAATTAACATTTTCCTTAAAAATTTGCGCCAAAGTCTGGTTTAGACTTTGTAGGAACATAGTTGTTGTACGGATGTGTAAGAAAACTTTGTTTTCTGCTCCCTTTGACTCTGTGTTTACTAGTTGTATGATACCAGGCTATTTCTATATTGCTTCATTTTGTGGCAAGACAGGCTTTAGGTACCTTCTTTTTTTCTTTTTAACTCCTGATATTCTCTACTTTGTTTTAGGTCATGGAGTCGTTCAGTATTTCAATGTAGCATCAGCTATTTATGCAAAATACAAGTTACATGGGTTTCAGTACCCTCCTGGGAATCGGATAGGTGTTTCCTTCATTGATGATGGGAGTAATGCAACAGAGTAAGTACCATCTCAGGAGGGTCTAAAGCAAGGTTCTGGGTGTACATGATAGGACTTGAAGAATAAGAATGGAAATCAGTTAATCTTTTGGGTGAGGAAGTCACACAAAATGGGTAAGAAACTGAATGTTTCTGGTTTTCTGTAAATAACCAGTTCTGTTCTTTAGTCTTCTTAGAAAAATGGCAACGCAGATGGTAGCAGCACAGCTTGCATCAATGGTGTGGAATAACCCAAATCAGCAGCAATTTCTGGTAAGTACATGAGAACTTAACCTCTATGATACATCAGTAGGTTATAAAATAAATGTGGCCTTTGTTTATTACCTGTGTAAGAAACTGTTCAGAGCTACAGTACAAGATCATATAGAAGTAATGATATAGATCTCTTTAGCTCTTCACTTAAAATCCTTACAGTGCAGTTTTTCTTTTTCTTATTTTGTACCTAACTCTTCAACAGCAATTTGGAGGAAATTCTGGATCACAGTTGCCTCAAATCCAGACAGATGTTGTACTTCCATCATGCAAAAAGAAAGCCCCTCCTGAAACTCCTGTGAAAGAAAGACTTTTTATCGTGTTTAATCCTCATCCTTTACCTTTAGATGTATTAGAGGATATATTCTGGTAAGATTTCAATTCCACAAAGTTACGTTTTATAATATAATTTATTTAAACCAGTCATTTAAGCCCTCTCACAAACTTGAAACTTTCTATATCCAATACTTAACAGATAGAAAGGATTTGTTCTGCAGTTAAAAAAATTCCCATTTATATCACCTGTTAAGATATATGATCATTTCTCTCTCTTATTATTTATATGTCTTAAGTCTCCACACAGAATTTCCTGTTATTTTGTTTTGAAGATATAAAACATAGTATTGTTTTTTAAAAGTTGCATGCATAAAATGGACAAATCATTTGTTTCTTTATAGAAAATGCGTATCTGCGTAGACCTGCCCTGTAGAATTCTTTTTACGTAACTTTTCCTTTGTGATTGTAATTCAACTGAACAGAGTTGAATTATAGAAATAATTTTCTATCAGAAATAGAAACAAAATAGAAAACAGCATTTCTATTTTGTTAGCACTCTGTTGGATCCTTAAGGATTGTATTGAGTAAACAATTAATTGATTGTAAGTAAGAGTACATAATAAATATAGAAAAAGGAAGGCTCTTGTTTATTTTTGTGTTTTTAATAGAACTCCTTTAATCTTATTTCTTTTTGGTCTTTTTCCTATTTGCCTTATAACAATGTTAGCAAATTTTGAAAAATAGGAAGCTCATTGAAGAGTCATGCAAAATACCAGTAGTTCAAATATTTTGTCTTTTATTTAACTGATTCATGTAGTCTATTTCCTAAACATTTCCTTTATGCCAGGCAGTTGTCATACTAAGTGCAAGAGACTTTGCGTAAACCAAACATATGATGTAAATAAGACATAGTAGTTCTTGTCCTCTGAGAGCTAATCTCCTGTAGGAGACAAATGAGTAAGTAGGATACTACAACCTGGTGAGGTTGGTGTTGTGAAAAGGAATATCCCGGCTATGAAATACATAAGGGAAGTATCTACTTCTAAAACTCTAAGAAGCAATGTATAATTAAAACAGATAAAAACAACTTAGAGAAAAAAGGATGTTGTGGGGGTGGTTATTCCTGCAAGAGAGAATGTGAAAGGAGATGGTTAGAATATGGGATTTGAAAGGGAGGGTGAAGTGAGAGAAGACAAGGCCCATCTCAGGAAAAACCCACAGGCTATGTTGGGGAGTTTGTCCTTACCTTGGATGGAATCCTTCAGATGGAAATGATCATATCTGTGTTTTGGAAAGATCACTAGGAAGGTAAATAATAGATTAGATAGGGAAACAAGTGAGGAATTTAGAGCATTCCAAGGAAAAGATAATGACTAGCTGAATGAGGAAAGAGACCTGAGTGAGAATGAAAAGAACTTGACTAATAGAGCATGTGTTTGAGAAGGAAGATTGATTTGATGGGATGTGGGGAGAAGAGTGGAACTGATCAGGTTGTATTTTTATCAATTTCATTTGATTTTTTTTTTTACTTCGTTTCAGTCGTTTTGGTAACCTAATCGAAGTTTACCTTGTGTCAGGAAAAAACGTGGGGTATGCCAAATATGCAGATAGAATAAGTGCCAATGATGCCATTACTACTTTACATGGAAAGATCCTAAATGGAGTCAGACTTAAAGTTATGCTGGCGGATTCCCCAAGAGAAGAATCTAACAAACGACAAAGAACTTACTGATTTTTGAGGTAAGCCCTTTTTAGTCTGAATTTGAATAGCACATTGGCCAGATATTATAACAAGAAGAATATGTATGGAGTTTCTTTTCAGGGATTTGGAAGTTGTCAGTTAGAAGCATTGTGGCTTAAAGGTTGACTAATAAAACCACAGGTTGGGTTAATTTCATAATATATTTTTTAAACTTGAACTTTATAAACTTAAATGTTTTTGATGTTTACTGAGAGAATTTTTTGCCCTTCTATGAAATAAAATCAGCTTTTAATGTAGAAAATTAAACTGGGTTTTTTTGTTTGTGAATATCTTAAATATTAAGAATTTGACTTTTTACCATATGTTTAGCTAACCTCAAAATTGAAATAGCTCTAAAGATTTTTAACTTGAAGGATTAATGTCTTGAGTTAAAACTTAATATAATTTATAATAACCTTTATAAAGAGTGTTTTGACATCTCACTAGTGAAAGGGCTAAAAAGTAGTATCAAATAATATATCTTTTTGGACCTTTGGAACTTAAATGCTTTTCTCTGGACTTGAATGTGTGAGTTTGTGAATTAAAACCACATATTCAGAAAGTATTATTATATGTATATATGTATTAAAAAAGGAACCCTGACAATTTACCAAAAACTCTTGTCTATTATAATAATACATACAGCCATATGAATTCCTTTTTCTTTTAGTTTTCAGAAATCAAACTTAACATTTCTTTTTCTGTGGTAGTCAACACATACCTCCATGGCCGAGGGAGACATTCTTTAAAGGAGAAATGTTCAACTCTTTCACTTTTTTTATTCTGGCAGTGAATTCTAGGTTTCAGGGGCAGCTGAGAGTTTTTCCCACACATCCAGCTTCCCAAGCCCACTGCTGATCAGCAAGCCCTTAAGATTGTCTTGCAAGTTACTGACTTGAAAGCCATTTTCTTTTACCTTCGTTTTCTTTATGACCAATTATGGCGACTAGCAAGTATCAGAATGAATTGTCACAAGCCTTACTGGTGATGACCCTTTTTCTGATAGAGCAAGTCAGGTGATTAGTTCCTCCTTCCTAGAAGGCGGTTGGCAATAGGAAATGCCCGTTGGGCCCATTATGAATAATCCTAATTTAGAAATATCTTGAAATGTTTTATTTAGTCACACAATTCATTTCTATTACCCCATACAATGTACAAATTTTAAAATGCCAATGAAAAAGAGTTAGCAAGTCCTTCTTAAAACAAAGCTGTCTTTTTACATTTACAAATAAAATGTTAAGACCTGAATTCTGGTTAAATAAGCTGTCTTCTAAAATCGCTAAAATGTGTTTGTGCCTGTGAATATTTTAACATATAGCTAACAATTCTTTTATTCAAAGAATTTTTGTTTTTGAAAAAGGACAGTAATACTAAGTTCTTAACATGGGGGAAATACATGAATTACTCCTGTGGTTGAGCCTTTCCTAGTGATTATTTGTATAGTACAAAAATATTAAACTTAAAAATTAGAAGATCTGCCTTGGAATTCTGTCAACATTTAACTGACTGTGATTGGGCAGATCTCTTCACCTTTATGAGGCTGTTTGTTTTAACCGAGTTATTGAGAGAAAATTAATTGGAATTCCTTATGAAATATAATAACGTTTTGCAAGTGTGAGCTAAAACTCTTGCCTTGGTGATTTCAGTGAATCTTTGAGATGTCATCTTATCAAAATGGTCAGAAACTAAAAATTTAATGATACAAAATATGACCAGCTGGTGCTGTGCGAATGAAGCATTATAATACCACATTTTTCCCTGTAAAAATGATATACATTCATCCTGTTCCCTACATTAGAGGAAGTGCATAGTCTTCAGCATGACTGATCTTAAACTACAGATCTATCCTCTTTTCCTTTATTGAACCATTGTACCCATTCAGAGCAAAGATAAAGTTGGGTCAGGTTAGCTGAAAATGTAGGACATAACCAGCTGTATTGTTTTGAATGTTTTGGAAGTTGCAGGACATTTTTCAAGTTTACTTTTGCTGTAGATTTTCTCTTTACTGTGGACTCCATGAGATTCTCCTCCTTTGTTGGGTATATTACATAAATGGTTTTCTTTCTTTCTTTATTTATTTTTAAAGATTTTATTTGTTTATTTGACAGAGAGAGACAGCAAGAGAGGGAACACAAGCAGGGGGAGTGGGAGAGGAACAAGCAGGCTTCCGCTAAGCAGAGAGCTTGTTGTGGGGTTGAGCCCAGGACTCTGGCTGGGATCATGACCTGAGCTGAGGGCAGACACTTAATGGCTGAGCCACCCAGGCACCCCATAAATAAATGTATTACTTTAAGGTTCAGTAAAATAATATGAAAGAGTTTCTCAAATTTTACATGATTATGGCAATTGAAATTCTTAGGGAGGGGGAGCATTTTTTTTTATTTCCTTGATTTCAGGGGACATAAGCACCACTCATAAAGGCTGGTTCCTTTTGTCTCTGAGAAATAGGCCTAGGATTAAGTGAGCTATACCTTTGAAATAGGGAAAGAAACTGGTCTAAGAATATAACTTTGAAAGTAATTGAGTTCTATTTTGAACTGGGTTTAATGTACAAAATGTGTTTCTCTTTCTGTTTGAGGAAAATAAAAATTTTAGTATTTCAGAGCATCCTGATTTTGTATTAATTCACAGCATTTTCCCTCCAGAAATTCAGTACCTGCTTGCATCATTCTTCTGAGTAAGTTTGGTTTTGCTTATTTGGGGGCATCTGTGATTAAATAAGCAGATAACGTTGGTTATTTTGAAATAAAGGAAATTCCTAACGTTTTAGGAATACTAAATACAACAGCTGTTTCCTTTCAGGTGATGATTTTCATACTTCTGTTGTGTTCTTTCTACAGAACAAAGACTAAATAATGACATAATCCTCAGCTGACTGACTGAAAATGTGACTGGACGCACTCCCTGTGGACAGTTGACCGCTTTTTTTTTTCATATCTCTGATAGTCTGTGCACAACATTGTTTTGTCTGGGGAGCATGGATTGTTGACATGTATTTTTGAATTCACATGTCAGTGCTAAAACTAATATAATAGTTGTTTCTTAGCGCAATATGTTGTTATATGTAGCAGAAATAAAGTTTTCTTTGCTTGACTAAATCATGCCTTATTTATGTGAAAGAAGAGAATAAAACATATAATAGTGTTTAGAATTTGATAAAATGACATATTTCATTGATTTTGAGATGCACCTTTTTTTACATTTTTATACTTCTGAAATTGGAAACATCTTGATATCAATTAGCTGCCATACTGTTTTTATTTCTTAATGGAACATGAAATAATGGTGCTTCCTTCAGTCAATTGCATCTTAGATTCAATAAAATATGGTAATTTGCTGCTCAACCTACACATGCAGATTGGCTACTTACTTACACTTAATCTGAGGCAAGAGCCAAAAGACATACCAGAAATATTTTATACTGTATTTTTATAGTTATATGAAAATTTGTTGGTAATTTTGTAAAGATCTTTGAAGATTATAGAGCAATGGTAATTTTAAAAGTCTCAGGTTATTATGGATAATAAGTTTAAATAAATAAACCAGACGTTTTCCCTTTATAAATACAAGATATAATGGCTGCAGCAAAAATATGATGTGTGAGTAATTTCAGAACAGACTATGAGAGAAAGAATAGTCATTTCAAAAAAAGATTAAAAATTAGGACCCTACTCTGCTTGTATTTTGAAAATCCAAGAAAAGTTTTTAGCTGCTCAAAAAAGGTGTCAGAAACTCAGCATCTTAAAAAAGGTATTAGAAATGGTATGCAGTTTTTTTTTTTTTTAAAGATTTTATTTATTTATTTGACAGAGAGAGATCACAAGTAGATGGAGAGGCAGGCAGAGAGAGAGAGAGAGAGGGAAGCAGGCTCCCTGCCGAGCAGAGAGCCCGATGTGGGACTCGATCCCAGGACCCTGAGATCACGACCTGAGCCGAAGGCAGCGGCTTAACCCACTGAGCCACCCAGGCGCCCCATGGTATGCAGTTATTAAAACCACTGAATTACTTCCTCATTATGCCTCTCACATTTTTTTTTTTTAATTTTATTTATTTATTTGACAGAGAGAGATCACAAGTAGGCAGAGAGGCAGGCAGAGAGAGAGGAAGGAAAGCAGGCTCCCTGCTGAACAGAGAGCCCGACGCGGGGCTCGATCCCAGGACCCTGAGATCATGACCTGAGCCGAAGGCAGAGGCTTAACCCACTGAGCCACCCAGGCGCCCCCTGCCTCTCACATTCTAAGTTAAACTAAAAATAATGAAGGATTAAATTCACTGAGCATAAGAGAGTATTGATTGCAGTTTGACATCCCTCCCTTGAAAAATTGAAATCCTTTTTTTTGAATCCATAATTTTAGTAAATTGAGATGAGAAAATTTCCAATCTCATCTATCCAGGCAAGACTGACTGAATGAGAATAGAATCTTTGTGAACCAAATGGCATATTTTGAGAAGAAAGTAAATGCTCTCATTTGAAAGGAAAAAAACCAAAACAAAACCTAAGTGAAGGCAGTTGAGTATTAATTACCAACAGGTAGACTTATTCATCCTAAACTCATTTACTGTGCACATAGTTTCATTTTCACAGATTGGAACCAGATTGTGCCCCACAAATTATCAGGCTCTACCACTCAAGGAATACTTGAATTCCCTCAGAAATGTATCTGGCAGCTGGTTAATCTACATAGTATAAAAATAGGGAAGGTGTTCTCTTGTACCTGAGTCCATTGCATCATTAATTGATCCTCATAATTGATAAAAATCTGATTCCTCACAATTTTCACCTTTTTAGTCTTCAAGTTTTTCACTGGGCCATTTAGAAGAAGTTGAATCTTTCAGGTGATAGCTATCATATACCCTCCTGAGCTCCAGATTTTCTGTTTGGCTGAAATAATCCCAATTTCTCCACTCTGCATTTGATGTCAGGGAGCCAGTTTCGGCAACCAATTATGGTTTCAATAAGGTGTCTTCTGTAGATTTAGTTCCTTGATTCCTTCATATAGACTGTGAAGAGATTTTGTAGCATAGTTCTCTGCCTGCAAACCACTGCTTTTACAGTGCAGCCTTCTGTTGCGTTTTCCTGCTGCATCTCTCAGTTGTCACTTGTAGTTGAGCCCTAAAAGTGTATTTTTAAAAGCCACAATGTCACGTTTTTCTTAAAACCAGGAGGTTCTAAAACCTAAGAAATAGTGTTTAATAATCTAGTGCTCCTGTATTAAATGTTTACTTCTCAAATGCACTTTGGGTATGAGAACATAGATACTTAGATGATCGGCATAGGTTAGTTACTAAAACTGCCAACATAGAGGGGTTTTTATTAGGTGTGCATTTAAGCAATTCAGATGAATAAACTTCTCTTTGAAATATGTGGTTCAAATATAAATAGTATCTAAAATAAACCCTGATCAACACTTTCTTGTACATTCATTGTCAGGTCTACACACACTTGATCTTAGCCAAAAGGCCGAGAAGCGATTGTCAGGTCTTTTATGGTAGATTGTAGATGCCGAAAGCAGGTATCAGATTTGCTGTTTGTAGAGCACCATATCCCAAGCATGTTCCTTGAAATACTAGGGTCTTGAGAGAAGTCAGTAAGTCTTCTTGAGGGACAAAGTTTTCATGGTCAAAGATGTTTAGAAAATGTTTGGTTATTATTGCACAGAGTTTTTTTGAGCATGAAACATCCCAGAACCTTTAATATGCTAATATTTATCATCTCTGTATCTCCAAAAGAAGACCATAGTTTGCACTGGGAAATGTGTTTTTAGAGGCGTAAACCTAACAGGACACTGATACTACAACGATCCTGTTTCAGGAAACATTCTTCTACAGTATATACTACTGTTTTTACTCAGTGGTAGTGGTGTGGTTTTATTTGTAAGTTTTTTGTGTGTGTTTTTTATCTTACTGTAGATAAAAATTAATGCAAAAAACTAAGGAAATTATTACTCTAAAATTTTCATGTTCTCTGAATGCTATTTTCTTTTAACTTGGACCTACATGATCTCAATGAGCAGACAGAAAATAGAAATAAGAGATTTTACCACTAGGTGGTGATAAACATTGCCACTCAGAAACTGTGAAGGGCAGCATTCCAGTGTTATTTAAGGTACTTGAGCATGAAATGACAGGATTTGTATTGTCCAAAGCAGTGGTTCTAAACTTTAGTGTCCACAAGAATTACCTCAGTTATTTGTTTAAGATACAGGTACACCGAGTCTGCACATTTGGAACTGAGTTTCTCAGTAAGCTTCCTAAGCGATTTTGATAGGGTAGTCAATGGAATTGACTTTGTAGTATACTGGCCTTAAGAGATTCTGTATGTTGGACCTTAATTTGGACTATTGTAAAAATAAGACTTTGAGAATTTCCTGAGCCTTTTTACTTTAAGCATTTTTTAGAATTTAGCATCTGCTTTAATATCAGTAAGTAATAAATTACAATAAGAAATTAAAAAACACAAGCGGTCTTAGAGATAAATAGCAAGATGTCAGGCCAGCTTTTCATGTTAGCAAATATATTTTGATGTTTGTATAGGATGGTAATTATTTGCTTTTTGCCACTCAAAATTTCTACCTAATTTCATTTCTTATTTACATTTATTTTGAAGTAAATTATTTTAATGAATTATCAAAGATTTTGTCTCTAAGAAGTATATAGATATGTATCATTCTTTTTAAATGGCAAAGGAGCATGAAGGTGGTGTAATTATCATCGGTGTTTAAAAAACTGAAATAGAATAATCACAGGAGTACAGAAATACACATATATGTATCCGAGTATTTTTACAATCTCAAAGTGAGTCTTTTTTACAAAATGAATGCTTTTTTTGGTGCACCCACAAATCTTTTATAGGTGCAGTTTAATTTTCAGTAGCTTCTTAATTATTTGCCTAAAACTTGGTGAGGTCAAGAACAAATGAAATATATATATATGGCCTTTTCATCCAGGGGTATAGCCACCTGCAAATTTTAACTTTTGCCATATGTGGATGGTAAGCTCTATTAAAATCATAACAACTATTTTTACATATGACTTCAGTAAAGAGAGAAAACATAAAGGTCATCCTTATTAGATAAGTTTCATTTTAATATCTGAATTCTAATAAATGGATTGCATTATTTCCTTTTCTAGAAACAGTAACTCAAGGACACATGGATCCTGGGAACTGAAGGTATGGTATTACTAGGGGATCAGCTAGAAATATTTAGTTAACATGAAGTTGCAGTTCATTCATTATAAGGACAATGTTTTGACTATATTTAAGGTAGAAAATACTTGTCCTCAGTAGAATATGGAGGTCCCTAATATTCTACTTTGAGAAAGTTACCAGGCCCTGCGAAAATCCATTTGAGTGGTTATCTGTCACGGGAAAGAGAGTTCTCTGACTGTGTTCGATGAATTGCAGTCAATGTCTTGATGTCAGGATCCATGTGAGCTGGCTAACCTGCGAGCTGACTAAGGCCGCAACCGCTGCAGTATCCTGGAGACCTCCTTTCTGACAATGCTGCTGCAGAAGTGGTGGAGGGAGGGCACCAGTGTTTTAGGAAAATCATTTTTGTACTTGAAATACAAAAATCTAGTACTGTTTTCTATAGAAATTGGGAAAATGTTGAACACAATAGGATAACCAAAGTACTTACTCACAGATACTCCTATGAATCTACACTCTTTTAATTTTCCTGCCTGTACTCCGTTTCTGATTTTGTAGGTGAATGCTGTTGCTGCTAACTGATTTTCTTGCTCACATATTGTCATCATTTTTCAGCATTAGTAATACACTGGTCACAGAATTCATTAGCACAGAGTTCTCAGAGGGTTTCTGGGCTTGTCTGTTCTGTTTGCTTCAGTTTTTTAATGCTAAAAGGAGAATTAAAGTCATCTACTTTAAAAAGTCATCTAATTAAAGTCATCCTCATTTACTGGAAGATTTGATATACAAAAATACATTAATTTTTTTCCCTTTCATCCTTGACAAAGTGTGTTATATTGGGTTTTGGCACTAGAAAATAGTATTTACATTCTTAAATCATTGATCCTTTGGCACAAGAGACTTCCTTCCTGTTCCACATCAGTACATTAGTAACTTAGGAATGTGACACTTGGGGGACAGTGTAGAAGGAGATTGCGATTTATTACTAATAGGACTGACTTTAGGAAGAATCTGCAGGGGTTGCTGAAAACTGGAACTTGCTGACTTGCATTGGCAAGGCCAAAATTAACCAAAAATGGCAAAAAAAAAAAAATCATACTTGGAGATTGGGGAGAAAGCACTCATCTTGATTTTATCATCACAAACTCCCACCAGGGCCCACCTACTATTTAGGTACTATCTTGGCTTCCACCAGAAACTCCTAGCAGAGCTCATTTCCTTCCACTTTTACCCTGAATCTGGGAATCCTAGGCACTGTCCTATAATCTTGTCTCTCACCCAGCCCAGTCATATTTCACTGCTATAACTCAAAGAAAGTATGGGACTGGGGGGAGAAGGAAAGTCGGTTTCCTTTACCATCCTGAAAGATTAGCAGTATACTTCTACTTAATAACTTTCGGTTACTTGTCATATAGGAATATCATGTCTTCTAGATCTTACTGATATTATTAATTTTCAGTACCCCCAGGAGCAAGTTTCATATATGATACCAACATTGCCTTTTTGGACCTGTTTTCTCATCTAGAAAATAAGAGATAATAAAGGCAGTATAAATACAAACACCCGCAACACTCCTATGCCAGTTTTCTGCAAAAATACCCATGAAACATTAAAATAAGAAACATTATTCATAGACCTTTAGGTAAGAATAGTGGAAACTAGAAGGAATTTTTGCTAGGTAAAGCCATAAGGGTAGATTTTTTAAGTGGCTGACTCAAATTCCATGTCAAAATAATTTGTTAGTGAAGTAAGATGACGCCTTAGCTTCCCATCATCTAACATTCCTTATTACGCTATTTATAAGAAAGCTGTAATAATCACTTCAGACAACCATTGAGAGTCCCATCAGAAGAGACTTTCTGGATTCTTAACAGCTGGCACTGAAGGTGTACTACCCTGGAGCTTTTCCTTAACCAAGAGAACCACAGCTGGCAATCTCTTGGGGCGGGGTGGGGGGGGTGTGTTGGTAGTCATAAAAGGGAAGAGTAACGACAAGAACAGCAAAGCAACCCCAAAAGATCTCTTAGCCTCTACCTGTTAGGAGATTTAGAATACTTAGCACAAGATTCTTTTTAAAAAGGTGTTCTTTCTGGCTGTCTTTCCTAAGAACTTTGGTCTTATTGCAAGGAAATTTGTTATCCTCGCCTATGCTAAGGCTATATCTGATGAACTTCCTTGGTTTTCCTGGAGGAATGAAATGGGTTTAACATTTCTGACTACCTGCTGGATTAGCATCAGCACTTGAGTGGACTGAAAAAGAGCTGAAAGCAATCCTCAGAGTCTGCCAGTTCTGCAGCTGACCTAGCTAAACCTCTCCTCACTGAGAAATGAGTAACTAAATGGACAAGAGATTTGAACAAGCATTTCACAAAAAAGGCCAAGAAGGGATCACAGTTCCCTTTTTTTGTGTATGTTTTTATTTTGGGGGTTTTGTTTTCTTTTTCTTGGTAGAGGAAGGGACAATTGAGCAAATTCCTTCTTTTTTAAGGAAACACTAAAACATTCTCTTTTTTACTTTGACAGGTAATGTAAGTTTAAGGATAATTTTTAAATCTATTAAATGTTCAGCCATATTATTCATCAAAGAGATGCACATTAAAACTCTATTAAGATACCCTTCCACTGTTACAAACAGCAAAAAATTAAAATACTGACAATACCAAGTGTTGAGAATGTAGAGCCTCAGGAACTCTCTCCTGAGCTGCTGGCAGTAGGGTGAACCGGCCTAAACACTCTGGAAACATTTGACAAACAACTAATGCTGCGTCATACATCTACCTTCAACTCAGTAATTCCACTTCTGGGCAAGTATCCAACGGACATAAGAACACACATGTACAAAAAAATACAGAGAAGAATATTCTTAGGACTATTCACAATAACCTCAAAGTTAGTGAAACAATTCCAGTGGCAACAGAGTGCATACAGTGAGATACTACTCTGTAATAAGGACAGGAGCTAACTTGCTACATGTACCCATTTGGGTGAATCTTATAAACATGATGATAAAAGAAACAAGCCAACAAAAAATGTGCTGTATGATTGCCACTATAAAACTGTTCAAAAATACAAGCAAAATACACCTTTAGACAAAATGGAGTGGGGAGAAGTCAGAAATGGTGCTGATGGTGTGCTGGTATTCTTGTCTTTCTTTACTAGTATAGTGATAACCTACTGAGCTGTATGCTTAACAGCTTATGCAGTTTTTTAAAATTTATCTTACACTTCAATTAATGTTTTTGTTTCTTAATAAATTAAGCAAAACAGCAGGAGACTAATGGGACGGACACCACTGCAGTATGAGAGAAGAGCAATATCGAGGCTTTTAGAAGGAAGGGCTTTGTTTTTCCAGTGCACGTATAGCAAGAAATATTAGAAAATATCTGCTTCAGCTCCCACCCTGGTGCAACAGAGCCTTACGATGTTGGGGGCAGAAGAGTAAGAGAGTGGGAAAAGAACGGGACAAGTCAAATTAAAATTTGTGTCAGAAACAATAGTCCTAGTGCTAAAGAAAATCTAACCCCAAATGAAGAAAGGTGAATATCAAACTGGTTTTCAGAAATCTGCTAGGTCTCCTGAGCCAATAAAGGAAAGATGTTCAACCAGATCAGAGTTACCTTTCTCAGTGTTCTGTATTCTGCATAATAAGCTTCCCTTTAAGGGTCTGCAGCTTAAAGTCTGCAGCTTGAAGATGTTACAATACTCCAAAAGCACCAGAGTAAAAGATAAACTCAAAAAAGCACCTTCAGATGAATTTAGTGGGCTGATTGCAAAGATTTATCCTTTGAATAATAGGCATTCCCAAAGAAAACAACAGAACAAATTAAACAATAGTTTTAATAGGAGAATCCATGATCTAAGAAAAGGCTCAAGTTTAAATGAAGATCCCTTTTGCACATTAAATGCCAGCACCTGGGTGGCTCAGTGGGTTAAAGCCTCTGTCTTCAGCTCAGGTCATGATCCCAGGGTCTTGGGATTGAGCCCCGCATCAGGCTCTCTGCTTAGCAGGAAGCCTGCTTCCTCCTCTCTCTCTGCCTGCCTCTCTGCCTACTTGTGATCTCTATCAAATAAATAAATAAAATCTTTTTAAAAAAAAAAAAAACTCCTTTTTACTTTGAAAATTCAATGTAAATTTAAGAATCTTTTGAGGGGCACCTGGGTGGCTCTGTTGGTTAAGCATCTAACTCAATCTCCGTGCAAGTCTTGATCTCAGGGTTGTGAGTTCAAGCCCCGTGTTGGCTCCACAGGGGGTGTGGAGACTACTTAAAAAAAAAAAAAAAGTTTGAAATCTGTTAAGGTGGGTAATAATAAAATTAATAACAGAACATCTCCTGGCCAGATCCTTGAAAAAGACAAAAAGGAATCACATATTTGACAAAAGTTGAAAGAAATAAGAATAGCGCTTAGGATCAAAACTGTTTAAATTGTTTAAATTCTAAAAACAGAATTAAATGATCTGCGTCTTACGAAGGCTTACTTTTAATCAAATTCCGTCACATACACCTAATATTAATGTATTTCAGAGCACAATTAGAGAAGGTACAAATAGCATATTCACTACTAAAATTACAATTAGTAGAAAAGACAACAAACCCTAGGGTTTATATGCAGAATAATATAGGATTGAAATGGAGAAATACAGGGACGCCTGGGTGGCTCAGTTGGTTAAGTGGCTGCCTTCCGCTCAGGTCATGATCCCAGCGTGCTGGGATCGAGTCCCACATCGGGCTCCTTGCTCAGCGGGGAGCCTGCTTCTCCCTCCGCCTCTGCCTGCCATTCTGTCTGCCTTTGCTCACTCTCTATCCCTCTCTCTCTCTCTCTGACAAATAAATAAATAAAATTAAAAAAAAAAAAAAAAAGAAATGGAGAAATACAAAAGGCCTTTAAAATAGTGTAGAGGGGCACCTGGGTGGCTCAACTGGTTGGGCCTTTGCCTTCAGCTCAGGTCGTGTCCCCAGGGCCCTGGGATGGAGGCTTGCATCAGGCTCACTGCTCAGTGGAGAGTCTGCTTCTCCCTTTTCCTCTGCCCCTCCCCTCATTCGTGCTCTCTGTCTCAAATAAGATCTTTTAAAATCAATGAAATAGTGTGGAGATTATGGTGGAGACCTTGACACGTGTTCTGGGAACTATCAAACCAAGAAGGGAGGTAAAAATGAAAATTACTATGTATAAAAAATACAATTTTTTTCGAATTGAATAGTTTACAAATCGATCAGCTAGCAATATTGAATGACAGGCAGCATAGGGGACCCAGAAATATCTCTTAACTCTGCACATTAGCTGATTTAGAATATTTACAGCAAGATCCAAAACAAAACAAACCCTCGAACTTGTTCTAAACTTTGGCCTCTTTGTCCTAAAGACACATTGCAAGGAAATCACTTCCATTCCAAACCTGGACCCTCTGGGCCTCAGCTTTCCTGAAGGAATGAAATAGCTCAGCATTTGGTGCTCACCTGCCGGATATTCCGTCAGCATCTGAGCAGACTGCCAAATTGCTGAAAGCAATTCTTGCAGCCTGATAATTCCCCTGCAGGGCATTTTATAGGGCAGAAATTGTACAGGCTGTGTTCTTTGATCACAAGATAATAAAACAAGAAAATAAAAGCACAGTCACCTGGAAGATAATTTTAAAGCCCTCTTCTAAATAGCTATTTTGTCAAAAAATGCAATAAGATAGAGTGAAAAAATGGCAAAAGTAGAGGATGATATGTTTAAAGCTAAGCTAAAGGGCAAACTGATAGCCGTTATTGCACAGAGAGGGTAAATGGATGAATTAAACATGTAACACTGGATACAAAAGTAACAATAAAGGCTAATTAGAAATAAATTAGAAAAAAGTAAAAAGGCAACCTAGCAAATGCATTTTTTTTAAAATTCAAAACCAGAAATAACAATGGTATGAAAAAACAGAGGATACTTAAGTCCCATCCTCAATTATATATTTTAATTGAAGCGTTTGTTATAAAATGTTAAATATACCAGTTTAGAATATCCAGTCAACAAGAATTAGAAATCCTGAGCAGATCAGTAACCAAAGAAGAAATTCAGGGCAGTTATCAATGGATTATAGATCCTTAAATGAGCCCTGATAACTTCATCCATTCTTCCAGACTTGAAAAGCACATCATTCCTCTGGTTTTTAAGTTTTTCCATGCAGCCTGGAAAAGGTGAGTACACACATTCATTTTGCATAACTAACATTACCCTGATACCAACACTTAAAATTTGGCAGTTAAAATCAAAGCTATATATCTTAGTTTACCCATGAATATGGATGTAAACAAATCTAAGGTACTAGAAAGTGCAAATAATATCTTCAAAGAACAGTTCACCATGCCGAGTGGGGTTTAATTCTTTGATGAAAGAGCAGTTCACGTGAAGAAAAATTACTGTAATATTTCTCTTCATAGGACCATAATGAGATCCGCAAACTGATTATCCATTCTTGTGATTGTGCAAATGCCATGGACAGTTAGATTAGATTTGGTTTACTTGAAAGAGTGGCTAGCTGGAAAAATGGGATTAGCCTGACATATTTAGTAAGTGAAGCAGTGTCTAAACCTCCCCTCTAAGTACGAGAGTGCTATAGAATGGAGAAAGAAGTATGGATGCATGTCAGTGAGAGAACCAAAATGTCTAAAACTGGTTCTTAAAAAAATAAATCAATTTATTGAGCTGCTACTATTTGCCAGGCATTAGGCTAATTGCTTTACATACATCTCAAAAATCTAGGAAGTATTGTTCTCGATTTATCAAAAGGCTGTAAGGTGCTCTGAGGGATTTGCCCAGGATCACACAGCCAGCAAAGGGGGAAGCTGCGCTTTGGACACAGTCTTCACTGAAACCCGTATTCTTAACTGGTCTGCTAAATATCAACAATGGTAACAAATAATTCAGAAACTACCATACACCGCAATTGAATATTACACAACAACAACTCCTTCCAGAACTATGGGATAGCATGAGAATGATGCTTACTATTTAGCGAAGGCAAGGAATATACAAAATTGTATATAGTGTGGTTTATAAATTTTTAAGCTGGAGTGAGTTTGAAAAGAAGCCAATGTGCATGTGTTTACTTTTCACTATTGCCCATTTTTCCTTGGTGAACATGGATAAGTTTTTTTTAAATCTAAAAATATACTGTATCCCCTACAAAATTGAAAGCTTTCTGTGAGCAAAACCTGTTTGTTTTTGTAATATCCAACCCAGCTGTGCACTTTACACATAGTGGGCACAAAATACTTGAGTTACAACATAAAGGGTCCTGTATGTGTCCCTCACTGTTTACGATGTAGATAGTAAACAAACCTACATTTTTTATAAATATCCTAGTAATTGTTCAGATGCCTTCTTTTCAGATTGAGACCTATTTACTAGGCTCATTTTTAGAGATTCTAATTTTAATTTCAATTTTATGCTTCTGGTGTTTTTTATAAATGGATTAATGGCTAAATCAGTCAGTCCACATACAAATCTTGGTGATAGTTTGAAATGATAGGTAACATTTATCGAACTCTTGCTAGTCAATACTGTCCTGGGCGCTTTAAGACATTTTTCCCATTTAGCAATCCCAACAGTTCCATAGAATTAAAACTATGAGACCCAGAGACATTGAATGACTTCTACCAGGACACACAGCAAGTAAATAATGGAGCTGATATTCACAGTCAGGAAGTAGGACTCCATGACTTCACTTAAGTTCACACACTAGTTCCAATGCTGTTCTTTAAGAACAAAGTATAAAATCTTTGTCATAAAAATAGAGCATGTAATGGAGAGATAACTTTTTTCCATTGTGTGGCCCCTTGAGAGAGTGGTGTGAGAGAAAAGTATAAGTGAGGTGAGAGGAAGTGAAGAAAGCAAAGGAGAGAAGGAAATACAGATGGCAGGAAAAGGAATGATGACTGGCTTTGGGGTGACAGCATCGGTTCCTTTTGTACTTTGGTTGCTGCACAAGCTTAACTAACAACTATATTGAGTACCTATGTACTGAGTGCTCAGGGACGCATTGGTAAGAAGAAGAGAAAAAAAAAAGCCTCTTTGCCCTTCTGTAGATTAGTCTAATTCTTCTTTAGTTTGAAGAACTAGTTTACTATAGGGTCAGCTGCCACTTGGGCAGAGCAGACGGGCTCCTTCCAAACCTCTTTCAAAAGATTCACCAAAACAAAAGAATTCCTCTTTTACTGTCCCCTTAATTGGCACACACCTCATTTTTTGTTTGTTTTATAGGTCTTTGTTCTGTTTTATTTTTTGAGGTAAAAATTACAGTGCAGTGTGCAGATAATAAGATTCAGGAAATTTGACAAATGCATACACACTTCTAATGATTGGAGACAGTTTCCATATGTCTCGCAAGCAGAGGCACACTGTCTCTTTTCAGGAATGCTTTTATAGTGAACAGTCTTGGAAGGTAATGTCCCCTCTGGAGCAAACAGCAGGTTTATTTACTGTCCAGTGTAATAAAGATAATGTCTTCTTTCAGAGCAAAGGGCAGGCACACTTACTACCCTTTATAAAAGACTGAGGATCTTCAGTTCTGAGACCAGCTTACTGCATATGCAGCACCAATCTGGGCCCCTCTTCATTACCTGTTTAAGGCTTAGAGGACAAGAGGAACCAATACAAACCTGATGCTCAAACTGCTTATTGCGCTGTGGATACTGAAGTTCTTTGTCTCTGACCCAGGAGTTTTGTGTCTGTTGCCAGCATCCACAAGATGGGCAGGCTAACTTGCTATCTTGCAACTAGGGTGAAACCTCAGACCCTTCACAGTTCTTGACAGCCACCCCCTTCACGATACAGAACTATCCACTGAAGCAGCAGGTTCCCTCATACCCATCTCCCCTCAGTCTCACAAGAGATGATCCTGTTTCTGGTTGTTTTCACAATAGATAGTTTTGCCTTTTCTAGAACATCACATACAGGGAATCATACAACAAATACTCTCATGTTTCCCTGTCTCACTCAGCAGGTCTGTAAGATACATCCACGCTGTTGTATAAATCAGTGGTTCACTCCTTTTTGTGTCTGCATAGTATTCCATTGTTAGAATAGTCCTCCATTTAACCATTTCCCTGTTGATGAACATTTGGGTGGTTTTCAGCTTGCAGAACAAAGCTGATGTAAACATCCACATGTTTAAATAATGTTTTACTGTATACAGGAACTTGGGAACAAATCATTGTAGAGATTCCAGATTTTATTATCTGCTTTCAAAGAATGCTCATTTTTGTCTTAGAAGGGACTTAATCTATCTGGACCCAAATTTCCAGCTCTATCTCTTTTGCTAAGGGCGGCAGCTGAAATTTCTGTTGCAGTTTTCCGCCTTCCACCCGCCCCCTTGGAGTTTGTCTTGCATAAGTACAGTCAAAGGAGTCAGCTAAAAATTAGGGTGAGGTTCAATAGATTTGGGACTCTCTATGTTGTGACTCTCCTTTTTTGATTATCCTCCCTAACTTCAAACTTGTTTGGGCATCTCTAAACTCAGCCAAATGACTCCTCAAAGCAGTAAGATTGCACTTGTCTGAGTTCTTTTTGTTTGTTTGTTTGTTTGTTTGACAGAGATCACAAGTAGGCAGAGAGGCAGGTAGAGAGAGAGGGGGAAGCAGACTCCCTGCTGAGCAGAGAGCTAGATGCAGGGCTCCATCCCAGGACCCTGAGATCATGACCTGAGCCGAAGGCAGAAGCTTAACACACTGAGCCACCCAAGTACCCTGTCTGTTTGAGTTGTAGTATCTCTGCACCCAAGAGGAATGAGAGTACCCTCAGGTAAAAAAACTCTATAAACAAATCTCACCAGTGTGATTCCCAAAATGTTTATTCCTCTTAATATCAACCTGCTTTTGGTCATTCTCCAGTGCCTTCAGATAGCTGTTTTTTAATATGTTACCCAGAATTTATAATTGTTATAGAAGACTTAGCCAGATAAAAGCTGCTCTACCATTTCTAGAAGCAGAATTCTGCCTAGTAATATATTGTTATCCCTTTACGCCTTGTCATTTTACTTTGGATGTATCTCTTACAAACAACATGTAGCTGGTTTTATATTTTTATGAAATCTGTTCTGTTTGCTATTCAGTATATTTAATCTTAATTTACATTTATGTGATTAATGAAATCTGGATTTATTTTTTACCATTTTATATGTTCTGAATACCATTATTTACATTTGCTTCAGTTCTGGTTTTTCACTAGACTGAAAAGACTTTTCTGTATTTTCTCCTCGTCCTTTATATTTTCCTCATTTGGAAGCTATAAATTATATTTCTCTTCCTAAGTGACCACTCTTATATTCTACATATGTATCTATAAAATTTTTACCAAAGTCTAAAGTTACTCAATATTCTATCTTCTTTCCAAACAGGAAAAGAAGATTACTTCATTTTATTTACCTGTTACCAAATTCCTATCTTTTATTGCTATCTAAAAACTTAACATCAACTTTTATTTTTTTTTGGTGCAATTGCAAATGGGTTGTCTTCTTAATTTTTCCTAGTATCTTCAGTTACTTCATTATTGTATAGAAATGCAATACATTTCTATATATTAATTTTGTATCCTGTGACTTACTGAATTCATTTATCAGTTCTAGTAGTTTTTCGGTGGAGTCTTGGGGTTTTCTGTATATAGTATCAGGTCATCTGCAAATAGTGAAAGTTTTACTTCTTCCTTATCACTTTGGATGTCTTTTATTTTTTCTCATCTGATTGCTGTGGTTAGGGCTTCCAGCACTTTTTTGAATAAGAGGGGTGAGGGTGGACATCCTGTTTTGTTGCTGATCTTGAAGGAAAAGCTCTCAGTTTTTCACCCTTGAGTATGATGTTGGCTGTGGGTTTTGCGTATATGACCTTATCGTGTTGAGATATGTTCCCTCTAAACCTACTTTGTTGACAGTTTTTATCATAAATGAACTTTATACTTCGTCAAATGATATTTCTGCCTTTATTGAGATGATCATGTGGTTTTTATTCTTTCTCTTGTTAATGTAATATATCATATTAATTTATATGTAAATATTAAACCATGCTTACATCCCTGGAGTAAATCATATTTAATTGTGGTGAATGAACAGTTTGCTGTTATTTTGTTGGGGATTTTTGCGTCTATGTTTATAAGAGATATTGGCCTGTTGGGGTTGTTTTGTTTTGTTTTGCTTTGTAGTGTCTTTATATGGTTTTGCTATCATAATAATGCAGACCTCATAGAATTAATTTGGAAATATTCCTTCCTCTTTTATTTCTTTTGGAATAGTTTGAGAGGAATAAGTATTAACTCTTCTTTAAATGTTTCATCGGTGCTTACTTCGGCAGCACATACACTAAAATTGGAATGACGCGAAGATTTAACGTGGCCCCTGTGCAAAGGATGATAGGTGAATGGTAGAATTCACTTGTGAAGCCATCTGGTCCTGAACGATTTTTTGTTGGAATTTTTTTGATTACTGATTCCATTTTATTGCTAGCAATCAGTCTGTTCAAAACTTTTTTTCTTCCTGATTCAATTTTGAAAGGTTACATGTTTCTAGGAATTTATCCATTTTTTGTAGGTTGTTCAGTTTGTTGGCGTACAATTTTACATAATATTCTCTTACAATCCTTTGTATTTCTGTGATGCCAATTTTTATTTCTCCTCCTTCATTTCTGATTTTATTTACCTGAGTCCACTCTCTTTTTCTTCTTGAGTCTGGGTAAAAGTGTATCAGTTGTGTTTACCTTTTCAGAGGACCAGATCCTGGATTCATTGATCTGTTCTATCATTTTTCTTAGTCTCTATTTCATTTATTTCTGCTTTAATCTTTATTATTTCCTTCCTTCTACTGGTTTTGGGCATTGTTTTTCTAGCTCCATTGGGTGTAAGGTTAGATTAGCATCAACTTTTTTATCATAATTTTTTTAAAAAATCAATATTCAAATATACCAACATATTTTATGCTCACTCTTATTTCTTTTTGTTAAAATAACAATGTAGTGATATATAATTTATATACCATAAAGGGCACCATGGTTTTTTGCATCCAACTTCTTCCTCTTGGATTCACTTTTCTTCTTGCAACCATTACTGGTTATTCCACTGAGATGTGTTTTCCTACAGAAAAACAGGTTCACCCTTATCCTAAGACCCCCAACACCTTCATCTAATCAGGGCATCGTGATCAATATCCAATAATTTATGATATACATCAAATTTAAATGTGGTTCCCATTGATCTGGAGACCTGTGAACTAAGATGTGTGTATGTGGTGGGGGGGATGTAATCTTTCCCCACCATTATACCACATAGAATGATAGAACCTAGGATAGGATACTACCATTAACTCCTAGTCAAAAGGGAGAGATTTAAAGGCATTATTAACATTTACTTGTTCTAAAATACTAAAGGAAAAATGCTACCTGGAACCCCTATTATGAGAAGAAATAATTTTCCTTGATTAGACCCTAATTCTGCTTCCTAACAGTGTGTCTTTTATCTGTTATTCTCTACTACTCTTGGTTTTGCCTCCCAGAAAGTGAGTTCTTTAGATTTCTATCGTCCCCCTTAGTCACTTCTGAAATTGGAGAATATGCCCCTTCTGGTGCTACATAACTTTCTCAGCTACTTCCTGCCTATAAAAAGTTTTTGGCCCCGTGGTCTCTATACCTCAGTCTCATTCCCTTTCAGTCTTAGCTGGTGGTTTATCAATACAGCTCTCTCAAAAACATGGATTTTCTGTGTGTTTTCCGTGAGTTCTGTTTGACAGAACCATCCATGATTCTTTTTGGCATATGCCTCTCATTCTAGACCTCGTTATGAGGAGCTTCCGCCCATTAGGCTTCTGAGAGACCCTGCCCTTAAGCTTTCTAGAAACCTGTTTGTCCAACTGAGAGGTTCTACCAGGCATCACATTTAATTCTTTTTTTTTTTAAGATTTTATTTATTAGAGAGAGAGAGGGAGTGCGCAAGTAGGCAGAGCAGCAGGCAGAGGGAGAGGGAGAAGCAGGCTCTTTGTTGAGCAGGAAGCCCAATGCGGGGCTCCATCCTAGGACCCTGGGACCATGACCTGAGCTGAAGGCAGCCGCTTAACCAACTGAGGCACCCAGGCGCCCCAGGCATCACCTTAATTCTTTCAGATGTCTTAATACAGGAAGGTACAGCAAAACCCTTGGTTTAACATCTACCCCCCAAACCCAGACTGAATCTGAGACTCCCTTACTGGCTGGCGATGAAGAGGTTTATTTGCAAAATAAATAAGTTCTGGACTCTAAATTCCTCTAAATTCTTGCAAGTTGGCAGGAGTTTTTCTCCCCTAGAAGTATCTTTTTTTTTTTTTTAAAGATTATTTATTTATTTATTTATTTGTCAGAGAGAGTGAGCACAGACAGACAGAGAGGCAGGCAGAGGCAGAGGGAGAAGCAGGCTCCCTGCTGAGCAAGGAGCCCGACGTGGGACTCGATTCCAGGACGCTGGGATCATGACCTGAGCGGAAGGCAGCCACTTAACCAACTGAGCCACCCAGGCGTCCCAATGTATCTTTTTCTTATAGCACCTTATAAAATAAAACTAAAACTAACTGCTTCATACTTTGAACATATGCCTAGAAATCATCCTGCAATCCTTCATGTTACCACAAGTAACAGTTTTACTAAACACATGTCATTTTTCAACTTCCATAATAGTTTGCATACCATCCATCACCTGTCCTCTAAGCTAATAGCATACGTTTTCAGTGTTTGTTACACAGCATCTCTGTATCAGGTTTTCTGTATCAGCTAGCTACTGCTGCATAACGAACAACCACAAAATCTTAGTGACACATAACAATATGCTTCTAATTCTCTCATGGATCTGCAGGTCAGATCCATGAGCAGGTCAGATACAGCAGCTTAGGTGGCAATGATGAAAACAGCTCTGCTTCACATTGCGGGGCTGTGGGCAGGTAGGGCAGTCCTGCTCTGCAGATAGTTGGGACCCAGGTTGAAGAGTGGCAGCTACTCTGGGGGAAAACTCCTTTCAGTGAGGTGACAGAAGTACAAGAACATAAGCCCCATCAAATGAGCACATTTCAAGCCCCCGCTTTCATCACATCTGACCCCCCCCCCCACCAGCCAAAACATTCCATGGCTGAGCCCAAAGTCAGAAGGTGGAAAAGTTCTTTTGTGGAAAGAACTTCAAACTTAGAATGGCCCAGGACGTGGGTGCAGAGAGGGGAGAAGAATTTGGGCTAGTGATTGATCTCATCCTCCATGGTAATATGAGAGATACTTGTTGCCAGCCTGCACTTCTCTTCTGCCTCCAGAAGTCTGCAGCTTCCCAGAAAGCTATAGGGCCAAGAAGTAGCCAACAGCAGCTTTTTTTTTTTTTTAAAGATTTTATTTGACAGAAAACGAGATCACAAGTAGGCAGAGAGGCAGGCAGAGACAGAGGGGGAAGCAGGCTCCCCGCTGAGCAGAGAGCCCGACACGGGGCTCGATCCCAGGACCCCGAGATCACGACCTGAGCCGAAGGCAGCAGCTCAATCCACTGAGCCACCCAGGCACCCCCAACAGCAGCTTTTTAAAGTTTCCTACTAAGGGAGTGAATGTAAGCAAGGACCCCCCTATGTCGGCACCTTGTTTTAGGCAGCAAATCTGTTACTGATCTCTGTCACATCTAGGGCAATTCTATTCTCTCCCAAAGAGAATGTAGACTCGCAGTTGCTTCCGCTACTTCATGACCCACTCCAGCAGGCCCATGGCTCCAGCCCCCATTCCTTCATTGCATTTCTTTTCTGTTCCTACCTCCCAGAAAAGCTGTATCTTATGGAATAAAGTTGTGTCTTTTTTTTTTTTTAAAGCTGCATATTTTGTCTTTCATATATATCACACCCATGGGCTTGGAGCAGGGGAACTTTGAACCTTGAACTTTTGACAGCATTGCCACCCAAAGTTGTAGAATACTATATGAAGTTTCTCTTATTTCTGTGATGGTTTTTAAACATAAAATCTGTTTTAGTGTTTCTTGGTACTGAAGTATGCCTAAATTTAGTACCTTACAAAAAATAACCAGTTTCTTAAAGGAGAGACCTATTCAAATTCAGTACATTTGGGAAAATCATCAGGCTAATTATATGACAGGAAAATAGGAAATAGTCCTTATTCTTCCCAGTAAATCTAATCATTAAGATAGACCACTTTTAAATGTGTGTATTAAATATTATTATATTTTATCACAGCCTGGTTATCCCATTCTCTTTGCCTTATACAAGGTTTTATCTCTTTTTTGTTTTTTGACCTTTTTACTATATATAATTTATTGCAAAAAAATTCATATATCTAATATACACAGAATAGTTTAATGACCCCTATGTACCCATGACAGGGCTTCATAATTATTAAACATGATAAGTCTTATTTCATTTATACCAGCGTTTGAGAGACTATGACCCACAGGTCAAATCCAGCCTACTGCCTGTTTCTGTAAATAAAGTTTATTGGGACACAGCCATGCTCTTTGTCTACATGTTGCCTCTGCCTACTTTAGTGCTACAGTAGTAGAGTTTAGTAGTTGCAACTGAAATTGTGTGGACTGCAAAGCCTAAAAATTTATTATCTAGGATTTACAAAAAAAGTTTGCTGACCCTGAAGTATACTCTGACCCACTCTCCTCAGCAAAAATCTCTCTTTCCTACTTCATTTTAAAATATTTCAGTATGTATTTTAGAAGATGAGGACTCCAAAATACAATACATTCTTATACTAAAAAATTAACAGTGATTCATAGTTTTGTTTCTTCTACAAGTCTCCCACTGAAGAACAAGGGAGAATTCTTTAACATTTCTCTTTCCTTCTGACACATTATTCAGGTCTACTGTAGGCCACCCATAGTCTAACAAACCATTTTCTTACCTTTGAAAACCTGCAGGCTTTTTGTTTTCATTAGTAGTCCATTCTCAGTAATTTTAACAGCTTAACACTTTATCTGTGGAGGACTTCAAAGAAGAAGATAGTCTGAAATTAACAAGGCATGTGAGAAAGTTAATAAGCACTAATAGCATAATCATCAGAGGTTTCAGCAGAATTGCCATTTGTGATATATTAAAGTCCTTATGAAAAAAATGGGGAATATAAGGGCAATCTCACATTTTAAAAAGTCTAATGGTATTAGAGACGTGGGGCACACTGGTTTTTCTTTTCTTGAGCAAACCAAGGAGTTCACGTTCAGAGATTTTGACAGTGAAGTGATTGTTAGCATTTCTAAATAAAATTTTATATTGAAATAGCTTCTCTTTTTTTTCAGTATACATGGCACTTTTTCAGGAGCTATCTCATTTAATGTTTACAGCAACTTAGTGAGGGAGAGCTTATTTTCACTTTAGATGATCCCACTGAGACGCAAACCCATGTCATCTGCTTAAAGTCCACCAAACACACCACTGAACCCATGGTCACAGATCTTTCCAGAGAACAGTTCTAAACAGGCTTTATCACCCTTTACAGGCCTTGGTTATATAAATGTTCTATATTGTGCAAGTATAATTAAGTGTGTTACCTCCTAGATATGCTAAAGATATATCTATACAGTGAAGATACTGCAATAAACTCTCAGGAAACCTGTACCTTTGGAGCTTAGGATTTCAAGCACAGAGCGTTGTATCTTTCAAAACCACAGAGCAAGAAACAATCCATTATCTAGCTTTTATGGACCCCTCTGAGCATTTCTTTTACATCCTCATTATGGATCCAGAGCACTCGTGGAGATCTGGTCCTAGAGGCTTGGAGAAACGGCTCATTCCAGGGTTTGGGCAGAGAAGTCCAAATGAACCCTGGAGCATCTTCTTGTATTAGAAAGTAAGGAAATGCTTCCCAGGATGATGAAGGGGGAGTAAAAAGACAGACATCAGCTTGAAGTGAATACCACTAGATAAATCTGGGATGATTTGAGCATTAAAATAAATAATAGCAGTAGTAATTTATAACCTATTGAATAATAAATGACTCCATGAGTCCACACTGATATAAATAAGTTGTCAGTTTGATGACAGTGAGATATTTATGTTATCTCAAGTATCTCCCTACAAAATATTTATGGATTAAAAAGGGGAATGAGGCTACTTTATAATAGTGGAGCCTGGAAGACATCATCTTAATCAAATGATCAGCGTGAATATGCCAGAAATGGGACAAATTAAAAATGTGACACCTACCCCCACCCGATAGAGTGCAATGAGAATATTTCATCACTTCTATGAGATGCCTGCGCCTGCAAAAGGAACATAACCTTATCATAAGATAACATTAGACAGGACTAAACTGGGGAACATTCTAAAAATTAATGACCCATAGTAGCACCTCAGTATCTCAGTCGTTAAGCGGCTGCCTTCTGCTCAGGTCATGATTCCAGGGTCCTGGGATCAAGCCCCACAATGGACTCCCTGCTCATTGGAGAGCCTGCTTCTCCCTCTCCCACTCCCCCTACTTGTGTTCCCTCTCTGTCTGTCTCTCTCTGTGTCAAATTAAATGAATAAAATCTTTAAAAAAAAATTACTGACCCGTAATCTTCCAAAGTGATAAGGTCTTGAAAGTCAAGGAAAGATTGAGGGACAATTTGAGATTGAATGAAGACTTCTAAGGGGACATGAAACTAAACACAACACATAATTCTATACTAGATCCTATTGCTACAAATGGCAATGGAACATTTGCAAAACTTGAACAGGGTCTAAGGATTTGATGGTAGTAATGTGTCGATGTTAGTTTCCTGATCTTGGTTAGTTGTATCATGGTCAGATAAAAGAATGTCCTTGAATATTAGAAATACACACTAAGGTATTAAGGGGTAAGGGATCATCTGGCCAGGAACCTATTCTCAAATTGTTCAAATAACAGAAGTTCTTTGTACTTTTTGGGTAAGTTTTCTGTATGTTTGACATTGTTTCAAAACAAATATTTTTATAAAAATGCAAAACTAGGGGCGCCTGGATGGCTTAGTGGGTTAAGCCTCTGCCTTCGGCTCAGGTCATGATCTCAGGGTCCTAGGATCGAGTCCCGCATTGGGCTCTCTGCTCAGCAGGGAGCCCACTTCCCCCTCACTCTCTGCCTGCCTTTCTGACTACTTGTGATCTCTGTCTGTCAAAGAAATAAAATAAAAATCTTTTTTAAAAATGCAAAACTAAATGCACATAAAGTTACAGCAGACTCTCACAGATGTCTGTTTCATAATGCCATTTTCCTTGGCCACAGGTATAGTTTCATTAAAAAGATTTCTTGCCAGTCTTTGTACTTGACAAAAACTTACATCAAAAGCAATTGTTTGTCTATAAAAGCTTAATAATATCACACTCACTTTTCTGTTGGAAAAGGGTAAGCAATTTGAAAGACAAAGCAAGGAAATTCATCTCTTCAACAAATGTTTGTTGAGTAATACATCAAGCTCTGTGGTAGGTACTAATTTTCTCTCTGTGGTGGACACTGTGATATACTACCCAAATCTACTTTCAGAACTGAGACCTGATTCCCCTAGCTTTCAGGAATGCTGCAGACAAATTAGGCCTCACCTGTCAGCCCTCTTTAGGGATTGTTTCAGCTAAGAGAATGCCCTTGCCTAAGGTCACACTCCCTTCCCAAGGTGATTTGCATCCAATCACTGGTCAGTGTGAAGGTATAAAGTCATTTTCCTCTTGCCCCACTCAATTCAGTGTATCTTAGGAGGGTTGAACCATCTAAAGAACATTCCAAAGGACAGAGGTTTTCACTGAGAATCTATCACAGCTCAGTTTCTCCCTCTGCCAGTTCTTTTCCCTTCTCTTTGCCTTCCCTTACCCTTACATAAACAATGGTCCCTAGAATGCTCTTTATGAACCTCCGACCTGCTAGCATCTCTAACTCAGAGTCTGCTCCAGGAAGCCAACCTGTGCCATCCCCTCTCAAAGATTTCTCTCTGGAGCCGAAAAGGATCATTACTTTTCAATTTTTTTACTATTAAACAAGGCTATAAGTTATAAGATTAAAATTGTATCACCTTCCCTCTTTTTATTTTCCCCACGTTGAAAAGATTCATGACCTGCCCTCTTGTCCATTCCACTTTCTGTTTCTTGATCAGCTAGCACCAAGTGGGAGACAGAAAGACAGAATGGGAGCAGCAAGAGCATAGGTGGGAGCCAGATTCTGTCTTGGGAAGGCAAGACTGAGACAAGTGTGTCTTAGCCTCTACCTCTCTTTTCTTTGCTATTTTCTCCTTCTTTCTTAAAGATTTTTATTTATTTATTTATTTGTCAGACAGAGAGAGGGGGGGGCCGGCCCAAGCAGTGGAAGTGGCAGGCAGAGCTGGCAGTGGGAGAGGGAGAAGTAGGCTCCCCATGGAGCAAGAAGCCTGATGCAGAACTTGATCCCAGGACCCCCCAGGGTCACAACCTGAACCGAAGGCAGACACGCACCCAACTGGGCCACCCAGACATCCTAATTTTCTCCCTCTTTCAACCCCTACTTCCCAGGGATACTTTGTCCAGGGTACTCATTACACGGCTCCTCCTTTCTCAGGAGAGTAACTCATTCTCACTGGGGAATGTGGATGGAACATGTGATTCTCCTTAGAAGAGTGCAGAAGAGACTCTTGACTTCTTTGAGGCTTACTACGACAGAGCACTTCCACAGAATGGTCAAAAGAAAGCAACCAATCTATTAACAATTAGTAAGAAGGATGTTTTGGGGGGCACCTGGGTGGCTCAGTGGGTTAAGCCTCTGCCTTCGGCTCCAGTTGTGATCCGAGCGTCCTGGGATGGAGCACCATATCCAGCCCCATATGGGGCTCCCTGCTCAGCGGGAGGCCTGCTTCTCCCTCTTCCGCTCCCCCTGCTTGTATTCCCTCTCTTGCTGTGTCTCTCTCTGTCAAATAAACAAATTCTTTAAAAAAAAAAATTAAAAAGAAAAGGATGTTTTTGGCACCCTACTGCATCATCCACATAAGGTGATTCTCTGCTCCATTTACACAATAATTGAAGTTCTCTTATACGGTGTCCTTGGGGAAATATCTTGGGAAAGGCTAGTATTTGGAACTACTCCTACTTGAAAAACTGCTATAAATCTTTTTCCCCCAAGCATTGTTTGTAGATTAAGTCATTTTTTTGCAGACACAGAGTGCAGGTTAATTCTTAGTAACATAAGTTAGCTCCGTTTCGTTTGTTAACATCTATTTTTAGCAGACAGTGGGCCATGCAAGTAAATGTTTAGGTTAAGGAAATGATGATTTGGGGCACCTGCATGGCTCAGTCTGTATGATCCCAGGGCACTGCATCAGGCTCCCTGCTCAGCAGGGAGCCTGATTCTCCCTCTCCCTCTGCCATTCTCCCTTCCACCCACCCCTCACATCCCAGCCCCACCCCCCAACTTGTGCTCACTGGCTCTCTCTCGCTGCCAAATAAATAAATACAATCTTAAAAAAAGGGAAGAAAGAAAAAAAAAAGAAATGATAATCTATCTTTATGGCTGGGAGGTTTACAATTCTATAGCAGGTAGTCTTCGATATCACTTTTTAAAACTGTTTAAGTTATAAAAATCCTATGTACTGTCTGTTTTACAAAACACATATCCTTATTTCCATTTTTTTCTTTCCTGAGATAAAACGTGGTATGAATGCTGTAACTTAATGCTTCAAGGTCTTGTTTCAACAAAAACATGAAGCTTGTTTCATATTTGTCTAATCTTTTTTCTGTTTTCAGAATCAGTCCTTTATTGGTCATTTTTCAGTCTTTGCATATGCACCATTACTTGTTTTTAAGTAATCTCCACACCCAATGTGGGACTCTAATTCACAACCTGAAGATCAAGAGTCACGTGCTCTACCGACTGAGCCAGCCCGGCGTCCCAGTGTCCTTTTTTTTTTTTTTTTGACAAGATGTAAAAGTGGTAGCTAATGGCTCCACTATGAAAACTGGTGTCCTCTGTGTTTTGGATAATCAGGACATGAGTTTCATCAAATCATAGACCTCAGAAATCAGCAATGTGAAACCTTGTTGTAGTTTGAAATATGAATTAACCTCAGCTCTTTCATTTTAAAGGTCGTATCCCTAGCTCTAGTTAAGAATTGGGGTTATTTGAATCTTTCTCATTCCATGAGATTTTAGATCTATTCATGTAATCTCTGGTATCCCATTGATTTTTATATTCTAGAACAGTTCCAAAGGAGCCAACTAAAGATCGACACATCTTTTTTCTCCTCTGTTAACGATTTATTCAGGTAGTGTTCCCATTAGTTTAAAGAGAAGTGTCAAAGACCTTTCCCCAAAGAGTTTCCAACTACTTGTGTAAGTAGAATCACAGGTACAGCACAAAATTAATTTGTAGTGTCTAATTCTTGTTGTTCAGATGATTCACTTTTAAAAAATGGATTTTCAGATGTTGTAGGGTAGAAAAAAGTGTGTCACTGGGCACATAATATATACACTAAAAGTATCCATAGAGAAAGAATTGGAATTAAAAATGAGGATTACGAAGGGGGTTAGAACAAAAACTGGTGATTATGAAAATAGGGTGGAAATTACGGAAACAGAGCAATTATTGAAATGGAGCAAAAAATAAAATAATTTACCTTCAGATAACTTTATAATCTTTTCATGTTTCTGTTCACTAGTAGCATGAAAGTCATATTTAAATCTTAACTTTCATTAGCAGAAATGTCAGTAAAGTCACTTTGTTTTACCAGGTAATAAGATGACTTCATTTTCTTTTCTGTCTTTCATATGTGTTGTGTTCCTTAAGGAGAACACCAGAGAAAAAGAACTTCGGGGCATTTTAATGTTTGAACATATTATAAAAATTAGCAAATTAAATTTTATGATTTTTGATCTTTTTTTTCTTTAATCCTACCCCATTCTTCTGGGCCTACCTGAATTTGGAGGATCCATAAACATTTCACTTACTACACTATGCCAGAAAGCTTTTATAATCCATTAGAAAAAAAACACAGTTAAGATTTTAACACATGACTTTCTAGTCTTGTTTTCTAGTTTTATATAATATTTGTAATATATAGATCATATTTTATACAAGTGATATCATAATATTCATACAGTTTTTTTTTTTAAGATTTTATTTATTTGTCAGAGACAGAGGGAGAGAGAGCAAGTGAGCACAGGCACACAGAGAGGCAGGCAGAGGCAGTGGGAGAAGCAGGCTCCCTGCCAAGCAAGGAGCCTGATGTGGGACTCGATCCCAGGACCTTGGGATCATGACCTGATCCAAAGGCAGCTGCTTAACCAACTGAGCCACCCAGGCGTCCCTACTCATACAGTTTTAAAACCTACTTTTAAATTTCACTGTACAATGAACATTATTCCATATTGTTTATTATTCTTCTGCAATGCAATTTTAAATGATTATAAAGCATATCCGATAAATATGACTATAATTTACTTAAAATCATTGTCCTGTTGTTGGATCTTTAGTTTATTTTCAGTTTCTTATTATTATGAACCACAGTGAGATCGACAATGAGAAATGTTGTAGCTAAACATTAAGGCTACAGGTCTATTTCCTTAAGATAAATTGTCATATGCAGAATTGATGGATCAAAGAATACACATATTTTTCAGGCTTTTGATATATGTGACCAAATTGCTTTTCCGAAAGATTGTACCAAATGATTCTTCCATGAGCAATGTATATGATTACTTGTTTCTGTACCTTCACCAACATTGAATTTCATAATTTTTCACAATCTTTGGTGAATGACAGAATGGAGGGGAAAAAAAAACAGTATCTCATTTTCTAATTATCAGATTTCCTAATTATGCAAATCAATAATTTTCATCACAGAAGAATAGTTTGTTAAAGATGAAAAAAAGAGTCATAATGCCAAGAACAACAGATAACTACCATTAACACATTCTGTATATATATATAGGCATTTTCTGTTATGGTTTTTATTTTTTTTTTGACATCATGCTTACATTAGATTTTTTTAAAGATTTTATTTATTTATTTGACAGAGACAGAGACACAGTGAGAGAGGGAACACAAGCAGGGAGAGTGGGAGAGGGAGAGGGAGAAACAGGCTCCCACTGAGCAGGGAGCTCGATGCAGGGCTCGATCCCAGGACCCTGCGATCATGATCTGAGTCAAGGGAAGACACTTAACCACTCAGCCACCCAGGCATCCCAACATTAAACAGATTTTTACCTATGTTTTCTTCCAACAATTTTAAGAGTTTACTAAATTTTAAAACTTCTAATTGTGGTAAAATACACTAACATAAAACTCACACCTTAATCATTTTAAAGTGTAGGGTTTAGTACTGTTAAGTACATTCGTTGTTGTACAATCTCCAAAACTTTTTCATCTTGTGAAACTCTGTTGTCCTTGAACAATTCCCCATTTTCCTCTTTCTCCAGCCCCTTCCAACCACTATTCTACTTTGTGTTTCTAGGAATCTGACTACTCTAAGTACCTTATGTAAGTAGTGTCATATAGTACTTGTCGTTTGACAACTAGCTTATTTTACTTCACATATGATCTCCAAGTTCATCCATGCTGTAGCCCGTGTCAGGATTTCCATCCATCTGAAAACCAAGTAATATGCCATTGTATGTATACACCATGTTTTGTTTATCCATTCGTCATCAGAGCACATTTGGGTTGATTAACCTTTTAGCTATTTGGAGGATGCTGCTATGAACATGGGTATACAAGTATCTGTGCACATCCCTGCTTTCGCTTCCTTTGGGTTTATTTATTTATTTTAAAGATTCTATTTATTTGACAGACAGAGATCACAAGTAGGCAGAGAGGCAGGCAGAGAGAGAGGAGGAAGCAGGCTCCCCGCAGAGCAGAGAGCCCGATGCGGGACTCGATCCCAGGACCCTGAGATCATGACCTGAGCCGAAGGCAGAGGCTTTAACCCACTGAGCCATCCGGGCGCCCCTTCCTTTGGGTTTATACCCAGTATTGGACTTCCTGAATCATACAGTATTTCTATATTTAATTTTTTGTGAGGAATTGCCATCCTGTTTTCTGTAGTGGCTGCACCGTTTTCTGTTCCCACCAACATTGCCCAAGAGTTCCAATTTCTCCACATTCTTACTAACACATTTTTTGTTTGTTTGTTTCTTGGGGTCTCTTTGTTTTTTGTTTTAGCAGCCATCCTGATGGATGTGAGATAATGATTTAAATTTACTTTCTCTCTCTCTCCCCCTTTCTTCCTCTCTCTTGAGTCTGCTTCTCTCTGTTATTAGCTTTATGATTCGGGGCCTGATTTCCACATAAGACTAGAAATACAGCCTCCAGGGAAACCACACTCATCATTCTCATAGCTTAGCAACCAAACAGAAATAAAGGTGCTTCCTCAGCCCTGACCTGGAAAACATCAGGCAACAACACTTATTGGCATAAACTAAATCATACACTCATGCCTTGGACCAATCACAATGGCCAAAGGGCTGAGCTGTGATTAACTCTTTTTTAGTTATATGCATATCTTTTTGGGAGATGGAGGTTAGTCTGTGATAGCATAAAACCCTCGGTCAGCATACAAAGGTGAACCATTTCCACAAATGAAGATGAGATGAGTAGGACAAACATGGCCATTTGAGCTGGGTAGCCAACTTAATATGTGCTTACTACACGAAGAAGCCTTGATAATTATGTCTGCTACATCAACAAACCTCGGTAGCTAGAGTTTGAGTTCTTTATTTCCTGCTGTCTTATTTTTCTCCTCTTTCCCACACAAGATCTAAAAGAAAACCAGAGTACCTTGATGAATGATTTCCTTCATTCCAAGCTGCCTATCTTCTTCCAGACCCCATCGTCTAAAGAGAAGGCCTACATTTGATGAGAGGCGTACTCTATTTTAAGAAAGTTTTTAACTAGAAATTGTGTATTCACCTGTAGCATTTCAAAATGCATGCGTTTATACTTTTATTCATGTACATTTCAATTCTATCTTCTCTGAGAAGGTCAATTATTACATACCATCTGTTTCTGTGAACAGAAAGTGCATTTTCTGATGAGCAGAGCTTCTTGTAACTAAAAAAAATAAGACTCTGATTTTTATGTATCATGACTTAAAACACCCATGGAAGGAGACCAAATCATATGATTTATTAGTAAATGAAATGGAGACCATATTTTCAACAAAAACAAATGCTCAAAGCTGGCCCTATTGCTAATCAACTCTTTTATTACATATTGTTTTGGACGTTTCAACCCGGGGTCACTAGAGTTCTGAACTGTGATTAACATAGTATCTTAGCATATGACAGTTATGAAGTTTATGATTTCAATAATCACTTATAATTAAATAAAGAAATAGTGCTGGGGGGGAAAAGAAATCATACTGATGGGCGCCTGGGTGGCTCAGTGGGTTAAAGCCTCTGCCTTCAGCTCAGGTCATGATCCCAGGATCCTGGGATCGAACCTCACATGCTGAGGACTGCACCTCAGCAGGGAATCTGCTCCCCTCTCAACTCTGCCTGCCTCTCTGCCTACTTGTAATCTCTGTCTGTCAAATAAATAAATAAAATCTTAAAAAAAATACTTTTGGTTACTATACTATTTCTTATACTAGATTCGTTATGCTAATACTAAAATAAATCGCATTCTATATTTCATTCCAACATTGTGATAACACTACCATATACATCCTGAATCTGTATTTGTCACAGGGAACGCCATCCTGGCTAAATGCATGCGATGTCTTCTTATTAGTTACCTAACTCACACCACACCGACTACAATAGCCAAGATCAAATAGTTTCCTAACATGCTATGTTGGAAAGGCTTGGGAAAACAGACACTCTCACCCTTTGTAAGCTTAAATTGGTGCAAGCACTTGGAAGAAAATTTGGCAATATTTATCAAAATTTTAAAAGCATATACTCATAGGCAAGCAATTCCACTTCTGGAATTTATTTTATAGATTATGTACATGTTTGTGAATTAATTTGTGTATTAGGATATGCACTATATTAGCTAAAAGTCATAAACAAATAAATTCCTTCAATAGTTAATTTTATATGTCAGCTTGGCTAGGCCATGGTGCCCAGATGTTTGGTCAAACATTATTCTGGATATTGTGTGAGGGTGTTTTTGGATGAGATTTTCATTAAATCACTGGACTTTAAGTAAAGCATATTGTCCTCCATAAAGTGAGTGGGCTTCATTCAATCGCTGAAGATCTGAATAAAACAAAACACTGACCTTTCTTGAACAAGAAGGAATTCTATCAGCAGATGGCTTTTGGACTTGAACTGCAACATTGCCTCTTCCCTAGTCGTCAGGCTTTCAACCCAACATGCAGACTTTGGACTTGCTACCCTCAATAATCGCATGAGCCAATTCCTTAAAATAAATTTCTTTCTGTTTACATATCCACACTATCGGTTCTGTTTCTCTGGAGAACGCTGACTCATTCGAGAATTGATTTAAAAAATTACGTTGTGGAATACAGTATTTCTATAGGCATGAATATGGAACATTAATAACACCCCAGGAGGTATTCTTCAATTTAAAAACTTCAGTATTGAACTTCAGGGAAATGATACTGTTATATAATTTCTACTATTATATTAGCTTCTTTGTGTATTGAACAGCTCTAGAAAGACACAAGAAACTGGTACCAATGGTTCTGCCAGGGAGGAGAATCGGACACTGGCAGCAGGAAAGAGAAAGGTTTATTTTTACTTGATATTCTTTCCTAGCTTTGGGATATTATAAAGTGTTTGCATTAACTAGTCAAGAAATAATTAATTGTTTTAACATATTCTTATTTTAGCTTAAGCCAAATGTGTTTGTCATTATCTATTCTTATGTTGCTTTCGAAAGAGACAAGGGACAGAAAATAGTCTACATTTAAAATAGTCTTCTATTAAAAATAGAAGTTTTAACTATACAGTGGCTAACTGAACATAATTTTTAAAAAAGATAAGTAAAAATAGAAGTTTTACTTAGGGCACCTGGGTATTTCAGTCCGTTAAGCATCTGCCTTCAGCTCAGGTTATGATCCCAGGGTCCTGGGATTGAGCCCCACATCAGGCTTCCTCCTAGGCAGAAAGCCTGCTTCTCCCTCTCCCTGTGTTCTGTCTCTCCCTGTGTCTCTCTCTGTCAAATAAACAAAATATAAAATAAATAAATTAATTAAAAATTTTTAAAATAAAAAAATTGACGTTTTATTCAATCTGAATCTGAATCATATCAGTTTGTGTTATGGCACACAGTAATTTTTATATTCTGCATTCGAAACAGTAGTGTAGTCATTTTACTTGATTAAATTGGTACACGCATCGTCTGTTATAAATATATAATAATATAATATAATACAAATACATGTTTTTCTGTGAAACTTTCATATTTGTTGTTTAAAGTCTGAGTCATTAAAATGCAAGCCACAGTTAAATTATATGCTTTCGCAAACTCAGTATATTTATTTCATCTCCCTGAATTATTACCATAAAAGCAAGATTTCTTTTAATCCTTTTACTTTAATAATTAAATTAATGCTTAATAGAACTTTTAAATGGTAACTGTAGTTAACAATGCTGTATCATATATTTGAAAGTTGCCGAGAGTATAGATCCTAAAAGTTTTCACGCATGCACACACACATCAGTTGTAACCGTGTAAGGTGATGGATGTGTTAACTAACTTGATTGTGGTAATCATTTCACACTATGTACATGTATCGAATCATCATATTGTACACCTTAAACTTCCACAAGGTTACATGTCAATTACATCTCAATAAAGCTGGGCGGGGGTAAGAACTTTTAAGATTCTCATCGCAGTTCCGGTAGTACTTGCTAGAGATAAACGTCACTATGAAATCCATCAAAACTTGCTACCATGTTCTTCCCACACACAAATGATACCTGTCATCTCTCCTCTGCTGTATTACTGTAATTCAGTCAAGTCAACTATGGATCTTAAAGGCTCTATTTTCAATCTATCTTAAACAGTTACTGCATTTTAATCTAGCAAGGAATAATCCATTCTGAAGAAGAGATTCTCAATCACCTCTCAGATACCCAAAGCAACTTGGTTTTTTTTTTTAAATCCTTCTCCAAAGTATACTTTTAAATACAATTATAATAATCTGTGTATTTGAAAGTCATGACTACATAATCAATACAATATAACTACTGCCATTGTAAAAGCCATTTGGGATTAAAGTATAAGAGATGGCTGTTAGGCGTTTTAAAAAATATACTATTTTAAACCATCCAAGGAGAATGAGAGTAATTAAAATATATGAGCCTCCTGTTAATGAGTAGGGCATTTGGGTTCCAATAATCTACAAATAAACCAGATTTATTTATATATATATAATATATATATAATATATAATATATATAATAAAATAATAAAAATAATAAAAATAAAATAAAATAAAATAATAATAATAATATATATTATATATATATTATATATAAATATATATATAAATATATATATATGTTACTGACCTCAAAGCAGTAAATATTCAGCATTCTTTATGTAACTGTGTAGCAGAAGTCGTTAATACATATATGCCCAGATGAATTAACGTCCCCTTCAAGAACTATTCTAGATAATTTTTTGTGCCAAAAAAAGAGAAAAAAGAACAGGAGAGAGGAGGAAGGAAGATGAAAGGAATAACAGCCTTTTATGATTTATCGGGATTTGAGAATCATTGTTTCATTTTACATATTGCTGGAGGAAGGAAAAAACAAAACCCAGCACTGGTACTATCCTTACTAGCTTCTCTTTAAGTATTTTTGTTTAGTATCCACTATACTATTGATTATTGTTCCGTCTTATGAGACAAGATTAACTGCGGTTACTAATGTCCAGAGCGAAAATATCTAATCTTTCTCTGGCTGAGTGGACATTTGCTTATTGCCTACCCAGCATCCACTCCTCTTTCTGTCTTCAGAGAGCACCTAGATCTTCTTTGGGGGAAACTAGCCGATACTGTTTGAGCGGGATTTACCTCATCTGTGCCTGCAGGTGTGGCCTTATTGTGATGACAGTCAGTGTAACCCCATCCTTTTGCCATTCTGACCAGTTTAGGGAGAGTGATATATATGTTTATTGCTGTATACTAATTTTGTAGCTGAGAACTTATTTTATTGTATTCTTTTACTGTTTATAAGATTTTCTCAGGTTTTCCGAGTGTACAATAATATCATCTATAAATTATGAGATTGTACATTTTATCTTTTTTTAAAAAGATCTTATTTATTTATTTGACAGAGAGAGAGAGAACTAGCAGGGGGAGCAGCAGAGAGAGGGGGAGAAGCAGGCTTCTTGCTGAGCAGGGAGCCCGGTGTGGGATTTGATCCCAAGACCCTGGGATCATGACCTGAGCTGAAGGCAGATGTTTAACCGACAGAGCCAGCTAGGTGCCCCATATTTCTTGCTTTTTTCTAACTGCATTAGCTAGTACCTCTAAAAAAAATGTTAAATAATGATCAGTATTAACCTCTATACCATCCTTATGTTTTTCCTGACTATAGTGAGGAAGTTTGTAGTATTTACCTATCCAGCAAAATGCTAGATTTAGGGTTTAGGCAATTACATCTTATCACGTTAAGGAAATAACAGTCTTATTTTATTAGGAAGTTTCTTTTCTTTTTTTTAAAGATGTATTTATTTATTTTTTTGACAGGCAGAGATATCACAAGTAGGCAGAGAGGCAGGCAGAGAGAGAGAGAGAGAGAGAGAGAGAAAAGGGAGCAGGCTCCCTGCTAACCAGAGAACTCAACGTGGGGCTTGATCCCAGGACCCTGGGATCATGATCTGAACCAAAGGCAGAGGCTTTAACCCACTGAGCCACCCAGGCACCCCTGGAAGCTTATTTTCTTAAACCGATAATGCCTTAATGGCATATATAAAAGTTATTTTATTATTTTTTCCTTGCATTTATTAATGTAATTAATGAATCTTTTAGATTTTCTAATATTAAGTTATCTTTGCATTTTCAAAAGAAACCTTACTATGTCTGGTATATTATAAACTTATTGCACTACTGAATTCTACTTAACAATTTTTTAAGGGAATTTTACAGTCAGTCGTAAGTAAGATTGTTCCGTGTGTCTTTTTAATGCAATCTTGCATTCATTAAATTTATTTAAGGGATTTCCTTGCTTTAATGCTCTGAAACATTTTAGATAGCATTAGAGCTGTTTCCTCTGAATTTTCTATGAAACCTGTCGGCCTGATTTTTTTTATCAAGAGGAGGGAAAAGAGGACTACATTTTTCGCTGTGTTATTTCACTGTGTTATTATTTCTGTAAGGAATTGGTCTATTCGAATTTCCTATCTCTTCCACAGTTAGTTTTGGTAAATTATATTACCTGGCTATAGTACAACTAAATAATATCATAAATGAGGTAGTCCTTATTGTTAAAATAAAGATTATAAGCTCTTTGCAAATGTCCATTCATCTATGCATCCCTGTCGTCAACTTTCTTTTCATACATTATAAAGTTGTCTGACTCTTGATTTCTTCTGCATAAGTCGATTCTTTTCATGTCTTATTCTTTGTATTTATGCTTTCTCTGTTATTAAGATTAATTAACAGTTTGTATGATATTGTTACTATGTTTTTATTAAAAATAGCTTTTGCATATGTGTATTAGTTTTACTATCATTACATTTTCAGAATTATTAATTTTTGACTTATCTCTGTCAATCCTCTTTCCTTAAGATTAATTTGTATTTAATTTTCTAACTTATTAATTGGTATATTTTTATTGTTTCTTTTTTGTTAATGGAAGTATTTTACAACTATAAAGTTACCTTTGTGTACTGCCTTACCTGTGTTTCATTGGTTCTGATTTAGCTTTTCATAATTGTTATTTCCCATACAGCATCCAAATTTCATTTGATTTCATTAGTACCCAAGAGTTAAGAGAGCTCCTTATTTTCAAATTTCTAGATAATAGTAGTGGTAGAAGTTAGTGTAATCTGGTTTTGCTATTAATTTTTACTCTTACGACTCATTGTGATCAGTGTTATCCAACTTCTTCCTTTCTGCAATTTATTGAGTTTTTCTTTATGAATCAATACAGTCAATTTTTATTAATTTCCTATGGGCACTTGAGGATGTATTTTGTTTTAATAATAAGGATTATCTCGTGATATTATTTAAGTGTCCTATAATCTTACTCGTTTTTTGTCTTCTTGATCTGTTGTGGACTGAAGTGATGAATTTTCCACCACTAATGTGTTTCCATTTCTTATTGCATCACCTTCTACTTTTGCTTTATAAATGTTAATGCTATTTTATTTGATAACATACATAAATTATTCATTTTCTCCTATGAACTATACCCTGGAATGTCATAAAGGGCTCTATTTTCTTCATTTGATAGTTTTTGGCCTGAATCCAACCTTTTCTAGTATAAGATCACCATTTCTGTTTCTTTTTGTTTGCATTTGCATGATTTACTTTGCCCCATCCTTTTATTTTTATCCTTACTAAACTACTTTGTTTTAGGTAGATCCCTTAGATTCAGTGCTGAATTTGCCCTATGATACAATCAAAATGTACTTTTCTTTTAATGAGTTTAGCCCACTTATATTCATTGATTTAACAGCTATATTTGGTCTCAATTTTTTATTTTTATTTTTTATTTTTCAATAATCTCTACAACGTGGGGCTCAAATTTACAATCCTGAGATTGAGAGTCACATGCTTTACTGACTAAGCCAGCCAGGCACCCCTGGTCTAATTTTTTAATGTTATTTTTTAATTGCTTTTCATATTTTAAAAAGTCACTAGTAGTCAGTTTCTTATGATTTTTTCCTTGTGTATTTCTTCTGCTAAATAGGGAGACTTGTATCATTCTAGTCTAATATCTTTACAATACAACTCTATATGATGTCCCAATCCTTTGTTTGTAGGTGTATCTACTATTTTACTACCATAAGCATTGGTTAAATGAATATTTTCTCTTCCACCCCCTACTTCTTCTCTACTACACAATTTTATATTGTATTTATCCATTGACTTTGAGCTATTAAAGGTAAGGAAATCAACACATTTATATGCAATTTACTTTTTCTTTCCACCTTGTGACTCTTGTTAGTTTTTCATTTTTGCATTGTCAGGCATATAAGATTTATATTTTGTCCTATTACCTTAATCCCCATACTGTTTTACTCTCAGATAAATATATTCATTGCTCCCTGACAGTCCTCTGTAGTAGTTTCTTGGGTCATCTTTTGTTTCACCTGTGCTTGTCATCTGATAGAATCGTTAGGTAATACTCAAGGGAATGATATGCATGCACAAAACATTGTGCTTTTACACTTTAGCAACAATCAGATAGCATCTTTGGATGCTGATTTCCTTTGAAGATCTTTTAGCATTGAATATGGCTACATAGATGTCTAAACCTAGCTTTATATTTTCCTTTTCTTTGAAATTCAACAACTTTAATAGGCTATGTCTGTTCTGGGGGAGTTTCTCCTTGGATATCTTGAGTTCTTTCATGATGTAGGTTCAAATATTCCTTTATTTTAGGAAAAGTTTCTATAGCTATGTCTGTAAAGTAGTATTTCTTTATCTTTGTTTTTCTGATACTTCAGTTATTCGGCTGGCTCTCTTTTGTTGTTTTTATATCTATTATTGTTTTCTAATCCTTTAGAAATTTTTTAAATTTCCATTTCATTTTGTTTACTTCCTCATTTCCATGCAATTATGTCCTTTCCTGTACTTTCAGCAGGACCTATTTGCCCATGTATTTTTTCCCATTTTGACCTCATTCTCCTGATGGTTACATTTTTTTTCTTCTACTCTTCCATGTGCTCTATCATCTCATTTCTTCCTGTTGTGTTAACATCTGCCCCATGAGTTCTTGTATCTCTGCTTTATGGCTTTTCCTTATAGAGGAGATTCATTCATTCCATTCTTAAGATTCATGGTAAAAGGGGCGCCTGGGTGGCTCAGTGGGTTAAGCCACTGCCTTCGGCTCAGGTCATGATCTCAGGGTCCTGGGATGGAGTCCCGCATCGGGCTCTCTGCTCAGCAGGGAGCCTGCTTCCTCCTCTCTCTCTCTGCCTGCCTCTCTGCCTATTTGTGATCTCTCTCTGTCAAATAAATAAATAAAATTAAAAAAAAAAAAACTTAAAAAAAATAAAATAAAAAAGATTCATGGTAAAATGTTTGATCATAATTTTCATCTACTCTATGGAAGCATTTTTCTGGCAAGTGTGATTTATGAACCCTCTGTTTATTGTTTTCTTTGTGTAGCAACTTTGTAAAGATACTGTGCATATTGCATTTTGATTACTTGTCTCTGAAACAGCTAAGTTTTTCCTGTGCTACTATTAATACTTGCAAGAAGGACCAGGACCAGTCACAGGCCAGCTGAAATTGTTTTTATAACCTTGATTTTGTGTAATTTTGTTAGTTTTTATTTATCCTCAGCCAATGATGATAGGGAGAGAATTTTCATGATGCATTTTTTTTAATCCTGCTCTGCTTCTTGTAAATGTAGCTTGTCTCTATGCTTCCTCATTTAGATCCGCTTCCCCTGCTTCTCAGAACCAACCCAGGTACAGGGTACTCTCAGGGCTAGCATGTGGACCTTGTCCCTAGTGTTATAAACAAGGGATTTCAATTTTGAAAAAAAAAAGGTGTACTTGTCACCTTTAAGAAACGTGCTTTGCTGTCTCTAAGATTTACATCTATAAACCCTCTTGCTACTTTTGCTAAGTGTGCACCCTGCATGATCTCCCCTGCTTTGGGGTAACCATTCCACTTGTTTTATGGTTTGGGATTTTAGCTGTTTCCTTAGTATTATGAGAAATACAGCTTGTGAGTTTCTTATTTCCTTTCTTCCACCTTCCTTCTTTCCTCCCTCCCTTCTTTCTTCTTCCCTTCCTTCCTTCCTCCCTTCCTTGTTGCTTTTGTATGTCTTCCAGTGAGAGAAGAAAGAAATGACAGCTTCAAACTGACATTTTCGACACATATTTACAGTAAAAATAACAGGATTTGATGGTTGATTAGATACGAGGAATGAGATTTCTGGCTTGGGCAGCTAAGTGGAATGTGGTATAATTTGCTGAGATAGGAAACCCTAGGGTTTGGTAGGACAAAAATCATTGGGTTAAGTTTGAAATTCCTGGAAATATTAAATGAAAATATTAAGTCAAAACTTGGAAAACAATGTCTATAGCTCAGAGAAGTTTGGACTGGAGGTATTACCTAGGAAAGAGAAGCATCTGGGCCCTGGATGAAAGCTTAGAGAACCTGAGGATTTAGAAGTTGGTAAAAGAAGAGCCATGAAGAAATTGAAAGAACTAAGTCAAAATGATAGAAGAAAATACCTAGAAATTGAGAAAGAAGATTGAATTCTTCAAGGAAGAAATACTGAACTTGTCGGGGCACCTGGGTGGCTCAGTGGGTTAAAGCCTCTGCCTTCGGCTCGGGTCATGATCTCGGGGTCCTGGGATCCAGCCTAGCATCGGGCTCTCTGCTCAGCGGGGAGCCTGCTTCCCCCTTTCTCTCTGCCTGCCTCTCTGCCTACTTGGGATCTCTCTCTCTGTGTCAAATAAGTAAATGAAATCTTAAAAAAAAAATACTGAATTTGTCAAATGCAGCTAAAAGGTCAAGTAAGATGTAGCTAGAAAGGTGTGCATCAGATCTGACTACACTGAGGTTACTAAGAACAACCTGTGTTAATTAATAAGGGCAGTCCTGGAGTATAGGACATATTGTAGAAGCCTATGGAGAAAATGGGAAGCAAAGAAGGAGAGAAATTTACCAATGAAAGGAAACAGAAAAACATATAGCAGCTGGAGACGTAATCAGACCAAGGACAGCTTTTTAAAATGGACAACACTAGAGCATGTTTGTATATTGTCAAAAATGACCCCAGGAAGAGAGAGTGGTTGATAACTCCAGGAGCAAAGTCCTTGAGGCAGCTAGGGCACTTGGGATTCAAAGCACAAGAGGCACTGGCTTCTGATAGGAGGGGGAATCAGGGACTGTAGATGGGTAAATGTGGAAAACAAGAAGTTCCTAATGGATGGCTTCTATTTTTCTCAACAAAGAATGAAGCAAGATTATCAAATGAGAGTTTTGACATGGTATGATGTAGCAGATGTAAGGGTGGAGAAGAAAGCATGAAATAGTATTTTTGAGACCCAAAAGGAAAGCTACAGGGAAAGTGGTATGATGGCTGTATGGCATAAAGGGCACTCTTGAGGACGGAGATTCCAAAGGTATAGTTGAAGCCCATGTATAATTTTCTCCATCCACATTTAGCTGCTCAGATGGAGAACAAGAGAAGGTGGAGTAGTTGAGTTCTTATAGGGTTGGAATTTAGCTAATCACGGAAAGCAACACAGGAATCAGCAATATTTTATTATAGAATTGTAATGGTAGGCCCTGGAATAGAAACTAAGCAAAAAGGGGTGTAAAGAGCAGGAGGGCATTAACGGATAGTGAGAAAGTGGTGGGATGGACAGAACTGGGAGCTTGTTAATTGTTTTGGCTTTGTTGCAGAGGCATTCTCCATCCTCCATCCTTGGAGAGGCAGGTAGGAATACATTTAATTTTTTCTCATCTTAATCAAACTCTGTTTATCTCCCTGTGGTATGTAGACTGATGTAAACTGAACTTTGTCTTTTTGCTTCACCGTGGGCCAAAGTAGTCATTTTGCTGACGTCTACCTAAGATCAAGGTAGAGGACTGGAAGATAAATATGCTATGAAACATGTTATGTCACAAGGTGGCGTGGGGGGGGCTTCAAAATTGATTGTATGTGTCTATATGTGTGTGTGCATGTGTATTTGTATGTATTTCTTGAGTCCATTATTCAAGAAAAGAAAAAAAAAATACTACCCTGCTTCTTACAGTGAATTAAATTCTGGGTCCTTCATCCTGACCAGTGTACTACTTCTGGAACAGATTTGTGTCTAACTCATCCTGCAGCAATAGGTTTTAAAAAATGCACAGGAGAGCAAATGGTTAACAGCAGCCAAATTATAGCTATTGATAGCCAGTCCTCAAAAGAGTCAATTGCCCAGACAGAAACCTTTGGAAGGATGAATGAATTAACCAGATCTTACATATCTGAACCAAATGATTTAGGGAATCTATAATTAAAGGTAACATAAAATAAATTAAATAATTAAAGCTAGGTAGCATTAAATGTAGGTCTATCTTCTTTCTAAGATTTCTTTATATTTTTTTGTCTGCTTTCTTCATAGCTTCAATGGTCATAAAGACATCTCATCTGATCTTTTTGCCATCCTAGAACATGCTCTGATATCATAAACCTTTTTTCACTATACACAATTTTACTATGTAACTAAGCACAGTTATATGTAGCCAACTATAAAAGACATGTGTTGATTTCCTGATAGTAACTTACAGTTCTTTCTCACTGAAAAACTTGCTACATCTCTTAGCCAGGTAATAGCTACTAAGACAATCACACCTGTTCTGGTCTAGTCTAATCTCTTTTTCCTGGTTCTCCTAATTTTCTCTTCTTGGTTTCACCTATGTTACTATGTCAAGCCTCCACTTTTTAACATCAGGATATTTATTTTTATTCTCCATCAGGCACCTTAAAGTTCACTTTAAGCACAGATTTTCTTTCCTATCCATTGATTGTTAAATAGGTGGTTCTTCCTTCCAAAATGCTGATAAGTGTCCTAAAACTGTTACATAGTAAACAGAAAGAAGCGGTTTTCATCTTACTCCAGAGTCTGTTTCATGTTCTGCCCAGAATTGCAGTAACAGGAAACATGTTAAATTTTATTCCTTTTTAGTGGCAAGAATGTCTTCTGGATCAGGGTCATCCCACAGAACTCACCGTGGTGATGGCAATGTTCTCTCCTTGTGCTGTCCACCAGAGTAGCTGCCCGCCACGTGTGACTACTGAGCATCGAAATGTGGCTAGTTCCAACGTGGAACTCAATTTTAAACTTTATTTAATTTTACCTGGTATCAATTACAATTTAAATAGCTACACGTGGCTAGCAGCTACTCTGTGGATCAGTGCGGTTCACAACTGTATTCCACTTTAAAAGCAGATTCTGGTTCATCAGAAAGAAAGAGGACTGTTAGACGTTTTTCAAAATATTGTTAGATGTCCTCCCTGGCTGCAGTAATTCAGTGTATTTCTCTTTCAACTATTTCAAGCCAAGGGCTCATGCGGGCTCACTAATGGGATGCTGATGCTTGCGCGTTGTTCTGTGGTCAATATGTCCTGTGGAGGGCTGATAATGAGTGAGTTCCTGGCTCTGTGTTTGGGGAAAGGAGCAGTCTCTTCTCTTGTTCTTCAGCTATGGAGAGAGTTGATCACTGGAGTTTATCTATCAAACACCAATATCCTTGGGGCACCGGGGTGGCTCAGGAGGTTAAGCGCCGGCCTTCGGCTCATGTCATGATCCCAGGATCCTAGGTTCAAGCCCCGCATTGGGCTCTCTGCTCAGCAGGGAGCCTGTTTCCCCCCTCTCTCTCTGCCTGCCTCTCTGCCTACTTGTGATCTCTGTCTGTCAAATAAATAATAAATAAAATCTTAAAAAAAAACCAAAACCAACGATATCTCACAGTTACTTTCACGAGGGATTTTCCTTTCCAGCTGAAAGTAGAGTCTGTGTGAAAGGTTCCAAAGATCTCTGTGATCATGCATCTGGGTATTTGGTGCTCACTCCCAGGACAGAAGCACGTTATTCCTGGGGAATTTAGGACACTGAAATGGTAAGCAGATGTCCCCAGCAAAGAGAGGCAGGGAGCCCTTAGGGAAAGAAAACTGTGTGAGCTCTCTGGGAAATTATAACCTGTGGGTGTTAAAATGCAGTTAAGTAGCTGAGGACCAGAAACACATTTTTCTGGAAGCAAGGCCGTATTTAAGTTAATTATTTCCATTTATCTTTCCCTTACTCTTCAGTGAAGGTATTTTGGGAATGTCAGCATGCGCCAGCTCTGTAAATGGAACCAAACTAAAGAATCTTAAGTTTGCGCCAAAATTCCTGGGAGTCAAGTGCAGGTAGGTCAGGGAAATCAGAATGAGAAAACTTAAAGAAGGTGAGTCTTGGAGAGACACATTCAGGACACTTCCCTATATTGACACTTACTTCTGGGCCTCTTCTTTAAGAAAAGTCTGGTCGGTATGATATATTGTTTTGCTCATCTACATACATTTAGTCTTCTGATGTCAAAGACTAACCTCCCTAAAGGGAAATTGGTCTCCATCTGTTTAGTTTATGAGTTAGATTTTGGAGGAAAACAAAACAAAATAGAGTCTGTATTTTATGAATTACTTTTGGCAATCTTCTCTCCATATTGTATATTGAAGAATTTGACTGTGATTGTTTATCAATATCTCCAAATCCATTTATTTATTTATTTATTAAAGATTTTATTTATTTATTTATTTGACACAGAGACAGAGATCACAAGTAGGCAGAGAGGCAGGCAGAGAGGGAGGGGGTAGCAGGCTCCCCGCCGAACAGAGAGCCTGATCCCAGGACCCTGAGACCATGACCGGAGCTGAAGGCAGAGGCTTAACCCTCTGAGCCACTCAGGCTCCTCCATCAATTTAAAGCAATATTTTTGTTTGTTTTACAAGTTGGACTATAAAGAGTGCCTTAAATATTTTTACAGTTCTGTAATGATGAAATGGAGTTTAATAGTAAAATAGGAAGATTGCGAGCTCTTACAGTTAGTAAGGCATCTGGTTTAAGGAATTTTCTTCCCAGAAAATTCTAAAGTTAAAAAAGAATTCTAAGTGCAGATCAGAACTGTCCTTGTGTCAGCTGAGGAAGCAATTGCTCTGGTCCTGTGCTTGCTTGCTTTCTTTCTTTTTTTATGATTTTATTTATTTGACAGAGAGCGAGAGATCACAAGTAGGCAGAGAGGCAGGCAGAGAGAGGGGGAAGCAGACTCCCCAGTGAGCAGAGAGCCCGATGCGGGGCTTGATCCCAGGACCCTGAGACCATGACCAGACCCAAAGGCAGAGGCTTAACTCATTGAGCCACTCAGGCACCCCTGGCCCTGTCCTTTCAAAGTCGCTTTCTGTCCTTCTCCAGCCATGCACCTCCCCTTTGGGCATGGGACATGAGGGGCCCCACGCGGCATGCCTACCAGAGCCTTGGCCCTCTTCTATACCACACTCAGGACCATCAGGACCCTGTGCTGAGGGCAACTGCTTGAGGGAAGGATAAGCAGAGCTTAGATGTTGGGGCTGGATTGTCCTCACGTGTGAGCCCAAGATCCTCCCAGGATGTGGCAGAGCTGGAAGTGGAGAGAGGAGAGGGTAGGATGTGGACGGGATGTGGGCAGGAGCCAGGGCTGTACTTCGCTGCCCTGCTAAGTTATCTGGTTAGAACTACAAGGGCTTTCACAATTCTGAACACCTTCCAGGTCATGCCAAAGGTATCATTGTTAAGGTAGGAGAATAGACTGTGGACTCTGAGAAACAAACTGAGGGTTTTGGAGGGGTGGGGGGTGGGGAGATGGGTAAGCCTGGTGGTGGGTGCTAAGGAGGGCACAGATTGCATGGAGCATTGGGGGTGGTGCATAAACAAGGGATTTTGGATCACTGAAAAAAATTAAATTAAATTTTAAAAAAGTAGGAGAATAGACCATATTTTATGAGATAGTTCATTTGATTTCTAACTTTTGAATATATATGCCATGGTATGTGGGTCTCCATTTGTATACCTGCCTAGATCTCCAGGGCACTGTGACTTGTCAGGGAGTGGGAAATCCTTTGAGGCCAAGAACAATATTCTAGAACTTCCATTAATGCGTGGGACCACAGGCAAGTCACAATCAGTGCCTGTTCCCTCTTACGCTAGATGAATATCTTAGCTGCATGTTTCACAAAGAAACCACACAGTAGGGACGCCTGGGTGGCTCAGTTGGTTGGACGACTGCCTTCGGCTCAGGTCATGATCCCGGAGTCCTGGGATCGAGTCCCACATCAGGCTCCCAGCTCCATGGGGAGTCTGCTTTGCTCTCTGACCTTCTCCTTGCTCATGCTCTCTCTCACTGTCTATCTCTCAAATAAATAAATAAATAAATAAAATATTAAAAAAAAAAAAAGAAACCACACAGTAAAATGAGAAAATGAACTTGAAGTGTTATATCTAGGGGCGCCTGGGTGGCTCAGTGGGTTAAGCCGCTGCCTTCGGCTCAGGTCGTGATCTCAGGGTCCTGGGATCGAGTCCCGCATCGGGCTCTCTGCTCGGCAGGGAGCCTGCTTCCTCCTCTCTCTCTCTGCCTGCCTCTCTGCCTACTTGTAATCTCTCTCTGTCAAATAAATAAATAAAATCTTTAAAAAAAAAAAAAAAGAAATGTTATATCTATATAATGCCCTACATAGTTGGTGTACCAGTAATACCACAGTAATACCATCACTGGTGCTTTGGGTATTAGCCAGACATCTGACCCTACTACGTAGCCTTTTTTTGCTATGCTGTATATCAAGCAAGAAATGCTTAGAACTCATGAACTAGACCAATACTATGGTACAATCTCTTCTTCTTTTTTTTTTTTAAAGATTTTATTTATTTATTTGACAGAGAGAGATCACAAGCAGGTAGAGAGGCAGGCAGAGAGAGAGGAAGGGAAGCAGGCTCCCTGCTGAGCTGAAAGCCCGATGCGGGACTCGATCCCAGAACCCCGAGATCATGACCTGAGCCGAAGGCAGCGGCTTAACCCACTGAGCCACCCAGGCGCCCCCAATCTTTTCTTTTTAAAGACTCTATTTATTTGACAGAGACACAGTGAGAAAGGGAACACAAGCAGGGGGAGTGGGGGAGGGAGAACAGGATTTCTACTGAGCAGGGCGGCCCAATGCAGGGCTCGATCCCAGGACCCTGGGATCATGACCTGAGCCAAAGGCAGATGCTCAATGACTGAGCCACCCAGGAACCCCATTAAGAGATGTATCAACCTAAACATATCTTGATACCAGCTTTGAGAGTGTAAACCAAAGGCAATATAATGCTTTTATGTGCTACTTAATCTAGTGTTTCCTAAACGCTCTCAGTGCAAAGACTCATAATATTAAAGGGGACAAACCAAAACTTTGTACTCATTCCTGAGAGTGTCAGTTGAGGAAAGACATAACCAAAACTGACTATGAACTTAGTCATACTTTTAACTAAATTGTACTTTATTAATCTCAACAGCATAGGCCGTATTATGTGTAAGACAGTGATTTCTATTCTGGGTCAGTGCCTTCTGTGTGTAAAGGCTCTCAGGCTGTGCGCTGATGTGTCAAGGCTTCTCAGTGCCTGTCAGCAGACAGGTTGGTTCAACGTACTTGTTGTGAGGCACAAGTTCATCACCAAAGAAGCGATTCATTGAATTAAGCTACTTGGATATGTTTTAATCATCCATGACATACAAGACTTTGGACAAAGAGCTGCCCTCATGGGGCTTATAGTCAAGTAGAGGGAACAAGGCAATTGTTAAGACTACTGATAAGAACAGCAGAATACGGGGCACCTGAGTGACTCAGTGGCTTAAAGCCTCTGCCTTCGGCTCAGGTCATGATCCTGGGTTCCTCGGATCAAGCCCTGCATTGGGCTCTCTGCTTAGCAGGGAGCCTGACTGCCTCTCTGCCTACTTGTGATTTCTGTCTGCCAAATAAATAAATAAAATCTTAAAACAAAACAAAATAGCAGAATAGAGGAAGCAGTTCTGTGGAGATTATGGCTCGCACTCAAAACTGGCAGGGATTAGGGAAAGTTTTATGAAGATCATGATATTTGTGTTTCATTTCCAAGGCAGGATGAGCTTTTGGAAGGCAGAGATAACCCAAATATTTGTCCAGAACCTTCTGTACAGGACATACTTTATATGTTACTGTGACAGTCCTCACCATAACCTTAGTAAGGTTTGGAAATTTTTTTAAACTCTTTTATAAGGGAAGAATCTAGGTCTTAGAGGTTCAGAAAAGTGTTCAAAGTCAAACAGCAAGAAGAGATTGAGACTGGGTTTAGAATTTCAGCCTTTCTGACTTTGCTCTTTCCAGTTTATCAGTTTTTCTCAATTTTCAGTTTTCTTACTGCTCTACTGATTTTGGGGGGCCATATCTATTTAACATCTTTGGTATTGTTTGTCTAGTATGTTTCTGAATGGACTTCCTTTAAAAAGTATTCCCAGATAATGCATTTTAAAAACAACTTTTGGAGACACCTGGGTGGCTCTGTGCCTTCGGCTGAGGTCATGATCCCAGGGTCCTGGGATCTAGTCCTGCATAGGGCTTCCTGCTCAGCGGGGAGCCTGCTTCTCCCTCTCCCTCTATAGCTCTCCCTGTGATTACTTTTTTTTTTTTCTGTGATTACTTTTTAAAGGAAGTCCATTCATTGTGCACTCTTGTTCTCTCTGTCAAATAAATAAATAAAATCTTTTTAAAAAAAAAAACAACTTTATATCACAACTGTATCACAGACTACAAACAGAAAATAACTCTAAAAATAAATACAGTGAAGACCAACAAATGAAACGTCATTCAACTCTGGAACCATCCTACTAAGATCAAAGGCCCCAAGGCTGGGATCTGCTTGCTTTTTGTTAAAATGAGAGAATTGCAGATGTTAAACAGAGCTATTAAAAACGTATAAGCACCAAATTAAGCCTTGCTTCTTGAGGTCAACCCCCACCTCCAGAAGAAAAAAAAAAAGAAAAAGGAAGGAAGGAAGGAAAGGAAAGGAAAGGAAGGGAAAGAGTTATATTCTCACTCGATGAATCAATGTCTTTGAATGCATGTCTGAGAACCAGCTAAGTCATCTCACCACACCTTTGGGACATGCCCCATTCTTTGTAGTAGTAGAAGGTTTAGTAGAAATAACCCTCCTAAGGAATCGGAAGAAAGATATCACGTGCTCTAGGCTGGCAACATCCATCACTGTGCTAACTATCCTTAGAGAACTCTCAGCTCCTTTACCTCCTCTGGAAAGCACTTAAGCCTGTGTAAGGACTCCTGAAATAATCAGGGTATTTTAAGGTTCTGGTCACAGCAAAGGGCCCGAGGGCTAAGTGTGTTCTGGGTCTGAGTTTGCTTACATGAAAATCTTGGTTTTCTAATGAAGCTCTGGGATAGGAAGCAGGGAGATAAGAAGCCCAAAGTGGGTTCCATTTTGCTAATGTCATTCTACAATTTCAAGGGAAATTTCATTTTGAAATTTTGTGATCTTAAGGGGTTGTTGTGCATCTCTCCACACATTCCACTTTTCTATGTGGACACATATTGTGTTTGAGCCCAAATCATGGAGCACAATTGTGTGGGTGGGAAGATAATGGTATTAGCACTTGTTATGGTCACCCTCAGGCATGAGAATCTTTGCCAGTGGTCACCATGCCCCAGTATCTAGAGGCAGCAGGGCCCTGTGTTTCCTCCTCACAACCTCACCAAGTGAATAGTGTAATAAAAATAAGCCTCCGTTATAACTCATGCAAACACTTACCGGCATGTACAATCCAATCCATCGGAAAATCCAGTTGGCCCAACTTTTAAGGCGCATGTTGAATTTGACCACTTCTTACCCTTCCGCTCCACCACTTGGCCCTGAGCCATTGCTGCCACTGACCAGTGTGATGGCACAGCCTCCTCCTTATTTCCACCCTTGTCCCTCTATCAGCTTATTCACGACACAGCAGCCAGATCTTTTATAACATGAGTCAAACCATCTTTCTCCACGACATAGACCTGTGATTCATCTCACTCAGAATAAAATTCCAAGTCCTCACTATGGCCTATAGGTTCTACATGATTTGGCTCCTATTACCTCTCTCTTTTCACACTCTCTCCTGCCCTCATTCTGGTCTAGGCACTCTAGCCTCCTTGCCCTTCCTGGAACACACTAGGCACCCCCACTCCATGGATTTTGCAGTGTCTGGTCACTCTGACTGGAGTGGAAACGTCCTATTCCCCAGACATCTGCCCAACTAACTTCCTCACCTCCTTCAAATCCTTGCTCGACTGCCACCTTCTCAATGAGGCCCCGACTGACCAGTTTATTTAATATTGCAACATGCAGCCCACCTCCATTTCTCTGAATGTGCACAACTTCTACAATTTCTTGTATGAAGACTTTCTTTTTCTTTTTTCTTTTAAGATTTTCTTTATTTTGAGAGAGAGAGCAAAAGGGTGAGCACAAGTAGGGGGAGGGGCAGAAGGAAGCGGGGCGAGAGAATCTCAAGCAGACTCCCTGCAAAGCTCAGAGACCCAGGGCTCCACATGGACCTCAAGGTGAGCTTGGCTAGGTGGGGCTCCATGAGGGGCTCCATACGGGGCTTGATCTCACAACCCTGAGATCATGACCCGAGCCAAAATCAGGAGTCAAGACGCTTAACCAACGGAACCATCCAGGTGCCCCTACATAAGACTTTCTAATGTGCTGTGTAATTTACTTATCTGTTAGGTCTATTATTTCTTGTCTGTCTCTCTCTGCTGGAATATAGGCTCTGTTTTCCTCAGTCATATCTCAAACACCCAGCATAAATGCCTAACACATAGCAGATACTTAATAAATATTTATTGGATCAAATGAATCAAGAGGCACCAAAACCCCAAAACGCCTGCAACCGATAAGCTCAACAAAATCCCAATTCTTTCTGCCCTTTCAGGGACTCTGATAAGCACGCTGAATGAAAGGTTCTGAAGCGGATGTAGCAGTAGTCTCTGGGCTCGGTCAGCAACTCATCTGGGCGGATCATGACAGTGTGGAAATGAAGGATATAAGACCAAATGGGGTTCGGGACCTGGCGGTTTGGCTTCTGCTCTTGCCAGATGCTCTTGGTGGCAGTATTCTTGGTTAAAAAAAGTTTCAACAGCATCTGTGATTTTTAGGGAGCATTGAGAAATTGGGACGGGGTAGTGTATGCATATGTTCAAAGTCAGTGCTGAGTGTGACAAATAGGATGAAGGTTAAGAGCACACAAAGGCCGCTCACCCCAGAAGCTTCCATCACACCCTTCCTGCAAGAGCTCATTGCCTCAAAGAGTTTGCCTTTTGATTTTCTCCCTGTGTTCTTTGGTCTTGTAAAATGGTAAATTTGTTTAAAAAAATCAACTTCACAGAGAGTAAGTTACAAAGGGAAGGCCCATCTTTATGTTCACATTTATAACAAAAGTGGGAAACTCATGTAGGATGTTTCCACACCTGGGGGAAGATTCTGGTCAGAATTTTCCAGCTGAGATTTCGTTTACGGTTTTCCACTCAAGAAGCCAAAATGATGTCTCAAGAAAGTTAAAAAACAAAACAAAACAAAACAAAACAAAACCCATTGCCCATTTCATTTTGTGAGGCTAATTCACCAAAGTAGGTTAATTCAGTAATAATAAAAGTGTTTTCAAGGCTCAGTACTGTCAATGAACACACACAAAGGAAAACTATGAATATTTTTGCTGCTCATACGGGACACCAGTAGAGTACCTTTTCAGATTCTCTCAGCTTCACATTTCTCCAGGTTCCTGAGCGCCTCACCCTGCTCCAACTGCCTACAAGGTGACTGATCGATTGCAAGCCCCCGTGCGCAGGCCAGCCACAAGCTTGAGCCTCTGGCAGATGGGGTTCAACCCAGGAAGCAGAGGCACTGTAAGTAGGCTGAATAAGGAATTTCCTATGGGAATCAGATGTCTACATTTGTGGAAGGAGCTGGGGAAGTAAGAGTCTGGAAAGGGGTGGCCAAGATCAGAGATCAGCCCTCATACAGATGAATCAGTCCAAGCATTTCGGGGAAATCTGGAAGCTGGGCATATCCAGCTGCTACAGTGGGACCATGAGGGCGGTTGGTGTAGAAGTGTAGAAGTCCATGGAAGGTTGTGGCCTTGGCAGCTGCCACCTCTGGAAGTGTCTGTAAAGAGTCTGTTAGCCCAACTGTGGTCATAGTTATTGGGCAGAGGAGAACACAGAGCAGGGACCACTGAGAACAAATAGGAACCCTTTTGCACGTGGACGTTCAGCTCTTGCCATGTCTACTGAATGACAACTTTGAGAGTATAATTGCTGCTGCTTCGCTTTTGCCTGCCAAGTCTCTAGCAACTTCAGTTTTATCCATCTGGATGCATATAGACCTGGAAAGTAGAAAAGAGGATTCTGGGAAACACAGCTTCCAGCATAACTAAGTTGTCTATAGAATAATTCAGCACAAATCCCATATCATGGTTGCAGAGCATGGATTTGCTGGTCAGGTAGTTGCCAAAAGAGTCGGATAATTCAGCCTGGAAGCTAGGGTAGTAATCCACCCGTGGGATAAATTTCGACCAATGGGAAATAGGAGATGGGAGGGAGACTGCAGGTAAGTTTCTTCTTTGGTCCTCACTCGGATAGACTGTTGCTGTGCACAGCTTTCTGCAGAGCCTGTCCACAAGCACTTTACATGGCCAAGCAACTGGGTCTTTTCAGGTTCACGAAGCATAGACCAGCTTGGGAACATACCATCATCTATTTGCTTCTCATTCTTCCCTGTCACATGTCCTCTTTTCCTTGCTCTAGGTGCCCAGGAATTGTATCTCTCAATAAAGCATTAGTACATCATCCTTCCTAAGAAACCCCAGCTAAAATAATACACTATAGAAAAATTGTAATGAAAATGAAGTGTGAGGGCACCTGGGTGGCTCGGGAGGTTAAGTGTCCGCCTTCGGCTCAGGTCATGATCCCAGTGTGCTGGGATCAAGTCTGGCATGGGGCTCTCTGCTCAGTGGGGAGCCTGCTTCTCCTTCTTCTGTCCCTCCTCTCACTTGTGCCCGCTCTCTCTCTCAAATAAATAAATAAAATCTCAAAAAAAAAAAAAAAAAGAAGTGGGAGAGTTGTATGAAGTGAATTGATGGTGGGGACTATGATTCATGTGAAGAAGCTCCGTTCATTTGTGAGTAATAGTATTTTAAGAATATCATTAACTTCCTTCACTGAAAAAGTCCATGAGCAAGTATTTCTTTGAGACAAGTAAAAGGAATGAATCAGGAAACAGAGATCCTTTTAGCCAACAAACGACTTCTGACCTAAACTCTTAGCGAGAATATGCACTTAATGAAAGCATTGCTCTTGGGCAACTTCTGAGCCATAACCCGGCCATAGCTCAAGAAAACACCAAAAAGCCTGTTACTTGTATTCATATATCTACACCAGTCTGAGTTTTCAAAATACTGATGCAAAGAGTGGAGAAGCGACCTTGATACACAATGGCGGCTCTCTCAAATCTGCCCGTTTTCATGGGGGTAGTGCCATCACACCGTATTTGATCATTCATTAATGAGACAGGTAGAACACTTTTTCCTGATATTTAAACCAATTTTTAAAATAGTGAAACACAGACACCAGGAGTAGAGTGAAAAGTGTGCACGGATTTTTGAGATAAAAGGGGTTGAAGTTGTGGTAGTCCTCCCCCACCCCCCAAGTAGTTTATGGTTCTCTGTTCCTGGAAGCAAAAAACTTTTGAGAAGTACTTCTTTAGACCAAGGACGCTCTCTCATCGCCTTTCATTCTTCTGCATTTTCTTGTTAGATGGGGTTTGACTTTCCCCCTCTTTTAGCTGGAGTGGCTTCAGTGGTTCCTGTCAGTGGATGGATGGAGTGAGAAAATGGTGGTGGTGAAGGGAGGGTCAGCGCTCCAGTCTTCCCTTGAGGGGACTGTCTTCACGGGGAAGGAATTCCGGTTAAACTGCGATGTGTCACAGGGCCCAGCAACTATTATTTTACAACAGGACGGTATGAGAACTGTGAAACCCCATCACTGAGATGCCCCAGTGGGTAACAATGTCTTCAATTTTTGAAGGCACCCCCCCCATCCTGCCCCATCCACTCTGAACACCTAGAGAGCCCATAGAGCACTCCAGCACTGGTTTTTTTTTTTTTTTTTTTTTTTTTTAAATAATTCGTGTTAGGCTTAATCAGTGTTGTCTGGATTTTCCCCCCTGAAGATGGTGATGACAGAAATGTCTTGAAATACTTTTGACATTTCCTGTCATCCATTTACAGAAGAAACGTCTGTGCAAATATTTAAATTACCCCGTCCTTGGAACAAATTTGCCTTCATATTAATCTACCCTAGGGTATAGGTTGGCAACGGTCTAAAGGTGGGAGACTTTAAGGGAGTGGGAAGGATTGTAGTACGGTGGAGCTTTAAGCAGCGGATCCTTTTTTCAACGAACCTAAGTATTTCTCTGGGCCTGGGAAGTTTGGCTCCGAAGTGTCAGGGACCCGACAGTGGGACGGTGGGGGCGGGGGGGCTGGTGCGGGCAGGCACACACAGTCTTGTGTGTTTATTGACCAGCCTGAACGTCGGCCCTAGACGGGCTGGGCAGCGCCTCCGGGGAGGCCGCCGGGCTGCGGTTTCCTTCTGATCCGCTGTCTCACAGCGCTCGGGGCGGCTGCGCTCCAGGCCCCCAGCGCCCGGGGCCCTTCCGGGCCAGCCCTGGAGACCTGCGGCCGGCCCACCTCAGCGGGCCCTGGCGGACGGGGTCGCCGCCGTGGCTCTTAGGCCCGGAGATGCCCCATTGGGGTCTCCAGGGCCCATCTCTGGACACCAGGGGTTCCCACGGGGGTCGAGCGGGGGGTGAGCCCAGGCGGTGGAACCCCGGGCGTCTGAGGCTCCGCGAACGCTGCCGGAGGCTCTCTCTGCCTTGCGGTGAAGAGTGCCGGCGGGGGCGGGCGCGCAACGGGAGCGCCCGCCTCCCGCGGTGCCGCTCCGGCCTGGGCTGCCCGCGGGAGCCGGGGGCGGGGAGCGGGGAGCACCGCCCCGCCAGCGCGCCCCGCCCGTGGGAGAGGAGGGGCTGCGGCGCGGTGGACCACTGGAGGCGCAGCACAGCCGCCGCCGCCGCCGCCGCCGCTGTCGGTGCTGGAGTCCGCGGCTCCGCGCAGGCGGCGCCCGCGCCTCCGCTCCCTGACCAGCCTGCGCGCTCGTCTGCCCGCCCGCCCGCCCGCCAGGGCCGCCTCCCGCCGCTACCGCCGCAGAATCGGCTCCGCCGCTGCTTGCCTTCCAAGTAGGTGTCCTAGCGCAGAGGGGACCCCGGGAGCTGACACCGCGGTACCCGCTCCGCAGCCCGGGGGCATTGTGCGCGTCCGGAGGGCCGGAGGAACGCGCGGGTGGGCAGCCGGGCTTTGGGCCCTGGAGGCGTCGCCGCCCCCTGGGGGTTCCCTTGGCGGGTGAGCCCCGGCGGCGGGGGCGGCGATGCCTGTCGGGACCCGTGGCCAAGGTGGGAGGGGGCGTCTGGATCAAGGTTCCCCGCTCGCCACCCTCCCTTCCCCCTCGTTGTTGGGGAATTCCGGCCTCCTGGCTCGCGCGCTCGCATTCCTCCGCGCAGGCGGGCACCCTCGCTCTGCCTGGCTGCCGGGGATTGAAGCTGGGGCCGGGAGAAGGACTGATGTAATTGTCAGCGGAGAACCGAACCCGCGCGGCGAGAGCGTCGGTGCCCGCGCCCGCTCCAGCTAACGCCTACGCCGCACCTCCCAGCGAATCCGGGGAGCCGAGATGAGCGGCTGGGGAAGTTGTGCATTGGGTTTTATTGTGCGCGTGCACTGCGGACTGCCCTCGCGGGCCACCCTTGTCCCCCGGCTGCTGGCTCCCCTGCAGCCTTCTCTGCAGCTTTGGTCCACACCTCCAGCCAGGGCCGAGTCTGCCTTCGCTGGTTCAGACCGGGACAGCGTTTGCATTGCAGTCAGGACGTGCTTCCCCTGCATCGAGCCCGGAGCTGCCCGCAGATCGTGTCGCCAGGGATGCTGGGGGGGAGGAGGGGAAGGGAGACCTGGGGAGGAAGCCAGGAAGAAGTAATGACACCAGCAGATTTTTTTTTTTTTTTTTTTTTAAAGCCTTTACTGTTGTGGGCACATCTGCATGACACCTTTGGAGCTGTTTTTGAAAGTTATGACCAGATACTGATTTTGTGGCCATTCTATGATATTCCTAACAGTAGCTTAAACATAGAGACCCAAAGCTGGGGAAGCATTACATAATGGACATGAAGCAAATGACACGAAACTAAGTGAACCCACTGGGTTGCCAGCTTATTTCTTTCTCGCAGATGCAAAGTCCTATAGGTTTTTTTTTTCTTCATACCAATTTCCTTCTTTAAGTAATTGAACTAGTTTTAGCAAATTGTATGTTACATTCACTCGTGATTTTTTTCCTAAATAAGAAAACAATTTTTCCTTGACATCTTTTATTAAATTTAAAAAAAATTGCATGCTAGCGGATAGTTGTATATCATGGGGCTGATTTGTAAATGTAGTCTTCCGTCAAAGGTAAAATTTTAAAATATCCCGTCTTAATATCATTAACTTTGTTTTCCTCTTCGTTGTGTTTTTTCCTCTCTCCTCCATCCCCATTTGTTTTTTGGAAGCATTTCTACAGTTTGAGGTACTGCAAGCTCACAATGTTGATAATCCTATCCAATGCTACAGCATTGCAGATACAAAGACTAATAATAAATGAAACAGAAGACCTCACAGTAACCCAGAGTGAGCAGAGTTCCCAAGGTCGAAGGGAAGCTGCAGTGTAACTCGCTATTATCACCTATAGAAAATATGCCTTGTCCTCATTGAGTTATACTCATTGGTGGAGTATTATTCCTGTTATTCTTTTACCCCTGAATTTCTTGTGTTTCCCCTTAAAAATTTTTTTTCTCAATGTGGAAACAAAATATTTCCATTAAAATCTTTGCTTTTAGAAAACTTTCTAAAAATCCTGTATTTGCTGATTTTTTTTCAGTTTTGTTATTGATAACTCAATTATACACGCAATGGATGGATTCCTTTTGGGATATCTCAGTTTCAAATTATGGTTTTATCAGATGTCTCTTGGCATAGTGTGATATGATTCTGCTGAACTTTTATAGGAACGCGTAAGTTTTCTCATCTCTAGATTCTTTTAACCTTATGTTAACTGTACTCTGTGAAGAGGGATAAGGTCCTCCTAAAATGAAGCATTTGTGGCTGGAGATCTGTAGTACCACTGCAGAAACAGAAATAGGTTAATGCATCAGTAGGTAAAAGTTTTATGTGACTTTATTGATGAAATTGTTGGATTAGGGAGAATATTCAAATTTGATTAAAATGCCTTGGTTAGGTAGCATTCAGTGATCATTCAGTGGATAATTTCGTATGAGCATCCGTCTGTTCAAGACACTGGTCTAGGTACTGTGGGAAATACAAATAAGAATAAAAAGATGTCTCTACTTTCACGAGTTTGTAGTCTAGTTTGGGGGGAGAAGTCATGAATTCTCAAGAGGTTTTTTTTTTTTTTAATTTTTTAACTGCGAAGGTTAAGTAATGATTATAATGCTTTTTTAAAGTCTGTTTTTAATCTTGCAAGAAAGGTCTCGTGCTAAGCATTGACTTCTGGGAATTTTTTTCTTCTCAACATTATGTCACCATGATTCGTCCATGTTGTATATAGCTGTTGTTCACTGACTTCCATTGCTGTACATGATTCCATTACCTATCCATAGCAATTATGTTTCACTGTTCTGCCAGTGGCTCCCCCCCCCACCAGCCACCACCACCACTTGAAAAAAATTTGCAGAGAGTGCTGCTCTGGTCATTCATGTTTCCTGGGGCACATGTAAAAGTGTTTCTCTTGGGGAAATACCAAGGTACAGAATTGTTGATTTGTAAGATGTGTAAGTATTCAATTTCCTAGTTGTTGCCAAATTATTTCCCAAAATTGTTGTACTAATTTACACAAGCCAGGGGAATAAACAAATACAAATCGTCAAATACAAACAAGCATTTGTATAGGTGCGTGTATTGAAATACTTGTTTTGTTTGTTTGTTTTTAAAGCAGGAGGATAAACTTAAAACCTAGCACAGCAGTTGTCCTCTGAGAGGACCAGGGGGATGGCATGAGGAGGAACACACAGGTGGATATAAGTTATTGGTAATGATCTAGTACCTAGAGTAAGTTCACAGATGATTATCATATTTTTAAAAAAAGAAAGAAATAAAGAGAAAGAAAGAAAGAAAGAAAGAAGTTCTCATGCATGGATCAGTAGTAATTTAGAATTCTAAGGAAAAAGAAAATAAGGACAAGACACATCATAAGGCACACCAGGCTCCTGTACCAAAAGACCCAGAAGATGTCAGTTAAGGGATAAGGAAGCAGTCCCTGTGTATAGGCATGTATTGTGTAGAGTTCATGGAGAGGCTTATATGAAAGATGAGCAGGAAGTGGCCTTGCTGAGAAGAGGGACCTCAGCCATCTTGAACAGAGAAAATGAACAGAAGTGGAAGAAGCCGGGCGCCTGGGTGGCTCAGTGGGTTAAGCCGCTGCCTTCGGCTCAGGTCATGATCTCAGGGTCCTGGGATCGAGTCCCGCATCGGGCTCTCTGCTCAGCAGGGAGCCTGCTTCCTCCTCTCTCTCTCTCTGCCTGCCTCTCTGCCTACTTGTGATCTCTCTCTGTCAAATAAATAAAATCTTAAAAAAAAAAAAAAAAAAAAGAAGTGGAAGAAGCCATGGGGAATTTTCCAACCATGAACCACTCAAAGAGTTTATTAAAAAGTCTAGAGAACTGATAGATTGGGGGTGCGGGTGTGAAGGGGAGAGATTCAAGGCAGGATCCCTGGTTTGGAAGCTGTTGATTGAGATGAGAATTCTCTGTTTGGAGAGAACTGAAAAGAAAAAATGGATTTTAAAAGACACTGGGAGAAGAATACAAGGCTTAAGATCCTAAGTAGGAATAGGAGGAAGGAGTCAAAGATGTTTCACTTTATTTATTTTTTTTAAAAAAAGATTTATGTATTTGGCGGAGAAAGAGAGACACAGTGAGAACACAAGCAGGGGGAGCCAGAGAGGGAGAAGCAGGCTCCTCGCCGAGTAGAGAGCCCAATGTGGGGCTCGATCTCAGGACGCTGGGATCATGACCTGAACTGAAGGCAGAGGCTTTAACCCACTGACCCACCCAGGAGCCCGATGTTTCATTTTAATTAAAAGAAATAGAGAAGTTGTGGTGGGAGCTTTTAGCATGATTTAGACATGTCAAGTGTGGAGTGATTGATACTCAGCTTATGTTTGAAGATACAAACTTGGAGTTGGTGGGCAGTTACGACACTCACAGTGAAGACTTTGATTTTCTCATGTCATACCTGGTGCATACCTGGAAGAGTATCTGAGGGAAGAGGGCATAAAATGCCTTTGTGTAATTTTATTGTGTGAAGTAGGTAAATGCTCAGTGGTTAAGGTGTGAAGATGATGTTTTGGATTGACAGGAAGTGGGTTCATAGAATTGAGAGTGTGTTGGCATCACAGTCAGAAGTGTTGGAATCAAATCTCTCTTGACAGTTTACTAGTTGTGTGTAATTTGGTGAAGCAGACCCCTCTTATCCTCAGTTATGGCACATGTGAAATGAAGATACTAATAGCCACTTCCCGTGAGTGCAGGGAACAGGATGTGATGGAGGGACTAGAGCCTTGTGGGCTGATGTTTGCTTTCATACTGTTTCCCATCTAATGTTGCAATGTAATGGCACATATGTTTGTATTTTCTGACATATACTCCCTTGAAAAGGATAAAGGATTTCAACCCTTGAAGTTCTCTTCATTATAATAAAGAGTTGCTTATGCTCTCCTGTGCGGACAGGATAGGGCTTTCTATTTCAAGGGCCATTCTGGAGTAATATATAGTGTCATTTTGATTGAATACCATTTTAGCTGGCATTCTGATTTGTAAATATTATGCTAGCATTTTCTCGTCCTATTTTGAAATTTGTTTTCCAATTTTGCTTCTATTTCTTGACGTTTTCTGATCCTCTGTAATGTTTTTTTCTTGCTGATTTCACACCAGCTGATACAATGATTCGTGGCTGGATAGTTTTCCCCAAGGCAATGTAATCCTCAATTGCCTTTCCTTGGCATAGTGATTTGGAGAACATCTTGACATCTTGCTGGTAGTTCCATCAGCAGTTGAATGGAAATGTGGCAATATCTTACAGGAAAAAAGAAAAGAAAAAGGAAAAGAGAAAGACAGACCTCCTGAAGGAAAAAAGTTTGTTGTTTACCATTATAGTCAGAAGTTATCAAAAAGCTCCTAAGAGAGTCAAGGACTCACTCCAGAAGCCTCTTGTTTTTCAGGGATGATTAGTCATACCCTTCACTGCAGCTACACATTCCCTGTATCCCATAAATAGATATAAATATTTAATGATTTGAAATCCAGGCTGGACTCAGGAGCTTTGGTCAAAACAATGTGCAAAAATTAATTTTAGGGATAACTGACATGATCTACATCTCATTTGGTGAAAGTGGTAGTCTGCTCTTCTGGCACGGTTCTCAGTTTCCATGAACTTTGGAAGAAGTTCTGCATCCCTACATTCAGTTACCAGACCCGAGGCTGATCACTTTCACAGAGAGGTGACCAGCATCTGTGGGTCTCGTGTGAATGGGCCATGGGCCATCAAGTGCCTTCCTTCTTCTTTCAGCCCCTCTTTGTTGAGCACCTACTATGTACCAGACACCCTCTTAAGTGCTGGCTCATAAACCTGTCTGCCCTCAGGGTCTACCCAAGACAGAATCTACCAAAAACAAATCACTATTGAATATGTATGCGAACGTGGAGGGTGGATCTGGCTTGGTTTTGGAATTTGCATGAAGTTTCTATTTTTTCATTTGTTCCTTAAACTTTTTCCAGATTTATGTTTAGACCTCCTTGAATTGAGAGTGCTATGGGGGAAAAAATGCGGTCCCTGCAAAGAACAGTTACTTTAAATGTACTTCTGTTTTATTGACTTTTTAAAGCAGAAGACTTTAAACTCATGGCAAGTCCTTTTGTCAAGAAGATACCTCAGTGTTGTCACATAGGAGAGACAGAGGTCAGGGAAAGGACAGCTGGGTGGGTGAAGTCAGATTTGTGAGAATGGAATGTGTCTTAGTGCTGAGTTGACTTTTAAAGGGAAAAATGGAAAATAGACAGAAGGGTTAATTAAAGATCCAGCTTTATTACAGGGAATTGACTGTACTGAATCATGATGGTCACAAGATGAGGTTTCTAGTGGGCTACATGAACCCTTCTCTTTGTGTTCACTTACTTTATGTAGTAGTACAGTTTTTAAAAATCAGTTCTTTTTGTACTTTTGAAAGTTTGTCTTTCTTAGTAATCTCTACAGGCAAGGTGGTGCTTGATCTCATGACCCCAACCAAGATCAAGGGTCACGTGCTCTTCTGACCTAGCCAAACAGGCAGCCCTTAGGGTGTGTCTATATTAAAATAAATCATAATATAAATGTTGAATGTCTTTAAATTGTAAGAATTATGTTAATTATAGGCAGCAGAAAAGTCCAGTGACTCTTTCTGCTACTGGTTTGGCAGTTTACTTGAAAGTAAAGCCTCTCCTGTGGGAAAATATTCCATCCAGCAGGACCAGAGTCTCAAAATCTATAGTAAGCTGTGGAAAGGCAGAGCAAGAAAGGAGGCCAAGGCAGGTAGCTTACTGTCCAGGACTGTAAGGAGTAACTGGGTTAGAGAGTGTTAAGTATGTAACTTAACTCTTAAACTTCAAATAAGTTTAAATAAATAAATATGTAAACAAGTTTAAGTAAAAGTAAATTTACATAAGTAAATAACATTTAAATAAGATATCAGCAGACTGTCTTTTGAATCCGTTTCTCCAGCGTTGATGGTGAGTACAAATAATTCATAATTAATACACCAAAAAGTTTCTCCTTTAGAGATGATGGATTATGTTTTTCTCTGCTCAAGAAAATCTGTGTATCAATTCACATAAATAAAACACATGAAGAAAATACTACTCAGGCACTAGAAATACTCATCTTTGCTTGATGGCTGGTGCTTGGATGACCTTTATATTAGATTACTAAAACATTAGAGCTGAAAGAGGTTTACAAAGTCATCTATTCCAACCTCTCCCATTTTCCAGCTGGGTAACCTGAGGCCCCAGGGACTTGCCAAGTGAGGTGCAAGCCCTGTGTACAAATAGAGCTAGAAGATGACGTGCCAAATAATTTACTCCTGTTGGGGGGTAACAGGAAATAATGCTCTTCCCTAAACTGTGGGTATGGGAATGAGAGAATGAACCAACAGCAGCCTCTGCAGTGGAATTTTAACCTTCTTTTGTATCATTCTCCATGAGTGGCCAGTGTAGAAAGTGAAATCATACGTATATATGTATATTATTTTCTTGGGTTTTTAGAGCAAAGGCTTTGTTCTGAGGGTAAGATGAAAGGAATGAAAGACACTCAGACACTACAAATATCATTATTTAATTTTTTTTGCTGTTTGCTGTCTTGATCCCTATAACTTTGTCTTTTAATTCCATGGGCAGGAAAGGATAGAGAAAAATTAAATTTTCCCAGGTTAGATACTTTTCTATCTCTTTTCCTTTGGCATTCTCTTTCCATATGCTAATATAAGAGAAAATCAAAACGTAGAGGGAATTGAGTCAGGAAGAGAACATTAACTTCTACTTTTTTATCTTGCACCATGTTGAGGCAATTCTCACCATTGTGCTTAAGACAGCGAACTATCCACCTTTTGAAAAGAGCGTGGAAGTAGAAGGGAGAAAAACAGCAGTATATTTTTAGAATCTTTTTTTCAAAAGTCAAACTTAAAATAAACCTGGCCTCAATTTTTAGCAATAGCTTTATTTCACATCTGCTACACTAGTGCCTAAGTTTTATCCTAATTTGAAGAAGTTACTTTGCTTTTTTTTAATACGTAATGCAGTGTTGCTAGGAGTAACACACTATGAACAATTACTAAAGCTTAAAGAATAAAGTATCTAAAAGAATATTAAAATTAGAAAAATTGTGCCATGTCATTTCTGGAGATAATTTATTTTAAATTAAGATAACATTTTTGCTTTCTGTTTATCTGTCTCAGCTAGACAATCTTTTGCATATTCGCACCCCATCAGGCAACAATCTGAGCAGTTTTTGTTGTATAATTTTCCTAGAATAGAAAAAGTAGCACAGTTTGAATGGCATGTTGATTATGAAAAGACATTAATGAAATTCTTTTTGATCTCAATAAACTTCAAATCGAAGCAAGAACTATAAAAAGAATGTGATCTCCAAGGTAGGCCAAGCAAATGTAGGGTTCATGTGCAACTCCATGAAGAAAGCAAAGGAGGAGAAAGCAAAATCGGCAAGAGCTCAGGGTAATGAAAGAGGAAGGTCAAGGAAGGAAAGAGATCGCTATTCTATCCCAGCTTGTCTTCCAGTCTCGTTTCAATCCATCTGATGGAGGTCGGATATGATGGAGGATATCTATTTCTACACTTAAAAAAAAAAAAAAGTTTTTAAATGTTTTGAAGAACACAGAATAAGTAAGATGAAAAGACTGATAAAGTAAATGCCATTTAAGGAAAAAGTATTGTCTGTACTGGCAGAAGATAAATATTACCATATGGAAAAGAAACCATAACATGCCACAAACAAGGTTTAACTCATTAATATCCAAAGAGCTCCTATAAATCAATTAAGAAAAATGACTGTTAATCTAATAGGGAAGGGGGCAACAGAATGAAAAAACAGTTGACAGAAAAGGAAATTACAGATGGCACTTACAAATATGAAACTGTGTTCAACTCATGGTAAGAGAAATGCAGTTTTAAACTGTTTAAGTTGCCCTCCCCACACTTTTAAGTTGGGAAAGATTTTGATGTTTATTAGTGCTTTACAGTGGCAAGGCTTTGGAGGTAACTGACAGACAGGTTCATGCATTATGGGGGTACAAAACATACAGCCTCTATGGATAACAAAATTAAAAGTTCACCTACCTTCTCACCCTAAATTTAAGAAATTTTTCTATAAATATACTCGTACATTGCAAAATGAATTTGCATAAAGATGTCAATTGCAACATTGTCTGTAGTGGCAAAAGATTCAGGGAAAGCTAAATATCAGCATGGGATTGGTTAAATAATTAGGAGCAGAAACAAAACTAGGTAGCTATAAATAACAGACACCCATTGCTAAATTTCAAAAAGTAAGATCATTCTATATTTGCTGATATGAAATGATTTCTAAGGTATAATAAGGGAACAAGTCAAGGTACAGAGTGGGATATGGCTGTTGGTGTTAAATATGAGTTTATAAATATATGTTTATGTGTAACTGTAAAGACTATCTCTGGAAGATGACACAAGAAACTGGTAAAATGATTGACTCTGGGGAGGAAAACTGGGTAGTTGTGTGGGGATGTAAAGACACTTACTTAGGACACTTAGTATATCCCTTACTACCTTCTGAATTTTTAAACTTATGAACAGATTATCTATTCAAACCAAGATAATTTTAAAATTTAAGAAGTACAAACTTTCAGTTATAATTTTTTTTTTTAATTTATTCGACAGTAGGCGGAGAGGCAGGCGGGGTGGGGGGGGGGAGCAGGCTCCCTGCTGAGCAGAGAGCCGGATGCAGGACTCCATCCCAGGACCCTGAGATCATGACCCAAGCCGAAGGCAGAGGCTTTAACCCACTGAGTCACCCAGCCGTCCCTCAGTTATAAATTTTTTTAAAAAATGATTTTACTTATTTATTTGACAAACGGACATTACAAGTAAGCAGAGAGGCAGCCCCGGAGAGAGCGGTAAGCAGGCTCCCTGCTGAGCAGAGAGCCCGATGCAGTGTGGGGCTTGATCCCAGGACCCTGATATCATGACCTGAGTCGAAGGCAGAGCTTAACCCACTGAGCCACCCAGGTGCCCCAGTTACAAAATACTTAAGTTATGGGGATATAATGTACAGCATGGGGGATATAGTGACCAATATTGTAACAACTTTGTATGGGGACAGGTGTTAACTGGACTCATAAACGGGAATCATTTCATAATGAATAAAAATTATCAGATCACTATGACATACACTTGAAATGAATAGGATGTTATATGTCCATTGTTACAATTAAAAAAAAAAATTGCTCGGGGATCGCTTTTACTGATCAAGAATGTTGAGTAGTTGTAACCAAACAGTTATAACAAGTAGCTGTTATACTTGTAACCAGTGGCATTCCTTTGCAAATTTGGGGCTCATTCTGATCTGATGTAAGAACACAGTAGTTACCATAAAGACTCACCTAACAGGTGAGTAACTCATCTAACAGGCTAGAGTCCAGAGAAGAGAGAAACTGCCAGTGGTTGCCCTTTGGTACAGAGTCGCTGGCCCCTGCCCTTTTCACACCCAGGTCTCTCTCCCCCGTCACTTGCATTGCATCTCACCCCCTTTTCCCTCATCATTCCTGAACCCCCACAGCACTCTCTGTCCCCTACAACTCAGAAGCTCCTTCTTGTTCCCTGTTCCACTAGGGGTCTTCCTTTGGCTGCCCCTTCTGGATTTTGTCCTTCCAAGCAGAGCAGAAGCTCGTTTTCCAGGCCAGTTTATACTTGCTCAGAGTATTGGAAGTGAGTGACCATTCTGACATTCTTTAATCCTGTCATCTCTCTCAGGATAATTTATTTGACAAAGTATTTCTTGAGCAACTACTAAGTCAGAAAAGGCCAGGAAGTAAAAAGTGCTCATGAAATTGACATTCTAATTAAAGTAAATAAAAAGTAGAAGACAGTTAATTGCTGTTTTAGTTGCCATTAAAGACTGTTTAAGGACAATAAAAGTAATCGATGGGACTGAGAGCAGGGGGTAGTGGTGGTGGGTGTTTGCTTCCCAGCACCGCCATAAGTAAGTACCAGGAATTGGGTGGCTTAAAACAAGAGAAATGTATTGTCTCAGTGCTGGCGGCTTGAAGTTCAAAACTAAGGTGGGTCCCTCCTTGCCTCTTCTATCTTCTGGCAGCCCCAGGCATTCCTTTGCGCATTCCTTTGCTTGCAGTAGCACAACTCAGTCTTTGCTAACCTTCTTCCCATGTCTCTGTTTGTGTGTCTCCTGTTTGTATAGGACACCGGTCATGATGGAGTAAGGCCTAACCCTACTCCAGTATGACCTCATCTTAACTACATTGCAACAATCCTATTTATGAATAAGGTCATATCCTGGGGGAGCGAGGGTTAGGAATGCAGCATATCTTTTTGGGAGATAAAATTCAATCCATAACATTGGGCTTGCCTGGGTGAAGGGACCAGGGGAAAGGCCTTGCTAGGTGAAGGCGTTTGAATTGAACCTCAATAATGGGAAAGAGCAGGTTGTGAAAAAATCTGGGTGCAGAGCCTTTCCTGCTAGAGGGAACAGCAAGTATGAGGACCCAGGGAATAAGCCTCTTGGAACCCAAGGTTTTATGTTCTTAAAAAGGGCAAAAAGAGTACCAGTTTGGGCAAGTGACTTTTTTATGGTTAAAGTCAATAGGACTTTACTTTTGAACACTCTTGGATGTTTTCACTTTTGGTGAGGCAAAGACCGAAACGTTTTTTTCCTTAAAAATTAATTGCTGAGGGGGTGCCTGGATGGCTCAGTCACTGAAGCGTCTGACTTTTGATTTCGGCTCAGGTCATGATTTCAGGGTCGTGAGATCCATGCCTAGCATGGGGCCTGTTTGGGATTCTCTCTCCCCTCTTCCTCTGCACCCCCTCCCCCATTAACTGCTGAGAAATCAGGCCTATACGCAGTGGCTTATCACATTTTAAGAATTTTGTTGATTAAAAGTTGATTTAAAAATTTGCTTTGCATTTTAATAGAATTCTCCATCACTATTTTTGGGTTTATTAACCTAAAAACTTTAAGTATAACAACATCTGAGAATTAAGTAGACTTCATAATAATAGAGATTATTTTCTAGAGGTAAATTAATTAAGGCTAACTATAGCCTTTAAAAACCTGACATCATATATTAAATTGTCATTTTCAACAAGATTATAATGTTTTTGTAGTTCTTCTCTGTGATACCTAATGCTAAGTAGCATTAGCATGATTTATATTACATATTCATGAAAATTCTTAGTTTCCTTGAATTTAAAAATTGATTCAGAGTACAGAAAAATCTATATGGAAATATAAATTTCCTGGGATAGTTAGTTAAGAAGATTCCATGTTAGACTGGTACCATCTTTTAGCATTCAGAAGTTAAAATGAGGTAATTTAAAATACTAAAATATTTAATGCAAAATTGACACTATGATATTGGCATTAGAATATTACATATGCATACTTTAGCCAGAACTTTGATGTGGTTAATACAGATTTACGTATTTATCTTAGAGAAAAAAGTAGTAGTTATGAGTAACAAACTTCTGCAAAAAATTCTGAATGAGTTAAAAAATGCTTATGTAAAATTAGATTTTTATAGAGAACGGCTATTTAGGTAAGGCTTAGCGTTATAAACGTAGACTGGGGCTAAGGCTGCCTAGTTTCAAATCCTCGCTTGGCTTTGTCCAGCTGCGTGACTCTGAATAAGTCCGTTAACTCTACTTTGCTTTGCTTTCCTAAAATGGCAAATATAAAAATGGCGCCTAACACAGAGGATTGTTAAAAAGATAAACATGGTAAAAATAATAACTAGCACTTACTATGTGCCCTTTTCTTAGAAATGTATATGATTTTATTCTTTTCTTAGAAATGTATATGCATTAATCATATACCTATATGTACATGTATGTGTACATATATACGATTAATGCATATACATTTCTAAGAACAGGGCACATAGTAAGTGCTGTGTAAGTGCTAACTGTTATTATTTTTACCATGTTAATTAAAAATTTATATTATTCACTAGTTGGAAACTTACTATGTAAAATGTAAATATGGTCATAACTAGTCTTTTATGCCTTCTTGCAAATCAAAAGCTAATTTGAGAGAGATAAGAAAATTGTCAACAGAATTTGTAAGGCTCCGTTTTAATGTTACTAATCTGTCAGAAGTATTTTATATGCTGACCCCCTTAGTTATTGATAGCAATGACTGTATTCAAGAGATTTGGTTAGGTCTTAAGGAAGAAAGAAAGATGATTAAGCTGTCAGTCCTACTCTCAAGATTCTGCCCATCCAATAGGGGAGCTAAGATATAATTTAGTATAATACCAAGTGTAATGAGGTAAGTGTCACACCAAGAATGTGAGTTAATACCGTGAGGGCCTGTGGAGGCCGTGAAGGATCTGCGAAGGTTTTGTGATTAAAAAAAAAAAGAAGGACATGGGTAAAAATGTAGGAACTGATGACATTTTTAGGTGGTGGGAAGGTTGGAGAGAGAAATCTGAGGTAGAGGATGAACAGAGAGATGGATGGGCAGAAGACCAAGAATCATGTCCCTGAGTCAAGAGAGAAAAGAATTTCTGGAAAGAGAAATGGGCTATCACGAATATAAAGAAGAGTCAAGGAAAAAGAGATTTTAGAAAGATTGTGAAAGCATTCCCTCCTTATCCTCTGTGGGCTAGAGATTTGGTTGCGTATTCATTGACTTTTCTTGACAAAATAGCACATAGTAGAATTTCTGCAACAAGGCATATAACTGAAAGAATTATCAGGTCAGATAAGGTAGCATTTATAGGGCACCTGGGTGGCTCAGTGGGTTAAGCCTCTGCCTTCAGCTCAGGTCATGATCTCAGGGTCCTGGGATCGAGCCCTGCATTGAGCCCTGCTGAGCAAGGAGCCTGCTTCTTTCTCTCTCTCTGCCTGCTGCCCTGCCTTCTTGTGATCTCTCTCTCTATGTCAAATAAATAAAAAGAATCTTTTTTTAAAAAAAGGATAATGTTTATTTATATTGATGTGATTTAAATATAGTAAAATTTCTAATTCTATGTGTGGGTTTTTTTTTTAATTCTCTAAAGAGCACTTTTAAGACTAGCTACCCTTTTTTTTTTTTTAAGTTTATTTATTTATTTGTCAGAGAGAGAGAGAGAGAGCACCAAGCAGGGGGAGCAGCAGGCAGAGGGAGAAGCAGGCTCCCTGTCAAGCAAGGAGCCCAATGTGGGACTTGATCCCAGACCTTAGTATCATGACCCGAGCTGAAGGCAGGCGCTTAACCGACTGAGCCACCCAGGCATCCATTTTTTTTTTTAAGATTTTATTTAAGGTCTAGCTACCATTTGTTTAGCACTTTTTGTCTGCCAAGCATTCTCCAAAGGATTTGAGGTGATTATCCTCTTGTTTAAAGCCTTGCAGATGCTCTTACAGTCAATATTGTTACTTTTATTTTATGGATGAGGAAGCCAGGGTCCAGGGAGGAGGTGACCAGCTCACAATTCGCCTACAGCAAGTGACCAAGGTGGATTTGAAACTGGCCTGTCTGGCCCTGAAGCCTGGACTCTTAACCAATTTTAGGTAATGATTATTCCGTACCTTCAAGGTATTCTAGATGCAGAGTTGTTAAGACCCAACTTCTACTGATGACCGGCCACACTGGCCTTGCTGTTCTTTTAATAAGCCCAGGTTATTCCCACCTCAGGGTCTTGGCACCAGCTCTTTTCTTTGGGGCACCTTCCTCCCACTACCCCCCGGCTCCTCCTCGCCTTTCCCACATCAGCTTGGATCTCAGAGAGGCCGACCCCAGCACTGCCCCGGAGCGTGTCCGTGCACCCCCATCTGAGAACATCTTCCTTATGGGTTTATTTGTTTTTCATCTCCTAACTTTCGTTGTCTATCTCAGTCACTGCTGTGTTCCCAGGACTTAGTTTCATGATGGGCGCTTAATATCTGTGGGATGAACGAAATCATGATATCTCGAAGATACAGGATTTCAGGTCATTGGTGAGATTCTGCAGGTCTGTGGAGATGCTAGCGATTCCGGTTGGTGCTTGTTTCTTTCCTATTTAGCATGTCTTTTTTCAATAACTTTGAATTGAAAACTAGGTGACATTTTAAAGGAAAGTACTAAAACTTTCTGCTGTATTTAAACCAATACAACTTCATTGTAGAAAATCTTGCAAACACAGAAAAGCATGTTTTAAAATTACTTTTAATCCTGTTTCTGGAAGCTGAATTTTAGCGTTTGGATATGTTTTCAGTTCTTTATAAATTGCTTTCTTTTTCTTAGCAATGAATCATGATGATTTCTTGTATCACCCATTATTCTTCTTAACTTAATTGTAAAAATAGACTTTATTTTTAAGAGCTGTTTTGGGTTCACAGCAAAATTGAGCAGAAACTGGAGAGATTTCCTATCTATCCCTTCCCCCAAACAAGCCAAGCCTCCGCTATCCACACCCTACCAGACCGGCACGTTTGTTAAAACAGATGAGTCAACTTTGACACATCATCATCACCCAAAGTCCATAGTTCAGAGTAGGGTCCACTCTTGGTGTTGTACATTTTGTGCATGTGCACAAGTGTAGAGTGACATGTATTCACCATTACTGTCTCATACAGAATAGTTTCAGTGCCCTAAAAATCCTCTGTGTTCCACCTGTTCATCCTTATCCCCAACACTACCCCTAGCAGCCTCTGATCCTTTTACTGTTTCTATGGTTAAACTTAATTTTTAATAGGTGTAGAATATTCCATTTTATGCACATGCCATGTTTTACTTAATTCCATTTGGACAGCAAGGTGGTTTTTCTGCATTAAAAATAATCTGATGAATGGCCTTGTACACAGATTTTTGTTTACAACTCTGATTGTTCCTGAAAATGACCATATTGAGGATTAAAGGATACGAACACTTTAAGGCCTTTATTATGTGTTCTCTAACAGCCCAGTCCTTCAGATGTTTTTTAAAACCATTTTCCCCTCCCACTGAGAATGTATGAAAGGGCTCAGTAGGAAGAATTGTCCTGTTAGCTGCAAAAATACAGACACAATAATAATCACGGATGTATGTACAGTTCACTATGTGCCAGCAATTGTTTTAAGTGCTTGTCTTGATTTCACTCATGAAATCCTCACGATAATGCTGTTGGTTAGTACTAATATTAGCTCCATTTTAAAGATGAGAAAACTAATACACAAAAAGGTTAAGTAACTTGCCCAAATGGTTTTATTATCTGTAATGTAAGGCCTAAACCTCATCTTATTGTGTCACATGTTCTCTGTTTTTCTGGCGCATAGTACAGACTCACCAAATGTCCTCTGTAGTATTCAGGATACAAGCACTAGCATCAAAGACATAAGATAACTCAAATGACCATAGAGAATTTTTTGAAAAAGATTTTATTTATTTATTTGAGAGAGAGAGAGAGAGAGAACGAGCAGAGGGGAGGAGCAGAAGGAGAGGGAGAAGCAGACTCCCCACTGAGCAGGGAGCTCAACATGGTGCTCAATTCTAGGACCCTGAGATCATGACCTGAGCTAAAGGTGGATGCCACCCGACCAAGCCACCCAGCCGCCCCTGAAATGATCATAGAGAATTTTATTGGCTCTTAATTTTTCAGGTAGTGGGTACTCAACTAGAATTTTCCTTAATTCTTTCCTTCAGATTTCAACCTCATCTAACTCACTTGGCATTTAATACAGCATTTATGCTGATTAACTGCTGTCTAATGACAGGTTATAATTTTTTTTTTTTTAATTTTCTGAGAAGCAACTGAATACAGCATACATCCATCAGATGCTTTGAATTCTTAACTCTGGCTTTACTATTTTTAGTATAGAAGTGCTCTCAGGCAAATAGTAAAACATGACCCAAATTATTATTTTTTGACCAATATTATTAATCTCAATTGGTGACAAAAAGAAATGTAGACAAAAACCCACTTTGCTTTAAAAACCAAATGAGATCTTCCCTGTGACAGACGGTAAAGGCAGCATTTTAATTTTTGGCTTTCCTGTGGAAATTCTGCTTTAAACAAACAGGAAGACATATTCTTTTCCTCCTTTCCACTATTCTTCCCCAAACCTCAGCCATTACCCTTTGCACACACTTCATATTTCTGGTGATTTGCTCCTGAGGATGCTTGCATATTTGCTCCTAAGTGCTTTGCTGGGTCTTTTTAGAAAGACAGACGGGTTTATTGCCTGGGTTTGGGGCTATATCCTATGGTTTCCTGGCTCACTGAGATATTGAGTCTTCAGCCTTTAGCTGCCTTTGAGCTAATGCTCCGAAGTCATGGGGAGCCTCAGTGAGACTGATAACCATTAAGGGTTGTTTTTTATTTCCACTTGTTAAATCCCCAAAACTAATGCTATTAGAGGGCTTTTCATAGGAATAGAAAGCACTGTCTATTCATCTTTTTAACTCCCACATCACATAGCCTTGTACATAGTGGGCATTCAGTAAGTGTTGTTGAATATATAATTTTTGTTAATTGATTCATATAAAATTACACTGTACATTGCTTGTTATTAGAAATGCTAATTATGGGTTTATTTAGTTTGTATTTACACTCTAATCTGTGGGAGCATTGAAGGAAAAGCTTGTAGAGCTTGTCCTTTAAACTTTAAAGGAACACACATACTTGGATAAAGCAGTGCTGAACTTCTATTTTCAAATGCCCATTATAGGGTAGCCAACTGACAATTATTTGCTTCTCTATGTAAGAAATACATAAAAAAATACTTTGAGTAAAATGCCTAATTATTCTTTGTAAGCAGACCACATAATGTGAAATGACCAGGTTTAGGGATTACATTTTTCAAAGCCAGCAGTAAAGTAAACAAAGGTTAATATGCATTTCTTTAAGTTGAAGATGCTAGAGCTTTTAAATTGCTTCTTTTTGGTTTAAAACAGTCCATTTGACATTTCTCTGCAATACAGTAACTTATGAGTTAGTTGCAAGTAAGGTTCTGTTTCTTTAGACACATTAAAGAACTATCCCAAACTTTTTTCCTTTCTCTTCCTCTGGTATGGGTATCATGACTGTACTTAAAACAAGAAATTAATAATCTCTTTTTGAAGGTGGTGGTAGAATGCTGACTTTGACAAGTTAGTTCACATCTGCCCCCAAGTTTTTAGTTTAAAAATGCAACTTGGATGATAACATTGCCAAAATGCTTTGTGCCAGGATATATTACTGGCGTTTTAGGGGGAGGAAGTTACTTAATAATTTTATGCAGTGTTTTTTTTTTTTAAGATTTTTATTTATTTGACAGACAGAGATTACAAGTAGGCAGAGGAGATAGGCAGAGAGAGAGGAGGAGGAAGCAGACCCACTGTCGAGCAGAGAGCCCGATGTGGGGCTCGATCCCAGGACCCTGGGACCATGTCCTGAGCCGAAGGCAGAGGTTTAACCCACTGAGCCACCCAGGCGCCCCTTTTATGCAGTTTTTCATGCTTCCTTAGAATTGTCTTTCTAAAATGGATGGATTTTCTTCAGGAATTCCAGAAAGCTTTTAGGGGAATATTCCTAAAATTGTATGCTCTACATATATTATTATTTTATTGTGAATTAAAGTTCAATTAATCTCTCTGATTTGAAGGTAGTTAAGAATCATGGTTAGTCCTCTGCCTAAAGAAAATATTGGTAGGCAGTGTTGGGAGTTGGCGGGTGGTAGACAGCTGATTTCCATAAAGTCAGAGTGACAAATTAAAAGGGAAAATGGCCATGCTTCAAAATCATGGTTTTGGGAAGATTACTTTGAGAATATTTATGACAGACAGATGCCCAAAATATCTGTCTTATATTCTCTTGTTGTCTCAATATCTAAGACTTACCTAGCACATGAGACTTCCAGCATTACCCAAATCACAGAAGGGACCTTCTGGTCTACCTCTCTCATGTTTGTAGGTGAGGAGCCTGAGGTTCTGAGAGGTTCAGGGAGGTGTCCAAGCCAGGGCCAGTTTTATACTTACCATCACTGGCTGTGAATCCATCCAGACCTGGTACAAGGTACACATTAGGACTGATTTACAAATATGTATACAGATGTTGGAGAAAGTGCTGATGGAACTAATCATAGTCATTTTCATCCTGAGGAATCTGTCTACTGGTTAGGGTTCATGGCTGTTCTTACAGTGCCTTTTCAGATATGATTTTGGCTGTAAAACCAAGTCATATTGTAGGCAGAAGTAGATCCTGCCTTTGTCCATTTGGACTGCTATAATCAAGTACCAAAGACTGGATATTTTATAATAATAGAAATTTCTTTCTCATAGTTCCGGAGGCTGGAAATCTGAGATCAGGATTCTAGCATGGTTGGTCTGGTAAGGTTATCTTCTAGGTTGTAGATATCTCATACCCTTACATGGCAGAAAGAGTTGTGGTTTTTCTCATGTTTCTTGTGCTTGGGGTTCTTTGAGCTTCTTGGATCTATGAAGTTTTAGCTTTCAAGAACATTTGAAAATTCTATACAATTATTCAAAAATCTTTTCTACCCCTTCTTCATTGTCCTTCCTTTGGGAATGTGTATTTACCTGTGTATTAGACTGCTTACAGTTGTCTTACTGCTCACTGATACTCGTTCATTTTTAAAAATTCTCTTTTCTCTCCTTTTCACTTTAGAGATCTACTATTGCCATGTCTTCAAGCTTAGTAATCTTTTCTTTGGCACTGCCTAAAATAATCTAGTGTATCTTTCATCTCAGACCTTGTAGTTTTCATCACTACAAGTGATATTTGGGTCTTTTGAAGATTTTATTTATTTATTTGACAGACAGAGATCACAAGTAGGCAGAGAGGCAGGCAGAGAGAGAGGGGGAAGCAGGCTCCCTGCTGAGCAGAGAGCCCGATGCTGGGGTCGATCCCAGGACCCGGAGATCATGACCTGAGCCAAAGGCAGAGGCTTAACCCACTGAGCCACGCAGGTACCCCTATTTGGGTCTTTTGAAATATCTTCCATGTTTCTATTTGAGTTTTTGAATATATAGAATATGATTATAGCTGTTTTAATGTCCTCATCTATTAATTCTAATATTTGTAACAACTCTGGATTGAGATTGATTGATGTCCTTATTATAAGTCATAATTTCCTGCTTCTTTGTATGGCTGTTAATTTTTGATTGGATGCCAAATATTGTGAATTTTATTTTGTTGGTCCCAGATATTTTTAAATTCTTATCAATATTCTTCAAATTTGTTCTAGATGCAGTTAATTTATTTGGAAATAGCTTGATTCTTTTAGGTCTTGTTGTAAGATTTGCTGGGTAGGACTAAAACAGTGCTTAATTAAGGCTAATTATTCCCAGAACTGGGTAAGACCCTTCTGTGTACTTTGTCCAGTGTCCCCTGAATCACAAGACTTTCCATTGTGGCAGGTGGGAGCAGGCAGTCTTCTTGATTCTGTGTGAGTGTTACCTCTAATCCTTTTTACATTTTTTTTTTTCCTTCAATGTCCTTAATTTCCTTATTACCTGCAAGCAGGACCAAGCTGCATTTTCTTTTTTTTTTTTTTTTTTTTTTATTTATTTGAGAGAGAGAGACAGTGAGAGAGAGCACGAGCGAGGAGAAGGTCAGAGAGCGAAGCAGACTCCGCATGGAGCTGGGAGCCTGATGTGGGACTCGATCCCGGGACTCCAGGATCACGCCCTGAGCTGAAGGCAGTCGTCCAACCAACTGCGCCACCCAGGCGTCCCCAAGCTGCATTTTCGAGGAGAACTCTCTGCATCTCTCCAGTATTCTCTCTCTGTAAACTTCTCTCCTTTCCTTTGAAACATAGCTACCTTGGTCCTCTGGACTTTTGACTCAGTATGTCTGCTGGTCCTTGCCTGGCTTCTCTCTCCCTGGGCTGTGGCCAGAACTCTCAAGGCAATAAGCAGGTGCAATCTTAGGACTCACCTCACTTTCCCATCTTTCAGAGATCACTGTTCTTGTTGCTAGATGGTGTCTTCAAAACCATTTCTTCATATGTTTTGTCTATTTTTGGTTGTTTCAAGTAGGAGGGTAAATTTGGTCCTTGTTAGTTTATCTTGGCCAGAAGTGGAAGTTTCATGGTCCTTGGAAAGTAAGGAGGTGGACAGAGGAGTGAAATACAGAACTTGAGAGGCTGTGGAAAAAGTTTACATAGACAATGTTGTGAATGGGAAAGCATAGGTGATGTGGTAAGAGTTTTTCTGACAGATTCAGAAGCAACTGAGCAAGGTGGCTACTGGCTTTATTGATTCGTTGGTTATTCTTTGGTAGCTACTGTTTGTTTGTTTGTTTAGTGTCTGCTCTGTGCCAGGGCCTTGACATGCATTATTTCTTATTTCTGCAATAAGCCTGAAAGGTGTTGTTATTGATAATCCTTCTCCACCCCCCACCCCCCACCTTCTTCCCACTGTCAATCCCAGCACTTCTCGATGTCAGAGATGAGGAAATAGAAATGTGAAGTGACTGCCAAAGTCTTGCAGCTCGTAGTTTGTATAATTAGATTTCAGGCTCCATTCTTGTAGCTTCCAAACCAATTGGTCCCTACTACTTTCTCCTTGCCAACAGTGAGATTTGTGTTGAGAGAGTGATAGGGGAATTGAGCTTGCTAAAAATGGATACGTTTCAGGGACAGCTCCTGACTAACTAGATCAGGATAGGAGAGTGTCAAAGATGAAGGCTGATGGATGAGAAGAAGAACAGTTTCAGAGGCTTAAGCTCTCTGTGGCATAGTTAGCCTTGGATTATGGCAGTGAAAGTGAAAGTGATGTGGAAGGACATTCCCAGAATTGTACCTGATATTCTCATTAATCCTGGATTTCTAATAACAGCTCCAGAAAGATTGTAGATCTGAAAAAGGTAAAACAACAATGCTTGTAGAAAAGAAATAAAGGAAGATTAAAAAAAAAAAAGGCATAAATAGGGGCGCCTGGGTGGCTCAGTTGTTAAGTATCTGCCTTGGTTCAGGTCATGATCCAGGGTCCTGGGATCAAGCCCTGCGTTGGGCTCCCTGCCTCTTCTCCCAGGTCTCCTCAGAGGCCTGCTTCTCCCTCTCCTCCCCCTGCTTCTGTTCCTTCTCTCACTGTGTCTCTCTCTGTCAAATAAATAAATAAAATCTTTAAAAAAGAACACATAGAGAGTACTCATCATAAAGGAAAACACTGAAAAAAACATTGACTGTAGTGAAGTTACTTTAGTAAAAAAAAACACTGGCAGAGAGCAAAAGATCCAGCAACAGAGTAGAAGGTATTTCCAGTACACATGTCCAAATCATTTTTAGGTCAGTCACTTGGACAAATGGGAAGTTAAAGGTAGTCACTTTTTGAAACACTCATATATTCTATTCTATCGGAAATTCATTAACAAACATAATGGCTTTGTATATTTCCAGAATTGTTTGTCTAATCCTCTTAAGGGCATTATGCTACTAAGCAGCACAGCTAAGTGTTTGATCAGTTTTAATTAGAATGGTCATTTGTCACACTTTAGAAGCATTTGGCTCTTGGCTGTAGAAGTATCAAAGGCTGAGCAAAGAAGTATTAATTCTGCCATCTTTTAAAGTTATATTTCGAGCTGTCAAAACTAGTCACAATTTAGTCAGTATGGAACCTTCAACTATTCAAGTTTATGTAGTGTGCTGATTAATCAAATTTTGCATCTGATTTTCCACAATAATTCTTTTGTTAATATATGAAGACCATGTGATTAGGATTTATCTTATTGGCTATTTTGAGAAAGTCACCATCTCATTTTTCTCTTGTATGAAGGATTATAGTGTCTTCCAGTAAGTGGAATGCAACAACAACAACAGATCCTTTTTTGGATTCTTGTATGGGTAAAATCTTTTGTATATTGTGTCAACATAAAGAAAAGTGGTAACTCACAGATTAAGTGAAAACTCAGGGATTATGAGCTAAGACATAGCAGTGAGGGAGACTGGGTCCACCAGCAGCATGTGAAAAAAGCATCACTAGATAGTTTTCTTCTATATACAACAGAATAATGAGGCAGAGAGTTGGAGCACAAAACCATGAAGCCAACAGTACTTCAACCTATATAGCAAGTGATATTACAATCCTTCCTTCCTCCCTCCCTTCCTTCTTCCTCCCTTCCTTCCTTTAATTTTAAAATTATTTATTTTTGAGAAGTGGGGAGGGGCAGAGGGAGAGAGAGAGAAGCAGACTCCATGCTGAGTGCAGAGCCCGATGTGGGGCTTAATCCCAGGACCCTGAGATCATGACCTGAGCTGAAATCAAGAGTCAGAGGCTTAACTGAGCCACCCAGACACTCCCCTCCTTGGTTTTTAAGATGAAGAGAGAGTTAGAAAATTTGATTCATGTCGAATCACTTAAAAAAGGATTTCATTCAATTGCCAAAGGCTTTTCTAAAAAAAAGATTTTATTAAAAAAAAGATTTTATTTATTTTTATTTTTAGAGAGAAAGAATGGGGGTTGGGGGAAGGGAGAGAAGGAGAGAGAAAATCTCCAGTAGATTCCAAGCTGAGTGGTGGGCTCCAATGCAGGGCTGCATCTCATGACCCTGCGATCATGACCTGAGCTGAAATCAAGAGTCAGTCTCTTAACTGACTGAGCCACCCGGTGCCCCACGAAAGCCTTTTGTAACATCTTTAACAACTCTCCCTTATAGGAATTTTTTTTTTTAAAGTAATGAGAAGTGGTATAACTGGTGGGTCCCTGCTTGTAAAGGTGTGTGCACCTGTGTGGGCTGGCATAGTGCTGTGGTGTATTAGTTTCTTATGGCTGCTGTAAGAAGTTACCATAAACTTGGTGGCTTAAAATGGCACAAATTTATTGTTTCATAGCTCTGTAGGCCGGAAGTCCAAATTCAGTCTCATTGAGCTAAAATCATGAGGTTGGCAGGACTGCTCTCCCTCTGGAGGCCTTAGGGGTAAATTCATTCCTTGCCTCTTTTAGCTTTCACACTTTGGTGTTTTTTTAGCTTGTGGCCACATCTCTTCAAATTTGTCTCACCTTCACATCACTCTTTCCTCTGTGTCCATCTTCTCTTTCTATGTCTATGTCAAAACCCCCTCTGCCTCTTTCTTGTGCGTATACATGTACTTGCACTGAGAGTCCACCCAGGTAATCCAGGATACGCACCTCTTCTCAACATCTGTAGCCATATTTTTTTCCCATATGAGATAATATTCTCTCTTTGGCTCTGTAAGGTAACATTCCCAAATTCTGGGGATGAGGAGGAAGTGACTCTATCTTTGAGGAGCCATTCTTCAGCCCACCCCAGTTGGTTTTTCTAGCTGTGGGTACAACTGCCACTAGAGATGCCTTCAGAGTTAAATTAGCAAACATCTGGATGCCATGAGTGTGCAGGGGAAGTCACCTGTAAGAACCCAGGGTGCTGGGCCTGAGTTATTGCTTTTGGGTATGTTTGAAGAGGAGAAGGGATGGAGGTGGAGGGAACATTTTGAATGAATCTTAAGAGAAGATATCAAATTTTCAGAGGTCTTTCTAAAGATGCATAATAACTGGTTTAAGAAAGTCTAATTTCAGAGGTAATAATGACTTACGGCTAATATTGAGACTTTTTCCTTTTTCAGCCATTTATATTTAACGAATATTTACCAAAATATGGAGATTAAGTTTAGAGAGCTTATATGCCAGTGTGGTGAGTAATAGGGTTTTATTAGAAATAAAGCATTGTCCAATAGAGTACTTTCACTGTTATTGCTCCATTTGGTCTTAAGCTTTTTTTTTTTTCCTTAAAATTGGTATATACTTTAAAAATGTGCAGGTTCTACTGGGTATTTACCCTAAAGATGTAAATGTAGTTAACTGAAGGGACACGCATACCCAAATGTTTACAGTAGCAATGTTCACAATAGCCAAACTATGGAAAGAACCTAGATGTCTATCAACAGATGAGTGGGTAAAGAAGATGTGGTATATTTATACAATGGAATACTGTGCAGCCATCAGAAGAAATGAAATCTTGCCTTTTGCGATGACGTGGATGGAACTAGAGGGCATTATGCTTAGTGAAATAAGTCAATCAGAGAAAAACAATTATCATATGATCTCCCTGATATGAGGAAGAAGAGATGCAACATGGGGGGTTTGGGAGTAGGAAAAGAATAAATGAAACAAGATGGGATCTGGAGGGAGACAAACCATGACTCTTAATCTCACAAAACAAACTGAGGGTTGCCGGGGGCAAGGGGGAGGTGGAGGGGGAGGGTGGTGGGGTTATGGACATTGGGGAGGGTATGTGCTATGGTGAGTGCTGTGAAGTGTGTAAACCTGGCAGTTCACAGACCTGTACCCCTGGGGCTAATAATACATTATATGTTAATTAAAAAAACTTAAAAAATTTAAAATAAAAAAAGTGCAGGTTTTGTTCTAGGCACTATTTAATTTATTAATTTTACATTCATCATAATTTATTTCTTTTTCTTTTCATTTTGAAAATTTATAGTAACCCTAGTAAATCAGTAACTATTATCCCTGCTTTACAGACTTATTTATAAAGAAACAGTGGCACTGAGAAGTTAAGTAACTTGCTCATGATCACACAGTAATGGATTACCAGGATTTGAACTCAGTGTCCCTACTTTTACCTATATGCCAGTGGTTAGCAAGATTTCTTAAAAAGAACCAGATGGTAATTATTTTAGGCCTTGCAGGCTATAAAATGTCTGTTGTAGCTATTTAGCTCTGCTGTTGTAGTAGTAAAGCAGGTATAGATAATATGTAAATGAATGGATGTGGCTGTGTTCTAATAAAACTTTATTCACAAAACTAAGAAGTGGGCCAGGTGTGGCCTGTGGGCCATAGTTTTCAGCCTTTTGCACTGTGCTGAATGAAGATTTTTTTGTTTATTGCTTTAATGTTGTATTTTAGAATAACAGACATAGAGAAAAGTTAAAAATGTATAAGATTTCCTGGTCAGCCTTCACCTCTTCCTCCTAATGTCAGCATCTTACATCACTATAGCACATAGTTGAAAATAACATTGCTAGAGTACAATTAGCTAAACTATAAACCTTATTTGAATTTCACCATTTAAAAAAATGTGATCCTCTCTGGTCAAAGATCCAGCCTGGGGTCATCTTACACTGCATTTAAATATTATGTCTCCTTAGTCTCCTCCAATCTGTGACAGCTCCTTTGTCTTTCCTTACCTTGACACTTTTGAAGAGTACTGCTCAGATATTTTGTAGGGTGTCCTCCAATCAATGATGGTCTGATGTTTTCTGATGATAATGATGAGGTTATGAATATTAGGCAAGAATACCATAGAGGTGGTGATGTGCCTTTCTCCAAGCATTGTATCAGGAGGTGCATGATGTCAGTGTGTCTTCTTATAGGTAATTGTTGACCTCGGTCACTAGATTAGAGTGGTATCTGCTGGATTTCTCCACTGTGAAGTTAACTGTTTTTCCCTTTGTAATTAAAAAGCAGCGTGGGGAGATAGTTTGAGAGTACGCATGAGTCCTGTTTCTCTTCAACCTTCCACACACTACCCATCAGCAAGTCTTGGCCGTAACAGTTATTACTGAGATGTTTCCCTAATGGTGAGAAATGTCTCCTTTCTGTGAGGAAGAGCTATTCTTTCTCCCTCATTTATTTAAGTATATATGTCAGTACAGACTCTTGGATATTTACTTGATTGTATAGGTTATTATTCAGTTTGAACATTATTTTCTTTGTTTCTCAAATTGTTTGAGAAAAACAAACAATGTTGCTAAAGTTGAAACTTTAGCCACCGGAAGCCCTTTTCTTTTTGAGCGCTGCCTTATAGTTTAACCAAAAATAAGAATAGTTTTGTAGTCTCCTCCGTCCTCTTGCATCTTCCTCAGAAACCACCATTATCACTCCTTCAATTAATTGTTTTGATATTAACCCCCATATCTCTAAGTTAAATATTTTGCTATTTTATTATTTTTAAGTTATAAGAATTGCTTATTAATTTCTTACCATGGAATATTAGAATCAGCTTCTTTCCTAACACCTTTTCCCTACCACCAACTTCCCATCATCCATCATTTCAATAGAGTTATATTTTGGTTATATCAGTATTTATTACCTATATTATTGTGACTAGGAAAACACACTTCGCTGGAGTAGATAGACCATAATAACTTTTTTCCTTCTACAAAATTTTTGCTTCGCTTTAGTTGGTAATTGTGGTTTTGTTTGTGCTTTGCTTAGTTTTCTATGTATTTATCATGAATTTAACCCCAGCTTTTCATCAGTTAGACATCTAAGTCTTTGCTTCTCAAATTGCCATTCTTGGCCCAGTAGGCTTTGCATCACCTGGAAGCAGAGTATAAATGCAGAAAATCAGACTCAACCTGACCATCTGTTACAAAATCCATATTTTAATAAGATTTTCCCACATTAAACTTTAAGAAATCTGGTATACATTTCCTCTAAATATGTTTACTGACATCACCACAGCTTTCTGGCTTTCATTCCTCCAGTTGGGCTGCCTTTTGTACTCAGCAGGGCACATCTGTTATCCCGTTTTCCCTTTGGTGTTTACCAGGGACTCCCCTCCATATCTCTCTCTCTTTGTCTCTCTTCCCACTTCTTCCCACCCTCCATTCCCTTTTTTAACTCCTCCAAAAGGTTTAGTAGGTACAGTATAAAGAACTATTTCCAGCAATGTGAAGATGCTCAAGACCGATGCTAAAAGGTTACATATTTCTTAATTGTATTGTGCAGGTATATATTCTTTTTTTTTTTTTTTTAAGATTTTATTTATTTATTTGACAGACAGAGATCACAAGTAGGCAGAGAAACAGGCAGAGAGAGAGGAGGAAGCAGGCTCCCTGCTGAGCAGAGAGCCCAATACGGGGCTTGATCCCAAAACCCTGGGATCATGACCCGAGCTGAAGGCAGAGGCTTTAACCCACTGAGCCACCCAGGCACCCCCGTGCAGGTATATATTCTAAGTAAATTTTTCTGTTTGTTTTTCACATATGACAGAATTGTGTTAAAATCTCCCACCACAGGGGCGCCTGGGTGGCTCAGTGGGTTAAAGCCTCTGCCTTCAGCTCAGGTCATGATCCCAGGGTCCTGGGATCAAGCCCCATATCAGGCTCTCGAGCCTGCTTACTCCTCTCTCTCTCTGCCTGCCTCTCTGCCTACTTGTGATCTCTGTCAAATAAATAAATAAAATCTTTAAAAATAAAATAAAATAAAACTTCCCACCACAATGATGTATTTATCAATTTCTCCTTCTAGTTTTATCAATTTTGCTTTATAAATTTTAAAGTACCTATTATTAGGTGCCTACAGTTTATGATTGCTATCTTTCTGGTGGAGTGACCCATTTATCACTAAGAAATACTTTTATAAAACTAATGACTTTGACTTTAAGTGTATTTTACATGATATTACTCTAATTAAACTATCTTTTTAAAATCCAGGCTCTTGGGCGCCTGGGTGGCTCAGTGGGTTAAGCCGCTGCCTTCGGCTCAGGTCATGATCTTGGGGTCCTGAGATCGAGTCTTGCATCGGGCTCTCTGCTCAGCAGGGAGCCTGTTTCCCTCTCTCTCTCTCTGCCTGCCTCTCTGCCTACTTGTGATCTCTCTCTGTCAAATAAATAAAATCTTTAAAAAAAAAAAAAATCCAGGCTCTTATGTTCAACTTTTCTGTATTTAAATTGTATTCTTGTATGCAGCATAAAGTTAGGTTTCTTTTTTAGTCTAAAAATCTTTCTTAGTTTGAATGTTTAATATATTTATATTTTAGGTGATTACTATCTATTTGGAATTAAATCTATTTCTATATTTTTTTTCTCTCCTCTCTAGCCTCCTTTGCATTAATCCAGTAATTTTTTTTAATTGTTTCATTCCCCACTCCCTTCCATTTCTTTTTCACACTCTTCGTTAACTTCCTGAGGCAAAGTTTTGACACTTTAAATGTCTATAAATATTTTTGCACTATTCTTATTCTTTATTGTTGATTTGAGTGGACAAAGAATTCTAGGTTGGAAAATTTCTCTTCAGAATATTCAAAGCATTATTAGTCCATCGTTCCTTAAGTTCCAATATTTCCATTAAGAAGATGATAGCTATTCTAAAACCTCATTTGTAAAAATATAATCTCTATTTTCTGTCTGGCTGTTAGTGTTTTCTTTTTTTGAATCCAGTTTTTTTCTGGGTATTTGGTGGGCTAGTTCAGTCTGGAAAATTTAAGTCCTTAAGATTTGAAACATCTTTAGATTTGTTGATGGTTTTCCTCCCTCATATTTTTCTCTATTCTCTCTCTCTCTCCCTCTCTCTTTTTTTGGGGGATGGGCATGGAATTCTCTTTATTTGAGTATTGAGCTCCCAGAATTCACTGGTTCTCTAATTTTCTTATCTTTTCTCATATTTCTTCATTTTAAATCTTTGTGCCTGGCTTCTGGAAGATTTCCTCAGCTGTATTTTTAAGCCCTTCTATTGATTTTTTTATATCTTGATTTCTCAACCATACCTTTCTTGTTTTGTGGATATAATATCTTCTCTTACCACTCTAAGGATGTTTTCTCTTCCTTGTACAATCTCTAATTTCTTCATGTTGCTTCCTTTCTTCTTGCTTGTTGGTCTTTCATGTTAGAGCTTTTCCTTAAATATCTGGTGATCCTTGGTTACTTTTATTTAAGAGTGAGTGCCCGGAGAGCTGATTTGGAATCTAAAGCGAAGACTTAAGACAGAAACAGTTCAGTTCCTTGAGGAAGACTGCCCTCTCTATCATAGCAACATCTTTAGTTTTTTTTTCTGTTGGTCAGGACAGATTTTATAGAGAACAGTCTCCCAAGCTTCTACCTGAAGGCTTTTGGCAGGGCTACCATTGCTTCTTACCTACTAAATAACTTAAATGACTTCTTAACTTTTCAAGACATAATACCTTTTTCCTCTTTTGTCCCTTTTTATATTATTGCTGCATGTAAACAACACTATATTGAAAGTAAAAGCTGTAAATAAATTAAAAAAAAAAGTCCACAAAGGCTTTCACATTGGCCTTCCTCTGAAATTTGGGCAGATTAGTATTTTACTGTTAGATGATTCAACCCAAGGATAGTATTTGATGGCTATCATTTGAATATTATGGCTTGATGGCTTGTCAAGTTTGGGTATCAATTTTGGAAGACTAAAGTAGATACAATATGCCTTATGTACACTGGACATATAAAAGACCACTGTCTCCCTCCTGGGATAGAACAGAGGCTGGGGCAGAAGGGGAGGTGAAGACTGTTATCTGGAGCCAAGTTACGAAGTTCAGATGGGGCGTGGCTCTATGGCTAGACCAAGATACAAAGTCCAGGAGGTTCTGAACCTGGTGAATCCTAGCAAGGTTGGGCAGAGGCAGTGCCTGTGTACACATAGGGCAGCAGCTGCATAGCTTTTTATATGGCTTCAGAGACTTTGGATAGCTGTCTGAAAGCCCAAGGCTCTTCAGTCTTTGATTTTTATTTGACCTTACTTAGGACTCACCTTTTAGGTTGTCCCTGATCCCCAAACCACCTTTCCGCTTAGGGTTCCTGCCAGAGCATGATTGCTTCCAGCACGTGTTGCTTACTTCCTGACCTGATGTCATTTTGCCTGATGTCATTTTGCAGGGGATTCCTAACACTCCTCTATTCTTGTGGCCCTGCCAGGGCTTGAGTCTTTGCCTTACTGTACTCTGAAGTATCCCCAATATCCTCATCTTTGGATTTGAATGCATCACCTGCTAGCTACTGGCCCTGCCTCCTAGCTGCTACTCTGTATTACCCCTCTGCCCAGCTTCCCAGATCAGAGCCAGGTGGGTTCTTTTCCTGCAGTGAGGAGTGACATCTTTGTCCATTCTGGGATTGCTGCAGGTGGAAGCTGTCCTTGAATGCTAAATTGTGCTCAATGAATTTTCCTCACCAAACGTTGTTATAAATGGTGGTTAGGAGCTCTAGTTATACTCTATTACAGTTAGCACATAGCCTGGGCTCCATCATTTCTAAAACAGAATTTTTAAGGAAAAGAGCTTTCAAGTTCCAGGAGATAGATTTGAAAAACCAACTTTTTGGCACGAGTCCCATTGATAAGTTGGGGGCTGTCTTGTAACAATGTGCAAAGGAGGAAAAATGTTGTCATCAATATTCATTATGTTCCCACTTGGGTATCACGCTATTGGGACTGCTGGATCTATGGGCCTCTGCTGGGCCCATTTTTGTAAGTTATAATAAGGCCACCTTACAAATGGCCCTGTGTGCATCAGCACACTGTAGAACTTTTCCCTGACACATCTCGTGTTATACTAATGGGGAGGATTAAGGCAAGAAGTTGTTCCTAGTCTGAGAAAGTGCAGTTTTAATTTGAATGTGGCTTTCCTAGAGCAGGTTCTTTTAATCACTGAGCCTGCACTAATTTGTGTTACTCTTCTGGGTCCTGGGGCACTCATGGAACTTTTAAAAAAATTAGCACTTTCTATCAGTTCAGGTTTTCTTTCAAGTGAGGCACTTTTAGAACAATGTGACGCATAGCGATTTTCAAAAGATGAAAGCAGTGTGTTTGAATGGGAGTCTTACCACTAATTGCCTGAACTAATTATACATAAAGGGCCAAGCCATTAGTGTTAATAAGAAGTGACTTCAGAAAGTACGGTTTGACCCAGGGACTGAATAACTGTTGCAAACAGTCATCAGTGAGGTGGTATTCATTGCGTAGAACATCTTTAGCTGGAAATTATTCATATCCGTTCAAATTGGGTTTTCCCTAAGTTGTTACTCTTACACTTGGTTATTTCCTTGTTGTTGAAAATGCATACCCTTTTGAATGTGGAAGCTGAACTAGACTAGCTTACGAGGAAGTTCTTTATATAAATAAATGTGTACTCTGTGAACATGGATCTTCTTGATTGCTCCTTTTCAGGCCCTTCCCCACCCCCCACTTGAAATGTCTGTGCTCCCAGGACTCTATCCTGGGTCTTCTCTGTCTATACTCCTTCCCTGTGTGACCTCATCATGTTCTGACTCTGTGCTCGCCAATTGCCCATATTTATCTAGACCAGGTATCTTCTGGATTCCAGATACGTATTTTCATGGGGATATCGTGTAGGAATTACAGAGTTGTGCAGGCGCAGAACAGAACTGAGACCTCTCCCAAATCTGCCCTCTCCCACCTACCCTGGCCTTTCAACATGGGAAGTGATCCAACAAAACTCCATGTACCACTGGTTCTCTCTCCACCATTTCTGTCTATCCCCGTCACCCGCCCTTCCATGTCCCTGTTGTCTCCTAGGACTATAGCAAGAGCCTTGTAACTGGTCTCCCAAATCCAGCTTGCCTCCTTCCAGATGATACACAGCTGCTGGTATTAAGGTACAGATGTGATCAGGTCGCTATCTGCTCTGAAGTGTGAAGTCATTACCCACTGTAAAGGGCAGCGTCCTTCCCTGGTATGGGCATTTGATCTTGCGTGCTCTTCATCTCTGATTCATAACAGCTTGGAGTTGCTGGCCGTCCTTCAGGTGCTTGAATTCATCTAGATCCTTCCCTGTGCAAGGCCTTTGTGCAGGTGGCTCCCCGGGCCTGGGATGCTGTTCCTTTTATGCTCTGCCTGGTTACTGCCTACTTGCCCTTCTAGTTTTAGCTTCAGTATAATGTTCCAGTGACGCTCCCAAAAGCCCTCCCCAGTTGGTTAGATTCCCCTATTAAGTCTGCCAGCAGCATCCTGTATTTCCTAACACTCATCATAATTATAATTAAATGAGTATTTGTATAATTACTATTTTGATGCCTGATTATCCTACTAGCCTGTAAACTCCCTGAGAGCAGGGACCATGCCTGTCTGGCTCACCATTCTCTCCCTGGTGCCTTTCATAACAAATATTTGCCAAATGAATGTATAATGAGTGCTGTCAGGCAGAAGCGGTGGCATATGTTATGTGTATTTGTACTTATGTTTGAATAGGGGGGTATCTGATGTTCTAGGGCTCGAACACTTCCCACTCCATAATGAGCAATACTGTGAAAGCCTTATTTAGATCTTGTTAACTGTTCAGATGTTGCATGCTCTTTCCCCCTTTGTGCTGGAAGTAGACTGTATTGGTCAGGGTTTTGCCAGAGAAATAGAACCAGCAGGAGAGAAAAAGACGTATTGCAGGAATGGGCTAATGCAACCGAGGGGGGTTCAAGGCAAGTATGCAATGCACAGGGCAGGAGGTCAGCAAAGGCGGGCTGGAACTCACGGACATAGGGAGGGCCCCAGCTGCTGCTCACAGGTGGGATTTCTTCTTCAGGGAAGCCTCAGTTACACTTTCCAGGTCTTTTGATTGACTGAAGCAGGCCCACCCAGATTCTCTAGGATAATCTCCCATGCTTAAAGCCAACTGCTTATGTACTTCAATTACATCTCCCGAATGCCTTCACAGCGACCCCCAGATTAGTGTTTGTTTGAATAAATGGAGACTGTAGCCTGTACCTAAGTTGGCACATGAAGTTGACCCATCAGAGTAACCTTTGATACAAAATTTGTATCAGTTTGTAAAAACAAAGTGAACCTTAAAAAAAAACAACGTGGCACTTCTGGAATTGAGAATGGTAATTAAATACTTATTCGGTGGGCTTATCAGCTATGGAGATAATGGCCATTCTAAAGAGGTTTTTGCCTCTTCCGCTGAAGTCTGCCAAATAACCTAATTACTCTGTTATTCAAAACAAATATGTGACTTCTTCAAATGTGAATCAGTAATAAACTTCTAGGAAGATTGGCTTTTATGTGTAGTGCTGTTAATAAATGGACGACAGAGTCTTCCATGGGTACCTTTTGATTTATTAACCCAGCAAACATTTCCTGGGCACAGAGATGGGCATAGAGACACAAGGTGAAGCAGAATTCTACCCTGTATTTTGAGGTTTTGCAGTGGATTTAAGTGAACAAAAAAGTAAAAGAATTGCAGGCCTGCAGTTTAGTATAGAATGTGTAGTACAGAATGGGAGGGAGACATGGTTTGGTGGCAGGGACTGAAGTACCCTGAGCCCCTAGCTTGGGGACACAGCTTATTCTTCAGAGAGTGAAGAGGGTCTCTGTTGGAGAGTGCCAAATAGGTTCTTCTAGAACCTAGGAAGAGACATCCGAGGTGGAAGGTGAAGCAAGGGGAAGAGAGGGTTAATAGCAGGAGTCTGAACTAGAGGCTGGATTCCTGCATGAACAGAGTTTATCAGGTGAGTGAGGGACAGAGGATGTGAAGATGAGACTTTGAGGGTAGTGCTTCAAAGATGGGGACTGTAACAAGACCAGTCGTGGCGGTTGTGGGACCAGAGGAGGAATGGGTGTGTAGTTCTGAGGCAAGTTAAAGGACAGAAAGGAACACCACTTACTGAGCTTCTGTGCTGGGTCTACTGCATTGACACACATTGTCTTGTGTCAGCTGAGATGCCAGTGTGACTTCTCTCCTATATGAGATCACCCAAAGAGTATCCTGAGCCAAGGGAAAAGTTTGAGGAAGATGCTTCGTATTGAATATTGTTTTTTAGGTGTTTGGTCTTTTTATAAAGGATAATATAGGTACTTCATTTTGAAAATTATCCGACATTTGATTCTAAGAGGATGTCTGTTTATAATTAAAAACGAATGGTAGCTAGTTACTATTGGGAAAGAAAAAAAAAAGGACTAACATTCATCAGTGATTTCTGTGTATTGTCTAACAACCCCCAAAGCAAATTGAAAAAGCAGAGTTTTTTGACCTCCAACATACCTCTTGATACATGAAATTGTATTCACTAAACCTGCTTTCCAAAAAGGCAAGTGCAAGGGGCTCTCACTATCTAACCTGGGAAAATTGCAGCATCAAAAGCAATGATGTTAGTAATGTATGATAAACCATCAGATGAAATAAGATTTGGTGACTCTGTATTGATCAATAGATACATGGGAATGGGGGAGGGAAAGTTCTTCCTTATAGAAGAATGCCAACAAATAAATATAGAAAAAGGAAAGAAAATACAAAAATCACCACTTGGCAAACATCGCAGTGATGGTTGATGACTACAGGAGTTGTCTATGGGTGGGTGGATGTTTGATGAAGAACAAGGTATTGGCATAGTCTTACGGTATTTTTCCACTCATTATTCCAGAGGAAGAAATGGTGACTTTATGGTGAAGACTGGTGGATACAAACCTGTCCAGGAGATCAAGGTTAGCACCATTGGTGATGGGATGATCTGACATTCTGTGTGTCTTTTGGTGTCGGGTCTTCTTGCTAGGAATACACGGTCCAAATATGGGCACAAGAAAACATCAGATGAACCCAAATTAGGGTGACAAGAGAAAGTCAAAGTCACAAGAGAAAATCAAAAGTTCTGATTCTTTAAAATTGTCAAGGATGAGAGAGACAGGTAAAGACTGAGGAACTGTTCCACACTGCAGGAGACTTGTGATTGTCATGTAAATGTGTCTTTGTTTGGAGAAATGCATATTGGAATACACAGGAGTATAGGGGCTCTGTAACCACAATTTACTCTCACGTGGTCCAGAAAAAATACTGAAGACCAAACAATTGGTTATCTAGGCCAAGGGGGAACTAGAGTTTTTTTTACTACTCCCACAACTTTTTTTGTGTGCCTGAAATTATTGTAAAATTGATTATCTTAAAAAGTTAATGAAACTCCAGGAAAGACCAAGGAACTGTTCTAGATGGAAGGCGACTAAGAAACGTAGTAAATAAAATGAATGATCTGCAACAGATCCTTTTGCTGCAAAGGAAATCATCGGGGTAGCTGGCCAAATTTCAGGAGGGTTTTTAGGTGACGGGTGAGTGTTCTTTGTCCTGTTCTGTCAATTTACCTATAAGTTTCAAATTACTTTGAAATAGAGTGTTTTGTTGTTGTTGTTGTTTTTAAAGTGCAAGTCCTTTTCTGAAATCCAAACTCACTTTACTTTCCTTTTTCTTTGATCAGAATAGGATAGGATTTGTTCCTGCTGTCAGAGAACAACCAGGCTGTGCTTTTAATGAGGAGATTAAAGAATGTTAAAAATGTTAAGGGGCGCCTGGGAGGCTCAGGGGGTTAAAGCCTCTGCCTTCAGTTCAGGTCATGATCCCAGGGTCCTGGGATTGAGCCCCGCATCTGGCTCTCTGCTTGTCGGGGAGGCTGTTTCCTCCTCTCTCTCTGCTTGCCTCTCTGCCTACCTGTGATCTCTGTCTGTCAAATAAATAAATAAAATCTTAAAAAAAAAAGAATGTTAAAAATTTTAAGAGCAGGAACATGCCCAAGTGATGGATCTGACAAGTCAGCCTCTTGATTCTTTGCCCTGAAATGTAAATCCAGGGTAGTGGTATCTGCTGGTCTGTCTTACAAGGTGGGTCCTTGGTAGGGCAAAATGAGACAAATATGTAAAGATCCTTAAAAAAAGAGAGAGTACTAATGAAATATAATCTGTTATTGAGCAAATGATATGTTGAGATGTGTGTTCTGATTTCTGATATCTTACTACTACTCATAGAAGTGTTCTGGTTTGTTAATAGGACTGCCTTTCCCTGTGTTTCTCTTTCTTCCTCTTTTGCTTCTGGAAAATCTCCACACTCACTTGTGGCTCCTCCTTATCCCTGCTTCTCTTTCAACTTCCTCTTTAACTGGCTCTTCTTTCCTTTCTAAATTTGTTCCTCTTGTACAAATTCCTTACTTGTATCTTTTATTCTTTTTTTTTTCCCTAAGGATTTTATTTATTTATTTGACAGAGAAGGACACAGCGAGAGAGAGAACACAAGCAGGGGGTAGTGGGAGAGGGAGAAGCAGGCTTCCCATGGAACAGGGAGCCCAATGTGGGCTCAATCCCAGGACCCTGGGATCATGACCTGAGCTGAAGGCAGACACTTAATGACTGAGCCACCCAGGCATCCCTGTATCTTTTATTCTTGCCTGTCTCTTATTCTCCTCTCCCCCTTTTGTAGTCTTGTTTCCCTGCCCTTTTTGTTGTAGCTTCAAGAATTCTAAATATAGGGGCACCTAGGTGGCTCAGTCATTAAGTGTCTGCCTTTGGCTCAGGTGATCCCAGGGTCCTGGGATTGAGCCCCACATTGAGCTCCCTGGTCAGCGGGAAGCCTGCTTCTCCCTCTTCCACTCCCCCTGTGTGTGTTCTCTGTCCCGCTGTGTCTCTCTCTGTCAAATAAATAAATAAAATCTTAAAAAAAAATTCTAGCTATAATGTTTCCACTTGCCTGTATTCAAGAGGAAGGCCAATCTGAATTAAATTCTTAGCCATAGACTATTGGTAACAAACAAACTTGTATTAATAGCTACTGTTTATTGAATGCATACTATAGGTCGAGGACTGTTGGTTGCAGTATCCATAGTCACATTTAATCCTCACAACATTTTGAAGTAGGTATTTTCATTCCCACTTTGCAGAATAGCAAAGTGAAGCACAGATGTTGAACCATTTACCCAAAATAAAAAATGTAAGTGGTAAAGCCAAGCTTCAAAACCCGAGTGAATTTCAGAACTTGGGATGCTTCCCACCTACTGTGTCGCCCAAGGACATTGACTCCATTCTAGTTGGGTTCTACAGTTAGTGCCCAGGTCAAGGGCACTATTTAGATGAGTATCTGAAAGGAGCCAGGGATAACAATCTAGTACTGTTGATTACACTAGCGTCGAGGAGAGGCGAAGCTGAGTTACATGTCAGTGTCTGAATGGCTGGTTCTTGGCAAAGAGTTATTTATAATCAGTGCATGTTGCCGCTGAAAGCTATCCCATTGGACCCCCTTTCCAGCAAGACTCTCCTTTCGGAATGTAACAGGAACTAATTACGTGCTATTAAATCTAAGACCCATTTCATATTCCATTTCCAGTGGTAAACCTCACATGTCAGAAGCAATTAGTGACATTGTGACATGTCATCTTCAATATGCTGAGCTCGGATAGTTTTAAGTAACTGTCACCACGGTGCTATACGAGCAATGCGATTTTAAGGCAACAGATTCTGGAGAATTTGTTGTTGTCCTGACTGGTGTCCTGAAGGTTTCAGCAATGTGAGAAGCCAGTTAATTCTGACAGTTTTCAGATTTGGAGCGTTCACGAAAGGGGCTGGAGTGCTGGGAAGGGGACAAAGTCACGTTGCCTCGGTCTGCGAGCTGGTTGGTCTCAGGGCCTCTGTTCTCACATGGTTCTGGTGGAATGACTGCTTTGTGCCAGTGGCACCTGGGCGTGCACGGAACCAAACGCCAGGATGTGAAAACAGGCCTGGCTAAGGTGTGAGAAACCAAGTTCTGGTGGGCTAATTCTCTACCCGAGATTAATGGGAAGTAAATCTTCCACCTTTTTTTTTTTTTTTTTTAAAGCCATAAAATGAACACACTCCTAATTGGAATTTGAAATTCTTGCTGGTAAAATGTATCTCACAGGTAGATGTCCTGATTCTATATTTATAAGGAAAAATGTGAAATTCAAATTATTTTTCTTCTGGAAGGAAAGTACGCCGCAGAAGTGTCGTCACTGTGTACAAAGGCTGCTTGTGGGTTGCTGACATTAGGATTATCTCCTGAAGTGGCATCTTCCTGTGGGGTTTGGATTTTTACCATGTTGCTGAGACGCTGCATGGGAAACTGCGGTGACTGGAGGCTGCTAGCGTGTGGCTGAGCAGTGAAAGCATCTGAAAAAATGTTGCCCTCGTGGGATAACTGGACCGTGTCCATTAAGCCAGGTTCTGCCCCAGAATGCCGGCTCCGTTCCAGGCTTAGCTCCGAGGTAATTGACTCTTAAGCTCACTGAAGCTGCTCCACAACTCTCTGTGGTAAAGAACCTTTTTGTTTCCCCCTCCATTCAGGGGCTTGGCTCTTTCAACCAGACTGTTCGTATCGACTCTAACCACTGCAGAACAGTCTGGAAATCCCAACCGTGCACAGCTAGGAGATGGCCACTTAGCATTCGCCTTAAAAAAAGAGAAAAGGGGCGCCTGGGTGGTGCCGTCGATGAAGCATCTGACCCTTGATTTTGGCTCAGGTCATGTTCTCAGGGTTGCGGGATTGAGCCCTGCGTCAGGCTTGCGGGGCATTGGCTGGCTCTGGGTGGGCATGGTGTTGTCAATTATTTTAGCTTGGGGTGGAAACACTGCTAGGTTTTAAATACCTGATAAACACGCAGGACTGCTCCAAGGAGTGCATTGTAAAGTAAACATACAGCCCTTTGATAAATGAGTGTGTCATTACTGAGTGAAACCGGAAGAAAACAATCTGCAAGGGGAAATGAAGCTATGAACATGACTTTCGGGACATATAAGTTAAATTATAAGATTATTTGGTCCTACACCACTTTCAGGGGTGTGTGTGTGTGTGTGTGTATAAAAGAGAGAGAGAGATAGAGAGAAATTTTTCACTTGTCTTTCCCAAGTAATAAGCTTCTAAATATCTTCACAATGATATTGGCTAATGCTCAGTTTAGGAATAAAAGTTAGCCATGTCTATCCGTCAAGTACAGTCTGTTTCTGTGGAGATGTGGATTGTAAAGGTGTGGCTTTGATGAGCGTAAGCAACCCTCACAGGCTCCCTGACTGAGTCCGCCAGCCAAGTTTTGCGGGGTGGGCAGGAGGGCTGGTTTCACAGTTGATCATACAAGAGGAAGCATGCTTTAGATACTTCGATTTGGCTGACTAGGTATAAATGAATGGATTTGACTTTCCTGAGCCCAGATTTGTACTTTCAAGTGACCCTGCACAGACACAGCATTTAAATTATCCCCCCGGAGTCAACCACCCGAGAGCTCTGTATTTGAAAAACTGTACATCTTCAATCCCGTGTTCTCTGTTGTATTGTTGGCCTTTCTCTCTTTCTATTCATGCATTGGGAATAGAAGGGAAAGAGGGAAGGCATTGGCTAAAGAAATCACCCTTCTGGAGTCCACAACAAGAGCTGGCTGGCAGCAAGTTCCTGTCCAGCCCCAGGAAATTCTGATTCTGTGATTATGGCAGAAGCAGCCCTAGGCTATGGCTTTCCTGGGTAACCGGCGTGGTTTCCAGGAATTGATGCTGGTGATGTCCTTTTAATCTCTTGTCCATCATCTCCCTAAAATCCATACATGCTTAAGGACCTTCTGTATTCTAATTCATAGAGACTCAGATATTGCAAAGATGTTTAATAATCTTAGCCTAAAGCAAAGGTTTGTTGAAAAAATAAAACTTCTTGATATGCATGAAAATTAATTATAATTCCTTTTAACATTTCAAAACTAAATATTGCTATGGGAAGTAGTATTTGTTCATGGCAGAAAAAAAATTAAAATGGAACTTCACACAAGAAGTCAAAATCACCCATAATCCCATTATCCGGAAATAAATAGCATTTGGTGTTAAATACTCAGATTTTCTTCCTTAGGATTTGTATTCCTATAAATAAGTTACTATGTGTGTGTGTGTATATATATATATATTTTTTCTTACAAAAATGGAGACATGCTGCTTTATAAACCTCTTCCTTTCCTTATGCTTGCCCCAACCAGAGAAAATATCTGAGCCACTTTTTTCCATATTGGTGACTATATATTTACATCATCATTTAGAATGGCTGCAGAGATTAGCTGGACACCTAAGTTGTGTCCTGATTTTTTGCTATGATAAGTAATACTCTGATGACCATCTTTGTACACATGATGGGGCAGTTGTTTGATTATGTACTGAAGATAAACTTTTAAATGTAATAGAGACGTGCCTGGGTGGCAAGTCAGTTGGTTAAGCAACTGGCTTGATCTCGGCTCAGGTCTTGATCTCAGGCTCATGAGTTAGACGCTCATGTAAAATAAATGAATAAGTTAAAGAGTTAATAAACAAAAGTGAATGTAGTAGAATTTGTTAGATCAAGCTAGAATATATGTTGAAAGCTTATGGGTCTTGTTAGGATGTTACTTTCCCCAGAGTTTATTCTGATTCCTTATCCACTTGTTATATCAAAAGTCATTTCTTTTCAATTGCATCCTTGTTTTTCTGGCTGAGCATTTATTTCTCTGTAATGTGCTGGTCATTTGAATTTTGTGGTAAATTGGCTAGTTTGTGTTCTTTTCCCATTTTTCCATAGATATGTTCCTGTTCTGGCTTATTGTTTTGTAAGAGCACTTTGTGTTTTAGGCACATGGATTTCTTCTCGGCCTCCTAGGTATTTTGCCCAGTGGATTGGAGTTTTGATTGAGATTTAGCTAAATGTAACATTAATTTAGTGGGTATTGGCCTGTTTTTCAATATTGAGTCTTGCTATTTGAGAATAATAGCTTAAACACTTCTGATCTAGGGAGATTATATGGACTTCTGATCTAGGGAGATTATATGGAGTAAAGCTATGGATTGACTTTTTCTAGGCCTTTCAGTTTATTGCCTTGCCTCAGAGTAGAACCATTTTTAAATCAAGTGAGAAAACTGAGTAGCTTAAATATTTTTTTTTTTTTTTAACCAGCTAAGCAATTGGATTCCATCTGGTTGGTTTTGATGTATTCTTTTTAATGATTTTAGCACACTCACCTATTGTTACTCCTTTTCAAAGCTCTCTTTGGCTCTTTGAACTAGATTGCTCACATGGGTCCTTATGGCTTTGGGAGTCTGACAATTTTATGATTATGCAAATGTTATTGAGCTCATCTGATGGATGTTCCCTGAGCCCTTGGCTGACTGCATAGAGACTGCGCCTTTAACTGTCACAGGGTTGGCTAGTGTGACCTTCACATCAGGCTGCGTAAAACATGCTTGCCAGGCACCTTAGGACAATTTAGAGTGGTTGCCCGGGCAACCTCACTTGCTTCTAATCAAATGCCCAAAGGATAACCCAAGTCCCCGTGGGAATGCCTCTTCTGATGGGAGGAACTCTGTCTTTAGCAGCGGAAGTGCATTTGTCAATTTTAGGGCACTTTGCTAATGTGTTGGGGAGATGAGGTTAGGTCCTGATCTGGCAATGAACTCAGGGAAGGGAGAGAATGATGGAAAAGTGCATAAAAGTGCACTTTTTATAGGGATAAAAGTGCATTCTATCCCTATCTAGGGATAGAAGAGAGGCAAGAAGGAGGAGAAGGTAGCATTGAAGTAAAGAGTGGAAATCAAAATAACAAATACCAGCGTAAGAAAAAAAAAAAACGCTATAGCATAGGCACTAAATATAAATACCAAAATGTTACGTTTAGAAAAAAGAAAATCCATGGCCAGTAAATGAGGATCTGGCGAGGGAAAAAAGAATGGTGAAGACTTCTAAAAAGCATAAAATAACAATGTTTTTTTCACTGAAACAGTCTCATCTAGTGTGTTTGGCCCACCCTGGTCTGAGGAACTAATGCTGTTTTTGACTTGCACTCATCATTGTAGCCTGAGTAAATCAGGGCTGATTTTGGGGGGATCAGAATGATGCCACTCAGAATCACAGGACGCACTTTTACTTGTTAGTTCCATGAATCAGAGCCGTTAGAGATTTGAAACTAGTGTACTTAGTCAATTTGGTTCTTCTTTTAAACAAAGGAAATCTACAGTATACCAAGATGGTTATTAAGACAGGTGGCAGTATTTTAGCTGCTTGAATCAGCAGAATGCAGATCTGAGCAGAAAGGCATTGTGTAGCCCTGGGATCAAAGCCTTTCTGGGAACATCAGTGAGTGGGCCGTTCTCTATTCTCAGAACCCTCAGTCAGGTGCTTAATTCATCCCATTACATTAAAAAAAAAAAAAAAAAAGAAGCCTATGAGTCACTCTTAAAAAATACCCACAACTACTCTTAAAACTCCCTTTTTTGAAGATGGCAAGCCAAGTCCAGGAGAAATGCAAACTTTACTGTAGTAAAGTTTGTAGTATGCCAAAACTAGCATACCTAGCATGTGATAATAGGTGCTGTCAAAGGTAGTTTATTCAATAAATGTTGGACAGCGATGGTCCAGATTTCAGGCCCTTGGAAAACGTAACTCTTGCTCAGGTATTTTCTAGAGATTGGATTTTTTAGTTGCAGAAAACTATGGTTTTGGTTAGTGTTCTGGCAGGTTACATTGATAGCATGTTGTAAAAGTATTTAATGAAGGAGTATTTAATGAAGGAATGATTTAAAGAGTTGAGGACAGGGCTCAGGGAAACCCCCAGGGGATGGCAAAATACTCCACAGGTAGCAAAGGTGGGAGCCAACACTGTGCCTAGACCAGAAAGAATGAGGGAAGAAGCAGTGTTCCTGGGACCCATTGAGAAGCATGTCCATGGAACTGTAAGGGTGAATCCAGCTACAGGCAAGACTGGGATAGGTAGGGAAATGGAGGTGAGTTCAATTAAGTTGACTTCCCTCCACTCTCCTCTCCAGTCTTTCTCTGGTGTCTTCTATAAGCCACATCCCTCTGGGAGCTAGAGTAAAGGATTCTGGGTGATGCTGTTTATAGAAGTCAGTTTCCTAGAGCCCAGAGAAGGGCAGAGAAGGTTGGATCATGGGATCTGAGGTAGGAAGGGGTGAATGGAGAATAACCAACACAGGGTAAATCTTCTGTTCTCTGAGGATCTCCTTGCCCTTTGGAAACATACACATTTGGAAGAGGACTTATTTATAAAAGAATGTCTTTTATTGGAGCTGGGTAGCAGAACAGAGACATCAGTCAATTTCATAATTTTCCCAGCTGATTACTCCCTTTCTCATGCTCCACTGAGTCTAATGTCTATTGTACAATTGTTGTACAATTGTTATTTCTTTATGTGTGTGTTTCCCTCTCTTGACCTCAGTTACAAACTTCCTTGTATTTGTGTTGGTTTCTCCAGCATCTAGCCTAGTGCCTAGCATTTATTTAGTAGAAGCTTATGTCTTGAGTAAGTGATGGAATGAATGTTTCCTAGCCTATCTCAGGATAATTTTGACTTCTATAGCATACAGACTCACCTTGAAAATGTTGCAGGTTCAATTCCAGACTACCACAATAAAGTATATCTCAAAATAAAGGGAGTCAGATGAAGTTGTTTTGTTTCCTAGTGCATATGAACGTTATGTTTACTCTGTACACTAGTCTATTAAGTGGGAAATAGCATTATGTCTAAAAAACAATGTACATACCTTAATTAGCAAATTAACAAATACTTTATTGCTAAAAGATGCTAACCATCATCTGAGCTTTCAGTGAGTCCTATTTTTTTTTTGCTAGTGGAGGATCTCGCCTCAATTTTGACAGCTGCTAACTGATCAGAGTGGTGGTTGGTGAAGGTTGGAATGGCTGTGGCAGTTTCTTAAGATAAGACAAGTTTGCTGCATTGGTTAACACTTCTGTTCATGAACAATTTCGGTAGCATGTGATGCTATTTGATATTGTGTAATTTTCCATCTAAATCCTTTGTTGTCATTTCAATAGTCTTCACAGCATCTTCACCAGGAATTGATTCCATTTAAAGAAACCACTTTCTTTGTTCATACATAAGAAGCAACTCCTCATCCATTCAGGTTTTATCATAAGATTGTAGCGATTCAGTCCTTTCTTCAGGCTCCATTCCTAATTCTAGTTCTCTTGCTTTTTTTCACCACATTGCAGTTACTTCATTCATTGAAGGCTTGAATCCCTCAAAATTGTCCATGAGTGCTGCAGTCAACTTCTTTCAAACTTCTGTTAATGTTGATATTTTGACCTCTTTCATCAATCACAAATGATCTTAATGGCATCTGGAATGCTGAATCCTTCCCAAAAGGTTTTCGATTTACTTTGCCCAGATCCATCAGATGAATCACTACCTATGACACCCTAAAGCCTTATGACACATACTTCTTAAATAGTAAGACTTGAAACTTGAAATGATTCCTGGATCCATGGGCTGAAGAATAGATGTTTTGATAGCAGGGGTGAAGACAACATTAATTTCATTGCACATCTCCATCAGAGCTCTGGGATGACCAGGCGTGACGTCAGTAAGCAATAATATTTCTAAAGGCATCTTTTTTTTCCTAAGCAGTAGGTCTCAGCAGTGCACTTAAAATATTCAGTAAACCATGAATATTAAAATACTCAGTAAACAGATGTGCAGGCTTTGTTGTTCCATTTATAGAGCCTGGGCAGAGTAGATGTTCCATAATTTTTAAGGGCCCTAGAATTTCAGAATTGTCAATGAGCATTGGCTTCCAATAAAAGTCTTCAGTTGTGTTAGCCCCTAATAGGAGAGTCAGCTTGTCCTTTGAAGCTTTGAAGGTAGGCATTGACTTCTCCTCTTCAGCTATGAAAATTCTAGATGACATCTTCATCTAGTATAAAGCTGTTTTGTCTACACTGAAAATCTCTTGTTTTGTGTAACCACTATCATGAATTATCTTAGCTAGATCTTCTAGAGAACTTGCAGCTTCTGCATCAACATTTGCTGCTTCACCTTGCACTTTATACCATATGCCAAAACAAAAACAAAAACAAAAAAACAACCAAAAAAAAAAAACCAAAAAAAAACAAAAACAACCAAAAAAACCCCAACTCCTTCTGGAAGCTTTAACCTCTTAAATGTCAAGAAGAAAACCTTAAGACTTGGGGGAGGAAAGGATTTCCTAAGTGTTTTCATACTTTTAGTCTTCAGAAATGATTTCTTAAGATACAAAAACAAAAACAAAAACCCACACATTTAATATAAAAAAAGATTGACAAATTGGATATATTAAAATTAAGAATTTTGTTCATTTAAAGAAACTTATTGAAATTGTATGATGCCTAAATTTGCTTCAGTATTTGTTTGTGGGAGGGGAAACTGGGGTATAAATGAAACAAGATTGGTGATGAACGTTTTTGAGATTACAAAAAGAAGTCCTAGCAATCAAGACGAAAAGCATGAACAACCCCCTAGAAAAATGGGCAAAGATGTGCCTGGGTATTTTATAGATACAGATAAGGAAGCACAGATGGCCAAAAATATATATATAAAATGTTCAACATCATTTGTGATTTGGACTACAACTCAGAGCTACAATGAAATGCCATTTTATACCCATTCAATTGGAAAATTTGAAAGATTTGTTAATGTCAAGTGCTAGGGCAGATGGAGATCCAGAGGATCTCACACCTGCTAGTATATTTATACAAGTACCTTAGAAAATAGTATTGGCATTCTTTCATGACTACATTTCCAATATTTTACCCCAAGTATATATATAAAAGAGATTCTTGCACATAAGCACCAGGAAATATGTGCAAAAGTATTTATGGCAGTACTGTGTACCACATCAGAAACCTGGGAAAACCGAAAATGTCTGTGGGCAAGAGAGTAGATGAGTAAACTATAAATGCATTCAATGGGACATATACTCCAATCAAAATAAAGTATAATGAAAGAGTTGCAGCACAGATGAGTCTTACTGATATAAAATGAAAAAAATTAATAGTACATATAGTTCCCTTTTTTAGAAATTTAAAAATGACTAAAACTGTAACTGTAGGTTTTAGGAATATATATAGATGAGATGATAATATATAGAGAGGAAAGTAGTAGAGTATTGAGTACAGGATTCAGAATGGTTGTTACCGCAGGTAGGAGGAACCAGGAGGATGAAACTGGGAGGGCCATTTGGGTAGATGATTTTTGACAAAGTCTATTTTTTGTGGCAGGTGTTGGGTTCATGGTCACAGCAGTTGGGTTCACCGTGTCACAGGAATGTGACATGGTCACACTTCTCACAGCTAAGAAATGAATGAGTGAATGAAGGCAGCTTATGTGGCCCAGAGATATGAATGTGTCTCGTGTCAAAACGGTGATTAATCCGTTATGTGCAATTGAGGTTGAATAAAACAAGAAAGGAGGATGAAGATGAATGGAAAGGAGGCAGTAGCGTGGTACATCTACCACCGGAAATTTGGAAATTATACATTTTGCATAGGAGGACAATCAGGGTTTAGGCTAAGCCACTATTACAAAGAGAATCAAATAAAGCTAATTGCCCGAACAAGATGGATGATCTCTTTCCCGCTTTCTCTTTCTCATTCACATAATAGTTTAGATCAGAGCCATTCAATAAAAATGTGTGAGCCACATGTGTCACAATATTAAATGTCCTAGTGGCCATATGAAAAAAAAAGAAAAAAAAAGTGAAATTCATTTTAATAACATATTCTCTTTGACTCGCTACAGTAAAAAAATGTTACTTCAACATATACTCAGGAGAAAAAGTACTAATGAAATACATCATATTCTTTCTGTCTTCCTAAGTCTTCCAAGTCTGAGGTAGTTTACATGTTCAGGACATCTCAGCTTGGACACTAAATTTTCATCCAAAATACTTGATCTGTATTTAGATATCAGAAAATTTGCAGTTGAAAAAAGTCATCTCACATACTCAGGTTTTTTATTAACTAAATCAAGTATTGGTATTTAAGTTAACTAGAATGAAATAATATGAAAAATTCAGTCCCTTTGCCTCACTAGCCACCTTTCAAGTGCTCAGTAACAACATGGGGCTCTTGTCCTTCTTAATGAAAGAGCACATCTAGTTCGTTAGGTGCCAAGATGTGCTCCCCAGCCTCTTGCATCAGAACAGCCATGTTAACATCACTTGGGAACTTGCTAGAAAACTAGAAAAGCAAACTGTGAATCAGAAACTGTGGAGGTGAGCCAAGCCAGGTAATTCTGATGCACATGAAAGTTCTTTACCAGTACCTGTACCAGTACGGGTACCAGCGCTACTGTCATATCATTTCCCTCATCTGAAGGGCAGAGGCTGGCTAGAACCCTCCTCGTCCGACCTGTAGGAAATGTGGGGACTGGGGAGGAGGGATAGAGTGGACGAGCAATTCTCTTTTTTAAAGTCCGTGACCCCAAATTGCGTACCTCCTTCTCAGATGCCTTTGGGTAGAACCAAGTAGCCATGACTTAGCCACAAGAGAGGCTGGGAATTGTAGACTAACTGGCTGATCGTGTACCACGTAAAGCTTGTGGAGGTGTCTGTTTCTGAAAGGAAAAAGTGGAGAATGGATCCTTGAGCAGTTGGTAATCTCAACACAACGGATAGGTACAGTTTGATTTATTTTGCAACCTAGAGCTTAGCTTAAGTTTTATTATTTGACACTACTTGATCTTCATTAGTGTATTGGGTACCTTGGAAGAGTCAAATAGACAAAATATGGATCCATATAATGCCTAAGGAATTTTTTTTTTAAGATTTTATTTATTTATTTAACAGAGAGAGAGAGCGAGAGCACAAGCAGGGGGAACAGCAGGCAGAGGGAGAAGCAGGCTCCCTGCCAAGCGAGGAGCCTGATGCGGGACTCGATTCTAGGACCTTAGGATCATGACCCGAGCTGAAGGCAGCTGCTTAACTGACTGAGTCACCCAGGCTTCCTACCTAAGGAAGTCTTAAAGGTGCTGTGAAATCTGTGCAAACTTGAAAGGTGCCAGAGAGAATTTGAGCCATTAAGATCAGCCCCTGATCATCCTCCTTTGAAGTAAACTTTATGCGCGGTCCATCACCTGGATGGCAGAATTTACCCCTTGGTGAGATTATTCAAAGGACAGGTATGGGAATATTTCAACTGCACTCTACAGAGATAATACTCATTGACTAAGTTGCCTACTTTTTACTCTTAGGGTTTAAATAACATGTTACATGCTGTTCATGTTTCTGTTGCCTTGAAATCACATGGGTGGTCTTATTCCAAGAGCACTGAGCTTCCATTCGGCCCACTACCTAATTTGGGACTGACAAAGACCATTCGATCTTCCAGAAGTAATCCCAGCAATACTGCTGCTCAGTGCCTTTCCGTGCTCTGTGGTGGAAGTAGGGCCTGTCCTGAACCTTGGGTGTCCTTAACTGCTTAACTGGACTTAACCATTCACAGTGACTCAGCATATGTGATTTTTAAAAAAAACTATCATGTAATTTGTGATTGTAGCTGACATTAGATGACAAATAATTATATAGAGAGATTTCCTAATGGCTTGAAAAGAAACACTCTCTGGTTTACTGCCTGGAAAGTATTCATTTTCTTAATATTGGGAACTATAAATTACCTTACCCTCTTTACAGTTCGTGAAGCCCTTTAAACACAGCTGCTTCAAGAGACATGCTTGATATTATGAGTGTAGAAATAGGAGGAGCTGCTTCTTCAGTCTTTGGGTAGATTTGAAATCAGGACTTCTCCTGTAAAAACAAAACAAAAAAGAGGAGAAGATACTCAAAAGGAATCCTTGAATTGCCTTCAGAAATGAAGAAATTAGATTAACAGCTATTTCTGTGGATGACTTTCTAATTCCTGTAAAATGGCCTTGCTCTCTTGAGACTTGTGGCCATTTCCATTGGTTTTACGTGGCCTTGTTTTATCCTGGCTGCTTCCTCTGAATTGGTTAAGGCTTCTCAGTGGGCTTTAAGCAGGACACCTTCATTCCTGGCAGTTCTGTTCTCAATGTTAGTTCATCCAGAGTAATTGGAATTATGGTGAATATTACTATTTACTCCAGTTGGTGCTCAGAATGCTTAGTGCCCGATTAAAAACCTCATCAAGAGCCCCGGGGCCCTTAATTCTGGTCACATTTTCAGAGCTGTCCTGGGAGACCCCTTGCCCTCTGGGGGTAAGGTGGTGATGACGTGTGGCAGCAGTGACAGGGGATGGATGTTCAGTGGTCATAGCAGGAGCTCTGTCTTCATAAGAGACCTGGCCAGGGATGAGCTCTGTACTCTCCCTGTTTTCCCATCTTTTATAACAATACCTACTTCATGGGTTGTTGTGAGGGTAAAGTAAGACAATCCACTTCTGATGGGCTTAGCATAGTATCTAACATATAGAAGTACCTTAGAAGTACCAGCAATTGATTAGTATTATTATTCACAGTGGGTGTCATTCTGGAGGCACTGAAAATAACTCTTGCTGTTACACTCATATATCGAAACAGTAATAGTTCGACTAGTTTTTCTCCTTTTCTCTGTAACTTACTTTATTTAGCTTTTGAACAATAGTAATCTTACAGTCTTAAAAATAATATTCACTCAGTATTAGATGTATAGGAGAAAATGCAAATACTTTCCTAATCATTCTTAATATTATATATATATATACATATATATATACATATATATGTATATCTGAAGTCATATCACTCAGTTTCTGTGGTACATGTCATAACAGTGCTTTGGAGAGTAAAATAGTAATAATAATGACAACAATAATCTCAACTTTTGCACTTACATCTGATATTATGAAGTGGGAGAGAATACCTTTCCAGTTCAGGGAAACATTGTTGAAGACATTCAAACATTGTTGAAACATTCAAGTCATGAATTGTCAACTTCCCTGGACTTCAGCTCTGTTAAATAAACAGTGTTTCAGGCAGTCCTATAACCCACTGGTTTGTTACCAAAGTGCTAATAGTTAGGCAGACAAGTCACTTAAAAAAACAAACAGAACTTTTTTTGATTTGAGATCATTATAATTCACAGAAAGTTGCCCAAAAATGTACAGGAGGTCTCATGTGCATTTCACTCAGTTTCCCCCAAAGATGACCTCTCCCATGACTATAATACAGAACAAAATCAGGGAATTGACATTGGTACCATTGGTATATTCGGATATGCAAATATTTTCTTTCAGTCTATAACTTGTCTTTTCATCCTATTCATGGGATCGTTTGTAGAGCAAAGCTTTAAATTTTGATAAGGCCCAATGTATCAGTGTTTTCTTTTTACAGTTGAGGGTTGTGTTTTTCCAAAGCAGGTCCACACAGCACCCTCTTGGGCAGCATCTGAGCCCATTTGCTTGGGCCCCACCCCAGACATTGTGAATCACACTCGAGGGGTTGGGGTCTGATAGTCTGTTAATTTAAGAAGCTCCCTAAGATCTGAGAACCACTGATTCAGAGAGTTTGGCCTTGCGTCTTTTTTCTTCTTTCTTGACCTTGTCTATGACTGACCCCATTCATTCCTGTCACTTGAATTATCAAATATATGTGATAATGCCATACAACCCTCTGACAAGCTCTAGATTAACTGCTGTACTGGATTTTCTCTGCTACTATACGTAGAAAATCTTTAATAAATGGATGATTGGTTAGATGTTACTTTCTAGGACCCCTATGAATAGGATGTAGTCGATAGAGTAACAGCCATCCTTATTATTATTTGTAGATTATCTTTGAAAAAGGCCAGACATTGGTCCTGGTGCTTGAGATTACTTAGTTATAAAATATTTGGGGGCGAGGGATCTAGTTATATAAATAGTCTTGGGGTTATTTGTTTCTTTTGTTCTTTGGTCTTATCTGTACCTCCTTTTCCCTTCATTAGAGCAGATAATTTGATGTAATCTCTATTTGCAGAACAAGTCACAGAATTTGGTGAGTATCAAGATTTCTGTGTTTGAACAACTGAATATTTAGATACGTGATTGCTCTTTTTATAATTTTTAAGTATTTTGTTCACCAGCATAAAGAACTATTCCTTGAGTGTCTTTAACAAAGCCCTATGAAAAAGGGCAGTTTCATATCTGGATACTTTATTTGATTTTGGAATGTACTTAGAACATTTATTAAAGCATCAATTTTAGGATATCTCAATTTTATGTCATTTGTTTAAAGCAGTTTTTTAAAGTTAAATTCTCATTTATTTAATTTTATATAAATTAAATTCTCGTTTTGTGTGTTCTCCCTGGTCATTTGCTCTGTTTGATCCATGTTTCTAGTTTCTGCACATTTCCCTTAAAAATTAAATTATCCTTTTAAGAGGATAGGGCATGCTGGAACAGGACTTGTGCTAAAGGGTAGCAGCCAAAAGGATGATAATATGAAACTCTGTTTCTTATATGTGGATCTTGGAAGAAAACGATTAAGTCCAGGAAATAGTGCTTACTGGTGTTTGGGTCTTCAGACAGTACAATCAATTAAAGTTTACTGGCAAGCAGTGAAAGCTAATTTTGTCTTGGCTGTAAAGCTGAATTCACTTATTACGAGAGTAGAGAACAGTGATCGCCATAGGCCATGGATGTCCATCTTGTAATAAAGAATATTATGTGCTGGGCACCTGGGTGGCTCCGTGGTTAAGCCGCTGCCTTCGGCTTAGGTCATGATCTCAGGGTCCTAGGATAGAGTCCCACATCGGGCTCTCTGCTCGGCAGGGAGCCTGCTTCCCTTCCTCTCTCTGCCTACTTGTGATCTCTCTCTCTGTCAGATAAATAAATAAATCTTTTTTAAAAAAAAAAAGAATATTATGTGCTGTCGTATCATGATAGCATCTTTTATGTACAACTGTCAGGGCAGTTTGACGTCAGAGAGATTCGGTTTCCATGTGGGACAGCTAGCTCTGATGATACAGTCTCTGCTGACTTCAGATGGTCATGTCAGCAATGACAGGGCCTGTGAGATAGACAAGGGGTTGCAGCGACAGTGTGATTGGTATACCTGAACAGAGACATACTGTTAAGGAAGTGGTCACCAAAAACATTCTGGTAGTAATATATTAAGGATGATACAGTCCAGGAAGCTTGAGTCCTCCCTGCCCTCCTTCCATGTCAGAAATAGTTTCTAGCCATGTATAGGCATGCCTTTGTCTTGGACCACATCATAATTTGAGACAATTTATTGTTCAAGATTTGAGACCCCCCCCCCCCAAAATACCCTTTTGGCCTTAACTTCTTGTCATTCCTTTTCTTGTCATTCTTCCTCGTACCCAGCCCGGTACTTGCATCTTCTGTGGTGCTCAGCCTTCTTTCGGTCTTCTCAGTTCATCTGGCTTACGTTTCATTGCCTTAGTTTGTAACTCGAGCAGCCTAACCCAGCAGGACTGTCTAGTTTTTATTACTTTTTGTCCTCCCCTGAGTTATTTGGCCAATCTTGACCTTGAGTTAACCTTAATGTTATTTATTCTCTTATCTTTGGTTCCAAGGATAAATGACTTTTTTGCATAAATCTTCAGAAAACTAAGTTGATTTTGTTTTTCTCCTGCCAAACCCGCATAGGTACTTGGTAAAACTTTCATGTCCCTCTCACAGCCTTACTTACCCACGTAGGAGCTCTTCCAAGTGCCTCCCCTCTCAAGACCCTACATTTATCCCCATATTGCTGTGGAATTCTTGCTGCGAATTTTTCTAAGGAGATATTGCAAGGCCATCAGAGATGAGTTCCCTTAACTTTCAACTTTCTGATCTCCAGTTCTCTGTATTTACTGTTGTCTCTGCTTCCATTCCCTATTTCAAACAACTTGGAAGGGCCTTCTCTTTTCCAATGCTCATCCACCTCTGTCTGTCCTTAGTCCTATACCTTCCCATTCTTGGGAGACCCTGATATGTCCACAGATCTTTCTCTTTTTTGTAACTGAAGTTTGGCAGCTTCTTAGCATATGAAAGTGCTCAGAGCTACTTGATCTTTTACAGTACAATTTCTCAGTGATTGACTATTGATATTTTGGGTATCATTAACATTTTATGCTGGATAATTCTTTGTTGTAGGGGGCAATCCTGCATTCCAAGATGTTTACCTGCAACTCTGGGCATTACTTACTAGATTCCAGTAGCACTCTGGAAAGTAGCCACACATTGCCAAATATCTCTTAAGGGGCAAAATTCTTGTGACCAAGCCTTAACATCCAACCCTCTTCTGCTTTTCATTTCATCCTCATCATTACCCAGTTTCCCTGTGGGTACTCACTTCTTATCTCCACTTCCTCACCACTCAGTCAGATCTGAATCAGGCTCTGTCACTACCCATTACCAAAAACGCTCTTAGAGGACTGAAAGGACCTCCTAGCAGCCAAATCCATTGACTGGCCTTTTCTCAATTCCTTAATTTTCTGTAACTTTTGACCCTGGCCTCATTTTATGGTATCCATCTTATGTATTCTTTTGGCTTTCCTCCTAGCTCCCTGTCTCCTTTACATCTCCTTTCTCCTAGACTTTCTAAATATAGGGACTCCCCTCTGTGTAGGCCTCTGCTGTCTTTTTTTTTTTTTTTTTTTTTTTTAATGGTTCTTATCCCTCCTCATGTCTCTTCCGGTCACTGCTATGCAGATGACTTCTAAATATAGATTTCGTTTCTCAGCTGCACTCTAGGCTTACATGTCCTTCTGCCTCTTGGGTACTTCAGCCTGATCCTCTACTTGACACATTAACTCAATATGTTTCAGCATGTTCGAAAACAGACTCCTCATCATCCCTCCATTGATTCCCACTAACGGGACCACAGACCTTTGTATCAGTGGTTCCCCAAACATTTTTGGTTGTACATCATGTCACTAAAAATTATTTGTGCATGCTATATCCGAAGTATGATATTTATTAATAAATTTTATACATGTGCCATAGTGTTAAGTTTTAAAACATGAAATAGAAGATGAAGTTAATACTTAAAATTTTACAGTAAAACCTTTCTGTTCTTTAAAATATTAATAATTTAATTTACTTCATTTTTAAAAAATCCAGATCTAATACATTGTCATACAGAAATCTAGTACAGTTTATTTTGATTCTTGATTCTAATGTTGTCTTAGTTGAAAAAGATACCCCACGAATATGTGTGGATTCAAATAGAAGTATTTTCTCGGCTATACTTATGAAATTGTAATTCTTGAGTGGCATGGTGATTGTAAGGGGTTTGGGAGAGAAGGAAATGGGATGGAGGTTATTATTTTATGGGTACAGAGTTTCAGTTTTTCAACATGAAAAGACTGGAGGTGGATGGTGGTAGTGGCTGACCAATGACATAATTGTGCCTAACACAGTGTACCATAGAGTTCAAAATGACTTCGATGGCATCTGGGTGGCTCAGTCAGTTAGGCATCTGACTTTTTTTTTTTTTTTTTAAAGATTTTATTTATTTATTTGTCAGAGACAGAGAGGTAGGGCATGGGTGAACATAAGCAGGGGGAGTGGCAGGTGGGGGGGAAGCAGGCTCCCCGCAGAGCAAGGAACCCGACACGGGACTTGATCCCAGATCCTGGGATCATGACCAGAGTAGACACTTAACGGACGGAGCCACCCAGGTGTCCCAAGCCCCTGAGTCTTGATTTTTGGTTCAGGTCATGATCTCAGAGTTGCGAGACTGAGCCTGGCATGGCATCACACTGACTCTGTGCTCAGCGGGGAGTCTGCTTCTCTCTTTCTCTTTTACTCTCCCTCTCACTGCGCCCCCAAACCCCTGTGCTCTTTCTCTCTATATAATAAATAAATACATCTTAAAAAAAATTTAGATGACAAATTGTATGTGTCTTTAACTCCAATTAAAAATAATAATTTAGGGACGCCTGGGTGGCTCAGTTGGTTGAGCCACTGCCTTCGGCTCAGGTCATGGTCCCGGGGTCCTGGGATCGAGTCCCACATCGGGCTCCTTGCTCGGCAGGGATCCTGCTTCTCCCTCTGCCTCTGCCTGCCTCTTTGTCTGCCTGTGCTCGTTCTCTGTCCCTCTCTCTCTCTCTGTCTCTGACCAATAAATAAATAAAATCTTAAAAAAAATAATAATTTAAAAAAAGGCTTAGCAGAGAACCAGTCACATAATAATTACTTATTAAGTCAACATTAACAATTATTATTATTTCTATACCACTATCATTATTAATTGTCTCCATGGGCCCATTCCTACTTCTCAGTGTCTTAATTTTGGTTCAGTAATTGATTATGTTATTCATTGTGTCTCACACAGTTCCTAACACAACATAGTAGGTACTCAGGAAACAGTTATTGAATAAATGATGTGACAACAATGGATTACAGTCACTTTTTGCTTTTCTTCATGTTAGGGATTTAGTTCTATGAAAATGGGCATGGCGTATGAGTGAATACTTAATTCATTTCTATTCGATGCCTCAAATGTACTAGTGGCATTCCGCATGGATGGTTATTCATTGTAGAAGTTTATATTTAAGGCAGTTAAACACATATTGCACAGATACACATTTTACTCTAGAAATTTTGTTGCCACATACTGTGTATTAGCCATTTAAAAAGCTTTATTTTATGACCTCTAAAAAGGTGTTAGCATGATTGCTTGGACAAAAGGTGGGATTAAGATGATTTTAAAGTTTATTTTCTTCAAGTGTGATTGGGAAGCTATGTTTTTAAGTGGGTTAGAGGTGAAAAGTGTGCACTCAGAGAAAGAAAAGGGAATGCTTGGTTTCAGCCTTTCATGGCTGAAGCTCTGCCTTTTACTTGCCTGCTTGACCAATACTATTTGGCTCTTCTAATCTCATTTCACAAAATAGCTGCCTTCTCCTTTTTCTTCATTGACCACCAGTAACCCATTTAAGCGGTTGTCTAGCTCAGCAGCCTACTTTCCAGTAAAATGTAATCACAATTCCCATATCGCTTTTGGCTTCCCTGTCTGCGCCTCCTAATTCCCCCCTTTCTGCGTGAATCAGCAGATGTGGATGACGTCATCTTTTATTTGGCCGTCTCGCCTGTGTTAAATGTCGCCTTGCCAGAAGTCAAGCGTGGTAAGCCTGCTTCTGCAGTTTTTGCTCCTATGAAATTATTATTTCATAGGAAATTTTGAATGAACAAAGAATTTTGAATCACAGCAGTTTGGTTAAAAAAAAAAACAAAAAACAAAAAACAAAAAATCAACACAGGGATCAGATACAGGTTAGGAGCCCCTTACAACCTGAAACCATGAATCAGTGGTTGATACAATAAGTGATTTCATACCATCTTGTCGTGCTTGTCAAAATACTACCAAACTGTGGCCAAACTGTGAGTAGGATATTGATGCCTTAAGTTTTTATCAAAGAAATAGTAGATGAGCTCAGTTAATCATCTAAGTCTTATCTTAAATATTTAAAAATGGTAATTTTAAGTTTTTTTTTTTTACAATAGCTATGGAACAGGGCGCCTGGGTGGCTCAGTGGGTTAAGCCGCTGCCTTCGGCTCAGGCCATGATCTCAGGGTCCTGGGATCGAGGCCCGCATCGGGCTCTCTGCTCAGCAGGGAGCCTGCTTCCTCCTCTCTCTGCCTGCCTCTCTGCCTGCTTGTGATCTCTCTCTGTCAAATAAATAAATAAAACCTTTAAAAAATAAAAAATAAAACAATAGCTATGGAACAATATGCATAATATATGAATTACAGAACATCTTTAAAAATCTAGTAGTATTTTTTTTTTAAGATTTTATTTATTTATTTGAGGTAGCACGAGAGAGAGAGCATGAGCTGGGGGGGCGCGCAAAGGGGGAGGGAGAAGCAGGCTCCCCGCTGAGCAAGGAACCCAATGCAGGGCTTGATCCCAGGCAGATGCTTAACTGACTGAGCTGCCCAGGCACCCCCCAGCTTGTATTTTCTTGTATAAAATTTATTTATGTAAGAATATTGTTACAATGATCTTTATATATATTTCATTTATTAATACAGTCATATATGTATATCCCTTATAAGATATATGAAATTGATAGCATATGTAAAAGTTTGTAAAATCATTAGTGCTCTGTACCTGGTTTATTCCAAAGACTTCTGCTTCCTCAGAATGTAAATTGCCATAATTGAGAATGAGCACTGTTTGCAGTTCTTAGGGATGATCTGTCTTCCCCTCATTGGTCTGCTCCTTGGCCTGGGAGTGGGCTGTATCCAGAGGTGAGTGAGAGGGTGGGGATGCCCAAGAAGGCTGGACAACTTTTACCCAGTTGAGCTACTGATCTTAATTGTTAAGAGTGGCATGGCACACATGTTACATTTCTGTGTCATTGAATCCTACGACTTACTTGGCTTTTCCATCTGGAGGTCTCAAAGACATCTTTAACTTCTTAACATTGTGGTCGAAACCAATCTTGTCATCCCCAGTGTAGCAGCTAAGCTGGTGCCTCCTGCTGTGTTCCTTTCTTCAGTCGGTTGCTTCAACTGGAAACCTGCCATCTATCGCCTTTGACACCTCATTCCCTCCTACACTCCACACCCATATCGAACAGTCCTAGCCATTCTTCTCTACAATGTATCCCAAATACATCCTCTTCCATTCCCATCTTAGAAAACAAAGATCTTAGAAATCCCCTATCTTTTATTTGACTCCAAGTTATCTGGCTCTGGTCTACAGCTGTCACTTTGTTTCATGCCTTCTTTTCCTTCCCACTCTCCACTCAGATGCTACAGGTCTTTTTCTGGTCCTTGGTACGTCCAGCTCTTTCCTGTCTCAGGCCCTTTGCACATGCTGTTCTCTCTATCTGGACTGTCCTCTCCTTCTTGGCCTCAGTGTTATCTTAAATGCTAGTTTCTCTGAGAAGCCTTTTCCTCCTTTCAAGTTAAGTTAGGTCCCTCTCCTATTTTTTCTCATAGTAGTATGTCTTTTTTCCTTCCAGCATAATCATGTGCTTAGCGTATTATTATTATTATTATTATTATTTTCTGTCTCTTTGATTAAAAGTCCCTGAGAGCAAGGGCAAGTCTGTTTGGCTTAACACCATATCCCCCAGCTCCTAGCAATATGTCTGACACATAGTAGATGCTTGGTGTATTGCATGAATGAATAAATGAGTATCTTTTAATAATAAGAGAATAATAATAATAATAATATAACAGTACTAACATCTTCCCCTTGGGTGTTAAAGGTAGTAGATCGCTTTCTTGAACTGAAGGCATTCAGTAGATGGTGCTACTACTGTAGGCTTTTATACTTTCACGTGCTTCTGCGTATTCTGGTGTTTGCTATTCAGAGGAGACTACTGCTATGCTTATTTCGTGGTTCCTGACATTTGGTTAACAATTTAATTTTGAATCACTACTGAGACTTGCCTCAAATGGAAAAAAGACCTTATCTAGGTTGTTTAAAATGTATGAGCCCTACTGTACTGTGTAGAACAGCAAAAATAATTTGCTTCTTTGGTTGTGAAAAAAAGAAGTGTTTTCTCTACCTGTGTTATTTTTGCCCCCCTCCCCAAAGCGCTAAGTTACAGATGCAATATTATCTCTGTAATAAAAAGATGTTGATTGAATGGTAGGTGAAGCTATAGCAGCCATATTAAAATGTACTTTTCCAGAGTATGCTCCATTTCAGAGGGAACAGAGATGCAATTGAAAAATGACATGATGGATTTGACCGCCACACCTTCTTCCTACTGGATAATTTGACAGAACTCAAGCATGTCTTTGTAACTGGAGGGTTTCTGTAGAACCACATGAGAGCTGCGTGGGGTGTCCCTGCCCCCTCGCTCCACTGGGATGTGTGGTTGATTTTCTCTAGATGCCTTTTCTAGGTGCGAAGGCTAAGTGCGCTGGGATGATTTCTTACTATTTTCTTCTTAATTAAATAAAAATCATTGACTGTAACATATGGCAACCTTTTCATAATTGCATTTCTGCTAATTTGAAAACGCTGTTACGAAGTGTATGGAGTTGGACTTTGTTGCAGTTTGCTAGAAGTCTTAACTATAAACTCAGGCTGGGAACCTACCCCAGGTTTAGGGATGATGGTTTCACTGCGCAGTGGTGTGGGACACAGAAAACAATTCCTCCACATACCCATCAGGAAGATGAGGTCGGTTCTTAGTCCAAGTCAGTGTGTGGTAAACACCTGTACAAAATAGTGTGTCTGACCCTGTGCGGGACGTTCACAGATGAAACAAATGCAAGCTCTAGCGAGAGACAAGTACACACGGAATAATTCGATTAAATGATTTATGCGCAGGGCTCTTCTCTGCTTCCACACTCTGTGTCTTCCCCCCACCCCCCTCAAGACACCAGGACTTAGGTGGGGGTATGTGTAATTGGTATTGTTATACCTAATTTACTGCCAGGAAAACTGAGCTTGGGATGAGTTAGGATGTGTTTGTTGCAAGGAGAACAGATGGGGGCGGAAGAATGGGCACCCGCAGCTATGTCTTTGACTCTGTGCTCCTGGCCTTAAGCTCCATAGTACACCCTAGAGCGGTTAAAAGAAGGAGAGGCTGTTCATGGGCCCCTGGGAGCTTGGCCTCTGGCACCGACACACAGCCTCTGCCCTCGTTGCCCTCACAATTTTGGAGGAAACACTGACTTCGAAAGCTGATTTGGTAGCTTCCACTTACAACCATGGCTCCTTCCTCTGTCCGCTCTTTCCTCTCTCTCACGCCATGTCTCCTATCCTCTTTATGGCATTTCTGCAGTTCTGGCCTTGCTGCTGGCCCTCACCTGTCTATCCACCCCCAACATTTCCCTTGATCCAGCTTCCCATTGGTGTCACCATTCTCTGTCTTTCCACCCTTCACTGTGAGAGCATTTCCCGATTCTCCTTTATGAATGCCATTTGCGCCTCAACCCAAAACTGCCTCTCAGTGGGATCACTGAAATGGTCTGAGGTTCCTGTTTTCCAGCACTTACTCTCTTTGGTCTCCATACAGTCTGTATTTGGGGACCAGCTGCCATTTCTGGAATGTGTCCTCAGGTGGCTTGTGGGCACCTTCTCTTTTGGCTACTTGCCTGCTGCTCTTCTTCGCCCTGCAGTGCTCTTCCTCCACTTCTACCCACAAACAATTGGAGCTCCCGGAGTTGTTACATTGTCGTTGGAGGCACGAGCCCTCAGTTACTGATGGGCCATCTCTGCATGTCCAGCAGCCGCCCCTGCCACCAGAGAGATGACCACCCCCAAGATCTCCAGTTTCTGCTCTCTCCCAAGGTCCCAGTCTATATTGTATCCTGCCATGCCCAACATAGAGCTGAAATTCTTTGCATCTTCTATGGGGTCCTTCTCCAGTTTCCCAAAATAGAAGCCTTGGTGCCTTCTTTATGGGGGGCCATCAGGAAACCTTGATGTTTTAATCCCAGAATTATTTATCATGACCTGCTAATTAGCCTCCCTTCCCATCTCGCCACACTCCAGAATGTCTAACATTACGCTTCTAGAGTTACCTCCCTCTCTGTTTAGTCTGATGATATCATTCTCCTTACTCCAGGTCCCTGACTCCCCATCTGTCTTCCCCTCACGGCAAGGGCCAGTTCCACTGAAGGCTTCCAGCAGCTGTGCCCTCCATGCTCAGACCCTCAAAAGTGTGTGTTGAATGAATGGATCTGGTTCCAGTCTTGCTTCTCAACTTCTGCCCCTGTGCTATTGTGCCCCCGCAGCCCCTCACCATTTCTCACGCATACCCAGTTCTTTACTATGTCCTGATTTGTCATTTTTAGATTTTTTTTTCTTCCATGTTCCTTATTTCAACTCACATCTATTTTCTCTTGGGCACTTTGTAACTTTTCAGTTTTTGTTTTTTTTTTAAGATTTTATTTATTTATTTGACAGACAGAGATCGTAAGTAGGCAGAGAGAGAGGAGGAAGCAGGCTCCCTGCTGAGCAGAGAGCCCGATGCGGGGCTCGATCCTAGGACCCTGGGATCATGACCCGAGCCGAAGGCAGCAGCTTAACCACTGAGCCACCCAGGCATCCTGTAACTTTTCGGTTTTGATGAGAAAGCCCTTTGTGGTTTTTTTTTCTGCATTTTCTTTGTTGAAGTCAATCACCTCTCATTATATTTCCTCCTTTTCTTGTCCTCATCCATTTCTGGTGTTAACTTTTGTATTTCTGATTCTAGGTGTTTTGTCAATTCTCCAAATGCTTGTGCGAGGATATTTACATTAGTTTGGAGTGATGTTTCAGTTTCGTTCTGCTTCATGGTTTGGGGTTGGGAGAATTTTCAGTAGCTCTTTGGTTTGGTTCTGTTTTTCTCTCTTCCCAAGCATTTTGGTGGTTCTCTTCCTGGTTCAGGAGCTCGCGTCTCTGTCAGAGATGCTGTTTCTCTGATGTGTGCTGGTTGTGATGGATGGCAAGGCTCTGGTGTGTCGCAGGAACCCCACTTCCTCTCCCTTCTGTGTGGTAGCACCACTCCCTCTCTCTTCTCTTCCAGAAGCAACACTTCTCTCTTGCCTTCAAGCCCTTTCGCTCCATGGGCCTGGGAGGCTGAGAACTACTGGGCCTTGGGCCCATGTGTGACACGGACACTTGGCACACAACTTTCCCTCTTCAGGGGTGATTTTGTCTGGGCTTCATCGGAGTCCCCTCTGTGCCCCTGTTCTCCTTGCATATTTGCCTCTCTTCACACTCACTGGTGTGCAGCAGCAGAAGAAGCTTTTCTGGAAACTGGTGTTTCTTTTGACACTGACAGGTAATGTGAAGTTTGTGGTATTCTGTGCCCTCAATTGTGACAAATGGCTTGGGGGCCCGTGACAATATTTGTTATCTTGTTGATTTTGTAGTCTTTTGGGAAGGACATGTAGAGAGATTTGAATCCATGCAGCCGCCATAGTCCTCCAAACTGGAAAGCTCCCACAGGGCAAGTTGTGTTCCGCCTGCCTTTAGGTGAGAAACCCAAGACTCAGAAAAGCTAAGGAGCTTGGCCAAGATGGCACGGGTACCAAAACCCAGGATATTAGGAGAATTTTTCTTTTGCATGTATCAGAGAAAGTCTAATCTGCTATTATGAAGCTTATTTATGGTTTAGCAGAGGGGCAATGTAAATTTTCTTTATTACTTTAAAGATTTTATTTGTTTGTTTGTTTATCAGAGAGCATGAGAGCACATGAGCAGGGGAGTGGCAGGCACAGGAAGAGGGAGAAGCTTACTGAGGCTACTGAGAAGAAGAATACTGAGGCTCAATCCCAGGACCCTGTGATCATGACCTGAGCTAAAGGTAGATGCTTAACCGACCGAGCCACTCAGCTGTCACTGAATTTTCTTGATAAATTTAAAAAATACTGTGGGGAAGTAAAGGTCTTCTGACAATGTTTAATGTTCCTTTTAAGGAAATTTCAGGTTTGGGGGCCCCTGGATGGCACAGTCGGTATAGCATCCAACTCTTGATTTCAACTCAGGTCGTGACCTCAGGGTCATACGATTGAGCCCCACGTCGGGCTCCATGCTCAGGGTGGAGTCTGCTTCTTCCTGTACCTCTACTCCTCCCCCACCCCCAAATACATAAATAAAATGTGTTTTTTTTTCTTTCAATAAGTGATTCTTCCCTTAAAAAAAAAAAAAGAAATTTCAGGTTTGGTTGTGGGTGTGATGGTATATAAGTATGTACAGACTGCAAGTTTGTGTGGCTTTATCCTTTTGCAATGAAATGGAGTTTTGCTGTGATTGTCTCTTGGTGCATATTGTTGAAGATCAAGAGGAACGTAATCCAATTTGTAACCTTAACATTGGTTGTTTTAAGGTTAGAAAAGCACAACCATCGGTGGAGAAGGGTTCTATTTCATTATGGAAGGATCGGTAATTATCACTGTCCATGCATCCAGCAGTGTCAGGTTCCTCTTACTGGGATGGAGACATTTGTATCAAGTCTTCAGTCTTAGTATTTGTCTTGAACGTTTTGGTTTGGGGATTTGAGGACTGAGAGTGTCAAGTGTTTTACCAGGAGAGATGAGAGTTCTCTGCTTTGTTTCGTTTTCTGTTTATACAGTTAATATCTACTTTGGCTGATATTTTGGAAAAAAATACAAGGAAAGAAAATCATCTGAAGCCTCATTATCTAGAATCAACTACTGTTGATTTTCTGGTATTGTTTGCTGGTGGTTTTTTGTTTTCTGGTATTTTTTTCTATTATATCTTATGCATGCTAGTTTGTAACCTACTTTTTTGGTGTACCAGTAAAATGTGAACATTTTTCCAATAAATCATCTATGGCATGATTTTTATTGCTCTGTATTTATTCTTTTACATAGATGTGCCATACTTTACCTAATCAGTCTGCTATTCTTGATTTAGGTTGCTTGAGGTCATTTTTGCTATTACGGCATTACGGTGAATATTTTTACAAATATATCTTTGTGAATACTTCGATAAGTAAGGAGTAACTGACTCTTCTTTTTTTAAGATTGCCATTTTTCTGCTTGGAGAAGTAGAATAGCATGTGCAGGCTCTTTTGATGTCTGTTTGCTTTCCTTCAATTTTTCATCTTTGTTTTGTGTTTAACTAACTCCCTCCAGGCTCATTCCTTCACCCCTCAGTTTTTCTCCCTAGAGTTCACTTTTACATCGAGTTACTCTGTTCTCTATAGCTTTGGATGCCATCTATGTGCTGTTGACACCCACACTACTGACCTTCTAGCTGATTTACAAGTAAATCTCCAGCTGCTATTATAAAATCTGTAACAAGGTGTTTGGTTCATAATCTCACAGCAGGACTGAACATTTGTCATCCCTCCCACTCTCCCAGCAGGAGAGAGTTCTGAGCTGCAGAGCCGACTTCTCTGCCTGCCTACTGGACATCTTGCCTGTGGTCACCAACAGACATTCAAACTTTAAGTGTAAAAAAAAAACCAATCATACCCACTAGCTTTTTTTTTTTTTTTTTTTTTTTTTTTAAGATCACTGTGTGCCTGGAATCATGCCAAATGTTTTAAATGCATATGCCTTTTTTGTCATAGCACATAGGTTTACCATATTTCCCATTTTACAGATGATGAGAACAGACCTTAGAAGTTTATCTAGCCAGTAAATCTTCCTGTGCTCATTACAGACAAGCTTTGTGGTTGGCTAAATGGAATTCTTGATGCTTCACCCTATAGCATCTTCCCGAAGTATTTCTTGTCTTGGTAAATGGTGAGCTCTACCCAGGAGCTCATGCCAGCAAATTGGGAGATATCCTTGATATCTTTTTTCCTTCATTTATCAGTATCTCCTGTTGATCCTGTTTACCAAATATGCCTTGAGTCATTCCACGGGTCTGCACACCCGCTGTATACCTCCCCCCACCCCCACCCCGCCAGGTCACAGGCTCATCCTTTCTCAACAACTCCTGACCCCGCTTCTGTTCCTGCCCCTCAGGACTAGTCCTCACATACAGAGTGGCCTCTATATAGTCAAATCTAATCCTCCGCTGCGCTGGTCGCTGGTCGTAGCCTCCCATACTCTTTCCGGCCTCACTCTCACCCCCCTTGACAAGGCCACACTTTCTCTTCCTCAGGGCACCGGCACCTGCTCTTCCTTCTGCCTGAAATGCCCCTCAGCTCTGTCTTTCACCTGAATAACTCCTGCTCCTGCCTCTGGCTTCATTTTAAATGTCATTTCTGCAGGGCAGAAGCCTTCTCAGATCCTGGATGAGGAGCCTTCCTCTTTATATTGTCAGACTCCTGCCCTCCACCTTCACGGCACTGAACACAGCGTACAGACTCCTGATCTTAGGTTTAGACTCACGGATAACGTCACCTGAGACTCTGTGGGATTATTTACCTGATAACTGCCCTTCTGCTCCCCTCCCCTGTCAATGTCCTGAGAAGGTTGTGTCTTTGTCTATTTTTACCCTTGAACCTTAACTCTAAGCACAATCCTTGGCACATAGCAGACATTCACCAAATATTTGAATGAAAAAAGCATGAACGTATTGAGTTCTGGCTGCACGTGGAAGTGAAATGAGTTGGGATGTCTCTTTCCCCTTTCCGGGGGGTGTGGGTGTGTAGTTGATTTTCTGTGTTTGTCCAGCAGGAGCCGAAGGACCGCAAGCATGGGACCCACCCTTAGGCAAACAAGGGAGTGGTGGAAGGGGTATGTAATGGAACAGTAAGACTCAAAGGAGGGAAGAAAGAACCACAGCGGGAGAGCCCCTTGTGATCTGTAAGAGGGTTTGAAGGGTTGAATTAGGCCCAGTTCTTAAAGTTTTTATTTGGTCAGCCATCTCCTCTGTCAATATTGTGAAGTCAAACTTAGCAACAGTTACTATGAGTCCTCTTTTTTTCCCTTCCTGGTCCTCTCAATGAGAGGAATATCTGTGTTTCATTTTCTATGGCATAAAATTTCATTAACTGTGAGTGTGCCATTTCTGCTTACAAGGGCTTTCCGTGGAGCAGAAAGGAGATTGCAAGGGGCCCTTCATGCTTGATTACTGCAAAGGAGACGGTATTCAGCAAGGGTCTCTCAGAGCCCATAATATGTCATCCTGGCAATCTGTCCTCCAAGGCACCTACGTGGCCCTCTTTGAAGGCTCAGAGGCATTTCGGTGTTGAAGGCAGTTGTTTCTTCTGATCACGCATCCTTCCTGCCTAAAGCAGGGAAATCGCAGAACAACCGTGTTGATTTAAATTCTGAATTCCTGTACCAGTGACAGTACCTTCATAGGCTCTGGCACCAAATAGAGACATTTTCTGTATTCCTGCTCTCCTGCATTTTCTTCCTCTGACTACAAGGAATGGCGGCAGCGCGTGTCCTGCACGTGTGCTTGTTGTGACGTAGTTCCACTTTTTGAAATGCCAGACTCGGAGCAGAAAGTCACGTGCTTTCTCCTATCTCCATGCTTGTGTGTTTCTCCTTTGAATTCTGAAGAACATCTGAGGCTAGTGGGACTGCTCTCGGCCCTGTGAGCTGCTACACCAGAGACACTCCCTGGGCACTTGGAGAGTGCAGGGGATTAGCAGAGGCTGGCAAACCCTGTCTGTAGGGTTGTTATGTAGGTCATAAGTATTTGGGGGTTCATGAGCCATACGGTCTGTGGCTCACTACTCAGCTCTGCTGTTGTAGCGTGAAAGCACAGACAGTACATAAATACATGGGCATGGCTAGGGTCCAATAAAACTTTTAATACACAATAAGCAGAGGACAAGATTTGGCCCCTGGGCCACAGTGTGCCAATGTAATTAGCATAATTGCCCAAACCAAAACATTTAAAACAGGGAAGATGATTTGGATGATGCAAACAAACAAACAAACAAAAAATGGGAGACTTGTTCTCATAGGGTCAGTGGTTTTTGTTAACAAATGGGACTGTATTAGATGCCCTCTCTACCACAGATAACAACACTGGTACTTGAGGCCATGTGACCAGAACCAAATTTATGCAGAAGGGCATAAATCCAATCCCGTTCCTTATAATTAATGTTAATACTTCTAAATTTTTTTTTTTTTAAGATTTTATTTTATTTATTTGAGAGAGAGAGACAGTGAGAGAGAGCATGAGCGAGGAGAAGGTCAGAGGGAGAAGCAGACTCCCCATGGAGCTGGGAGCCTGATGTGGGACTCGATCCCGGGACTCCAGGATCACGCCCTGAGCCGGAGGCAGTCGTTTAACCAACTGCGCCACCCAGGCGTCCCTAATGTTAATACTTCTAGACTGTCTTCGGCCAACAGGAATCAGATGTCTGCTGTTCCTTCCTTGGCGTGATGAAATCCTGACCCAAGTCCATCTTAGAGTGGGTCTGGATCTTCTGCTAAAATAACATGACCTGTTGGTAAGCAGTATGTCAGGGATCGCCGCCTGTGATAATGGCCCCTGGTATGACTAGACCACGAGTTTCTCTAACCGTGAACATTGCTGAGAGAGCAGACTGTGGATAGAATCTGTAGAAGTTGGCAAATATTGGCAAACATTCAAGCTACTGTCCAAGAGAAGTCATTACTGTTACTATTACTGCTGAGTTTCAGGAAATGCTTTTGAAAGAGAAGTAGAAGTAGATGACAAATTGAGTTGGTTGGTTTTTTGGGTTTGTTTTTTTTTTTTCTTTGTTTTGTTTTCTGCTTTGTTGAGGAAACTTCTTCCAGGAAACTTGAGAAATTTCAGACATTGATGCTTAACTTTGATGTGGGGAAAGGTTTGTTAATAATGCAAGAGTTCCATGGAGTTTTCGACCTAGTCCAACCCTTTCCGTTTCACAGTTGGGGAAAGGTGGTTATCCCAGTAATGTCATCCTGCTTGTTCTCATAGTTTGCTCGGTTATCTTCCGCTGTATATTCTGAAGGGATAAGTTCAGAGCTAGCAAATCAGAAATGGATATAACAGTTAGTGTGTTCTTTATGGGCATGTTGATTGTATCCATCATCAGAGTGGAGGTGGGCTTGTGAGTTGCCATATTTAGTAAATTAAAATAGGACACCACATTAAATTTGGACTTCAGATGAACAAGGAATTTTTTTTTTAGTATAAAAGTTTATTATAGAATGCAATATTTGAGACATATTAAAAGATGCGTTGTTTATTTGGTATTCAGATTTAACTAGATGGTTCTATATTTTATTTGAACCATACTGGGGGCCCTATAAGCTGCAGGAAATATATGCTCAGAACCCAAGTTTCAAGGGGGAAGGTTTTATGAAAAGAGTGATAGCTAGCATGGAAGTTTTAGCTTGAAGCCTTGATTTTTTTCTTGAAATGACCAGAGCTTTGGTTCTGGTGTTGTGTAATGTGCTCTACCATGACAAAGGAATAAGAAATGGGCAGTTTCAGTCATAGTTTTGTTTAGTAATTTCATAAACAGAAGCTCAGCTGGTATTCCTTGGGCCTTCCTGAAACCCAGCTGCTGGCACCCCTAGCCAGCACTTTTCGGGGAAGTCGTGTGGAAATATATGAACATGGTGTTTGAGGTTACCTGAGGAGGACGCGGGGGTCACATCATGCAGAGCGGAAAGGCCAGGCTGGAGAATGGACATGAAAGGAGCCTGTTTGCCTAAATCAGGTCTAAAAAAAGATGTTAGAACACTGAAACTGGGAAGTTGGTGCATGCATCTATTATTTGAAGATTGGATGAATGCAGAGGAATATATCCAAGTGTCTTTCTTATAAGTGATTTTTGAAATGAAGTGTGCTTCTTCAAGACATCACTCTGGCATGCTTATTTACTTTGAAACTTGAACCAACAAGAGCACACCAGGCCGACCCCTTAGTCTTTTCAGGGTATACTCTTACTCTTGGGGACTAGAGTGGGACATCAGAATAGAGGTAAACCACTTCTTTCTCTCTGTCTCTCTCTTGCTGTCTCTGCCTCTCTTTCCCTTTCCCAGGGCAAGTTGTATTTTGTGATAGCTGTAAGTGACAAAGGTTAGCTTAACGGATGAGTTAATAAAATAAAGGAATGGTCCACATGTCCACTGGGCTTCCTCGAGTTGAGTATTTATGTGCCTTAATATTGAAGAATCAAATATTTAGAAGTCCAGCTTTCTAATTTCTTTTTCTTAAAAATTTTTTAATGATTTTATTTATTTATTTGAGAGAGAGAGACCATGAGAGGAGAGAGGTCAGCGGGAGAAGCAGACTCCGAAGCAGGGAGCCGGATGTGGGACTTGATCCCGGGACTCCAGGATCATGACCTGAGCCAAAGGCAGTCGCTTAACCAACGGAGCCATCCAGGCGCCCCCAGCTTTCTAATTTCTAAGCATAACAGAATCACATTAAGAATGTAATGTTTGTTATCCTGATACTGTGATTTTATATGAGCTCGTGAACATTATTTTGGATGGTCAAGCTTCACAGTTGAACCTCAGGTTATGGGTTTTTTTTTGAACCTCAGTTTTAAGCACGTGAATTATCTACGTCATTTAAGTTCCTAAACCAACTTCCTTCTGGAGTGTGCTTTTAGTCATCGTCTCTCAGCCGTCAGGTTGATGTTTGTGCAAGGCATTCAGACTTTTTCTTTAGGCATAAATTTTCATATTGGTAGGAAGTTATGCTAAATACATCTTATAGTGAACATAAATAACATTTGTTATCCATCCTTTTGATTTATCAGTTCCATTACTATTTTTTTAAGCAGGAATTATTGAAAAATGAATAGATACACCTCATGTTTCTGTTGAAAGAAATGTACTAATGAGCTCCTCAAACATTCCAGGATGGAATATTAGTCTATTATTAATTATAAATCTTCATTATTAATTTGTTACATTTATGTATTACTTCACAGCTTAGAAGTTACTTTTATTTCCATTGCCTCCCATGATACTTGGCAACAACCCAGAGTTATTTTGACTGAGATGTACAGGGATCATTATCTTCAGCTTGTAGATAAATAAAACGAGGTTCAGAAAGTTTGAGATGATTTACCAAGCACCCGATAGCTATTAAGTACTGGAGAGGGGATTAAAGTTCTAGTCTTTCTAAAAGCCCATTAGCATGGAAAATTTAAACTTGTACCAAGTAAACAGCATACTGTGGTGAACCCCCATACACCCATCGTCCAATCTCAACAATTGTCAGTATTCTGCCACCTTAAATCCTCTATACCTTCACCAGCTCTTACCCCCCCACCCCATGATGATGATGTCAGTATTTATAGTTTTAAAAGTTTACATACACTGAGAAGCACTAACCTTAGCTTTATAGCTTGGACAAACAGGGTATACCTATGTAACCTATACCCTGTGAAGATAATTGTCTCCTCAGAAAATTCCCTCATTCCCCTTCTCAGTCAACTCCCCACCCTCCCTAGGTAACCACTGTTCTGGTTTCTTTTGGTTTTGTTTTTTGTTTTTTTCCTACCAGAGATGAGTTTTATGTGTTCTTAAGTTTCATAGGAGTGGACTCTTTCAGAACATACTCCTGCCTCAGGCTTCTTTCGTTCAGCATCATGGCGGGGAAGCTCTAGTCTTTTGACCCAGGGTTAGGTGTGTTGTTCAGACTGGTGCTCTAGTCCTATCTCAGAGCTACAGAAAGATGATTTCCTGAATGGTACCCCGAAAAAACCCAGGTCCTGGCCTCATATCATCATTGCTTAAGCTTACAGAGGGAGACGGACAGTTTTTCTTGATGTATGAAGTACCCATCATTCCATCCAGTGAGAGCAGATTCTCTTTGGATGGTTGGTGGTGGAGGAGTTGCTGCACATGAAATATTTGCCTGTAGCTCACCAAGTCATTTGCTTATACGGAATGCTTCCCCACCCCTCAGGTCCCCTCCCTACTAATTTCCCCTAATGTGTCTGCCTATATGTTTTTGGAGGCCTCTTGATCAAATTCCATTGGAGCTTGTGCTGATTTTTTTAAGGTCAAGTACAGATAATTTTAAGAGTCAAAAGCCATTTACCTGTCTCTTCATTTTTAATGGGATTACTTGACGGCTTAGTTTTGCTAATTAAGTAGAAGAGGAATGATCAAAATAGTGGTTAAATTACTGTACCCAGAGCTTGCATTTCATTTCATTTAAAAGAAATCCGTGGGAATTCAACAGTAGAATTAGAGCCAAATGTGGTTTTCTTCTGTAGGGAATTTTCTTTGAATTCTTTAACTCAATTATCTCTGTTTTAAGTTACAGAAGGACAACATAGAACAAAAATAAAATAAAATAAAAGCAGAATTACCCTTGCATGTCACTCTTAGGGGATATATGTGTAAGAGTTTATATAGGGAAGGCTTATAAGTAGAGCCGTGAACCCAAGCATGAACTAGTTTATAGGTGCCTCTGGCGCCTAAGGCAGACGGTTTCTTTCCCAAAGAAAGTTTATAAACTGATGTTGCTGAATTTCTTGTAGTTTCTTTAACTGATTGAAAAGAAGAGAGTCTGAACGGTAAAATTAACTTTGACTTTATTCCCTTTGCTGTTTGTGTTCGGTTTGAGTCAACAGTGGATGATTCATTTCCCTGGGAACCTTTCGAATGATGTGGCTGGCTTTGGGATCACAGCATTGAGGACCTTTGCTGAGATCCTGGTCAGTCATTAGGAGGTGCTGCTTGGTGATCTAAATCTGACCTTTTCCTTCAGTTATTAGCTGGAATGCTTCCATAAAGAGAAACTCTTCTGTATCACGGTCTTGCTTATCCATTACAAGGAGCAGGCTTGTAATAGAAAAGCAAGATTGATGCTGATTCTTTCTCTTTCCTTACCAGTTTCAAAGTGAGTTGGTTAACCGGCTTCCTCTAAAAGTGACCAGTAACTTTTTAAGTGAATTTGTGGATTTAAACACATTTGATCTATTTGAATGGCAATCATTATTCTGTTTGATGATCAAAATTACCCAATTTTTGGCTAGGGGAGCCTCTTCTAATTGGCTTCGGAATTGTGATTATAGTATACGTGTGTGTACATGTATTAATCAATGATTCACTTATTTATCTCTCTACTTATTTATTTAGAATGTGTTTCATAGACAAGATGTTCCAGGTTCATTGTACTTTTTATTCCCAGACCTCAATTCAGCCATTTCTCTAAGGGAGCTCCAGTTCCTTTTGATGGAAATAGTATTTCAAGACACGATATGAACTGTAGGGGTGGTGATTGCTGCTGGTGAGTCATTATTTTTAGGTCCTTTCAGGGCATAAAGTTAGGAAATTAAGCACATTCCTTCATGAGTTTGAACTTCCAATTTGAATTAAAGTTTACTAAGAAATGATGATTGTTTGGAAAAGTATAAAGTGAATAACCAAGGACTGTACAATAATGGAGAAGAGGCTAAGGAAATATTACAAAATTACAGAAAATGTTGCAAAGGGATCTTGAAATATCTGATCTGGTTTTCTGCCTACTTCTTTGCCCTTTCACAAAAGCTACATTTGAACATGTCTGAATAGAGAGAAGGATCAAGAAGGTGAAGCTCAAATCTTAGTCACTGGCTTCAGCCGGACAGGAAATGGCTAGATGCCTTGATGTGAAGTGATTTATGTGAAGTGAGGAGATCAGAAAACACATTATGGCAGTTCAAATGGAAAACTTGGTATTGAGTGAATTTCAGCTTCAGTTGACCCTCCTTCAACTGTTTTCTCACTTTGAACTTTTTCTCAGGAAAGGGCTTTTATCTTTAGAAATGAGATATTTGGTGTGTGAAAACAAGGCAAAATTAACTGCCAGCCCCTCATACCTATGGTGGTTCTGGTTTTCCTTCATAGTCAAGAAAGCTTCTGCATAATTTTTGTCAGATTTCCCTTACTGGTCTTAACTTGAATGTTGTTGTTATTTGAGAGGCAGTGTGTAAGACATTTAGACAACTATTTTGTATTCTACAGGGTGGAGGGAAGAGGCCCAGGGTTCGGTGTCCCCTGGTTAGTGTGGAAGGCATATGCATTCATGTAAACATTCAATAGCTAAGGCAAAACATTACACATATGCACGTTATTACCATAATTAGAGATGCAAACAGGAATATTTTACTGACTCCAAAGGGAGTTTCAGAATTAAATACAGATGTAAATTTTTGTTCTTTGCTAGGAAAACTGCTTATAAAGGTTTAAAATGCCAGTCTCAGAAGTATGTCTGTTTTCACATTGAATATCTACAATAAATGAAGTAAATGTGTTAAATATTCTCAATTGTTTTAGTATTAAATATTCTCTAATGCTTCTTACGAAAGGGAATTGTTTTTGATGGGGAAAAATACAAATATGCCAGCTTTTTGAAAAAGATTTATTTATTTATTTGAGAGAGAGAGAAAGAGCATGAGTGATAGGGAGGGGCAGAGAAAGAAGTAGAAGCCAACTCGCCTCTGGGCAGGGAACCTGACGCAGGACTCGATCCCAGGACCCTAGGATCATGCCTCGAGCCAAAGGTAGACCCTTAACTGACTGAACCACCTAGGTGCCCCAAATATACCAGCTTTTAAGGTTAGTAACATGTTAGCAAAAACTCTATTTCATTATTCTTACTCAGAATCTGTCTCCAAGGAAAGCATTTCATGAATCAAGATACATAAATGAAGTGTTGTTTATGTTTATTTTAAACTTAATATTCATTTTTAAAGAAGGAATGTTAATATTTTGAAAGAGGCATCAGTGAAATGCAATGTTGTAGTGACAAGTTTCCTTTCGATATATTTTTTTAAAAATTTATTTATTTGAGAGAAAGAGAGAGAGAGTGCGCATGTGAGCAGCAGTTGGGGGCAGGGGAAGAGGGAGAGAGAGAATATCAAGCTGATTCCCCACTAATCAGGAGCCCCACAAGAAGCCAGATTCGACAACCCTGAGGTCATGACCTGAGCCAAAATCAAGAGTCAGAGGTTTAACCAGCTGAACCACTCAGGTGCCTCCTCCTCTTTTATTTCAAAGAAATATAACTTAATAGCCTCCCTCTCTAAGCCTATGGGATCCAGTGGATTAAAGATGGAAGAGACTGGCCTTCATTAAAATTAAAAACTTCTCCTCTGTGAAAGAGGAAAGGAAATGAGAAGACAAGCCACAAGCTTAAGAGAAAATGTCTATAAAAGATATATCTGATAAAGAACTATTACCCAAAATATACAAAGAATTCTTGAAACCAAACAATAAGTAAATAAACAAACTGATTTAAAAATGGGCCAAAGACCTTAAAGATACCTCACCAAAAAAGAGATAAAGATAGCAAATAAGCATATGAAAAGACACTCTACATCATATGTCATGAGGCGAATACAAATTGAAACAACAATGAGATACCACAGCACTCCTTTTAGAATAAACAAAACTCTGGAACACTGATAATACTAAATGGTGGTGAGGATATGGAGCAATAGGAACTCTCATTTGTTGATGTTGGTGGGAATGCAAAATAGTATTGGTTGCTTTGGAAGAAAGAGCGGCAGTTTTGTTGTTGTTGTTGTTGTTTTTTAATTTTATTTATTTACTTGACCGAGAGAGATCACAAGTAGGCAGAGAGACAGGCAGAGAGAGAGAGAGAGAGAGAGGGAAGCAGGCTCCCTGCCCACCAGAGAGCCCGATGTAGGACTCGATGCTAGGATCCTGAGATCATGACTTGAACCGAAGGCAGTGGCTTAACCCACTGAGCCACCCAGGGTCCCAGATCAGCAGTTTTTTACAAAGCTAAACAAACATACTCTTACTATAGGATCTGTGGTCACTCCTTGGTAGTTTCCCAAAGGAGTTGAAAACTTATGTCCACCCCAAAACCAGGAATGTTTCTAGAAGCTTTATTCATAATTACTAAAACTTGGAAGCAACCAAAATGTCTTCCAGTAAATGAATGTTTCAATGGAGTATTATCCAGCACTGAAAATAAATGAGCTATTGGGTACCTGGGTGGCTCAGTTGGTTAAGCAACTGACTGCCTTTGGCTCAGGTCATTATCCCGGTGTCCCAAGATCAAGTCCCACATCAGGATCCCTGTTCAGTGGAGAGTTTGCTTCTCCCTCTGACCCTCCCCCCGCATGCTCTCTCTCTCTCATACCCTTCTCTCAAATAAATAGAATCTTTAAAAAAAAAAAAGAAAGAAAGAAATGAGCTATCAAATCATGAAAAGACATGCAGGGAACTTAAATGCATATTGCTAAGTGAAAGAAGCCAATATGAAAAGGCTTCATACTGATTCCAACTATAGGACATTCTGGAAAAAGTAAAACTATGAAGGCAATGAAAAGGTTAGTAGTTGCTCAGGGGTCAGAGTGGTTGGGCGGGGAAGGGATGAACAGATGGACACAGAGGATTTTTAGGGCAGTGAAAATATTCTCTAAATTATTGTAATGACAGATGTCATTACATATTTGTCCAAAATCATAGAAGTGTACAATAACAAGAGTGAACCAGAATTTAAATTATAGACTTTGGGTGCTTATGATGTGTCAGTATGGGTTCATCAGTTGTAGCAAATACACGAGTCTGGTGGACAATGTTGGTAGTGGGAAAGGTGTGCCCGTGTAGCTGCGGGTGTTCATGGGAAGTCTCTGTACTTCCTCCTCAAATTTGCCATGAGCCTAAAACTGCTCTAAGAAATAAAATCTTAATTTTAAAAAGTTCTGGGAGGGAAAAAAAAAAAGGTGCTAGAAGAAAATCGGAATCCTAGGGGTTTTATATCTCTCAGCGTTTCTTGGAATTCGTAAGTTGGGAAATATGGAATAGAGATGAAGAATCAGAATTGAAATTCAGAGTTGGAGAAAATATGTCCAAATCCCATATGATACTCAGTATACCCAGCACTTGGTACTTATCTTATCAGAATTTCCAGACTGGGTCTTTTGTAAGATACATTTGCAAATTTATAATGGAAAAGGAACCCGTGTTAGTGTGATCCTGGACAAAAGTCTAGCTAGAATAGACTGTGGGAGTTGGAAGGAGTTTTGTGATCATCTGATAGCCTAACATCTTCAGTCTGTAAATAAATAGACCAGGCCCCAGATTCATTGCTCAGTGACTTGCAGAGCGACACACTTCAAAGCAGCAGGGCTGTGACTAGAAACCCAGACATCCAGTTCTTGGTCAGTGTAGCTGTATTGGGATGCTTGGTGATTGTGCCTTTCTCCCTCCGACCACATGTCTTTCAGACCTTGGTTAGGAAGCTTAGGGCTTGCAGAGATGCTCAGGTATGGGTATATGTGTGCTTCACACACAAGACCCAGAAATTCTCAGTACCTTCTAAAATGATGATGAACAACTTAAACTTGACCTCAGGATATCCTTGAAGCCTCTGACGTTGTAGCCTTTTGCCAAGAGCTTTTTCCTCGTGTTGGAGAGAGTCACACTAAGCCCATATTTAGAACAGAGGACAGGACCGTTGCCTGGTAACGGGAGGCTCAGGGAGCTGTCCAGAGTGGGTGGGCCTCCTTACATGATGACCCACAGTTGGGCTGCACAAGGAACTCTCTTCTAACACTGTTCTAAGCAGTGAATGCTAGTTGCTTTGTTCCTTAAGGTTTTCTGGTTATTCCTGAGTTATGGAAATGATCGAATGAGGGAAAAGGAAAATCCATAAACATATAAAAAAGTAAATCAAGTCCCTTGAAGTTACTTGGTCAGTGGCATTGTTCCATCATATAAATGTCCAAAACAGATCATCAGGCCAATACTGTAGATTTATAAGACATTGTCTCCTTTAATAATTGGGCTATAACGTATTTGGTCTTCAGACAGTATTGCTCTGTGGGTGTGTGTGAGCTTCTCAAAATAATTGTGTAATCTCTAAGGGGTCCCTGGGCCGTAGGTAGGGAATCACTGCTGGGCAGCTCAAGGGGGAGGGTGTGTGAAAATTCAAGAGTATTATCAGTGGGGCACAGTGGGTTGTTTTTTGTTTTTTTTTTTTTTAAATATGTCACTTTTTTAGAATTTTGTACTGATTGTTTCTGTTAAAAAATTGTGTGTTTGTGTGTGTGTGTGTGTACACAAAATGACTAAATACAGCCCCTGAAGTTTGCACGGAACCATTTAATTTAGTTCAGACCATCTCAAGTTGTAGGACTGACTAACCCACAGTTGTATGAGAGGTCATGGAATCTTTGATTTGAAAGATTCAGGCCACCTCTTGAAAGTGTGGCAACATTTGGGGGGCAAGTGTGAACAGGTCAGCATGCTTCCCTGCTGTCACTGGTCCCCATCTGACATGACTGTACCGTGTACATACTAGACTGTTGTGGTTTTTTTTTTTTTTTTAAGATTTTACTTATTTATTTGATAGAGAGAGACATAGCAAGAGAGACACAGCAAGACACAAGCAGCGGGTATGGGAGAGGGAGAAGCAGGTTTCCTGCTGAGCAGGAAGCCTGCTGCAGGGCTCCATCGCAGGACGCTGGGATCATGACCCGAGCCGAAAGCAGACACCCAATGGCTGAGCCACCCAGGCACTCCTCGCACTAGACTGTTTATTCCCACCAACATTCACATATTGAATTCCTAACCCCTGAAAGATGGCACTGGGAGGTGGGCCTTGGAGCTGATTAGGTCCTGAGGATGGAGCCCTCACGAGCGGGATCAGTGCCCTTCAAAAAGAGACCTCCCAGCACTCCATTGGCCCTTCTACCTTGTCTAAGCCAGACAGTCCCTGGTATTTCAGTCTAGCAGCCCGAATGGACAAAGTCGGAGTACTGGGTCCTTCAACCTTTCTTTTTCACTTTCTTTGTCTCGTGCTCCCCTTCCCTCTTTTACCCTTTTCATCCCCCGCTCTCTCTTCCTTCCCCACTTTGTGCTGCAGATATTTGAGCATCGTGTAGCTGTGGGACGTTTACAGACTAGTGGTTAAAATGTGCACCTAAAAAGAGATCACAGAAATCTCTGTCTGCAAAACTTGCTTCAAAGGCGGGGGCAAGAATGCGGTGCTTTGAGATGTTGATAGAGGGAGGGCCCCGCCCGCGGGATCAGAGGACGGTTCCCTGGGGACTGACCTTTGGGCTGAACTGGGATTAGCTAGAAAGGGAAAGACGTGTTTTCCAGGCAGAATGTGCTTCAAGAATCCAAAGGAGGGATAACGTGGGTGGGGCGGGGCGAGGAGAAATCGCTCTGAGGCTTGCAGGGCTGCCTATTTGGAATTCTGGTCTCAAGCCTAATCCTCAATCCTTCTGTGAAATGCGTTTTTGTGCCCAGCTGATTCAGGGACTACATTGCCCCCAGTGGACTGCCTATGTGTGATCTCGGATTTATGGGACGCCTGCTTCTACAGCTCTTCGCTGCCAGTGTTAGTCAGCTGGAGCTGGAGCTGGAGCTTTTGTTCCGTGCGAACGGAAGCGGGCCACACACTACGTGACTTAAACAATAGGCGCTTATTTTCTCAGAGTTCAGGAGCTACACGTTCAAGATCAAGGTGCCATCAGCGTTGATTTCTCGTGAGGACTCCTTCTGGCTCATGGATGACCATCTTCTCCCGTGTGCTCACGTCGTTTCTGTGTGAGCTGGAGTGGGAGGGGGGACAAGAGACAGATTGATCACTATTGTCTCTTCCTCTTATAAAATACCAGTCCTGTATGATTAGAAGGGTTTACCCTTCTGACCTCCTTTGACCTTTATCACCTCCCTCACAGCCCTAGATCATATCCAAATACAGCCATGTTGAGGGTTAGAGCTTCAACATACGGATTACCTGGGGATGTATCTTTAGCATGTCTCCCTGACCTGTCACAACCTGGAGTATGACTTCTTTTTTTAAAATTTTATTTATTCATTTGTCAGAGAGAGAGAGACCATAAGCAGGGGGAGCAGCAGGCAGAGGGAGAAGCAGGCTCTCTGCTGAGCAGGGAGCCTGATGTGGGGCTCAGTCCTGGGACCCTGGGATCATGACCCAAGCCGAAGGCAGGCGCCTAACCGACTGAGCTACCCAGTCGTCCCTGGAGCATGACTTCTGATGATAGTCCCCAGGATAATACCTCATGATTTACAGTGGGCAGGTGTCTCAGAAGAGAACAGAAGAGTAAAGGCCTCCTGGCATTTGGGCTCGCCCCTTTGAATACCAGGGAGAGAACCAAACAGAAACCGATTCTGCTGAGTTAGCGCGCTCTGGCACAAAGCCATAGGGCCTGTGGTGGATCAGCTTGCTCCGTCTCCGAAGTGGGCATAGTGTTTGTGACGGCAGCTGGTGCTCAGCGGGTCAGTAGGAAAGTCAATAGGAAGCCTGACTGCATGGAGAGAGGCTGAGACTTCCAGATGCAACCTGCAGCCTTGTGACTTCAGGTGCTAACAGGTGGCTTTAGGAATCACGGGAGGCCTGCCATCTGTAACAAGACCACAGAGAAGAAAATGATGAAACTACAGTCATCCCCGATTCTTGTCCTTTGGGTCAGATCCATGGTAGCTGTTGTTAAGTACATTCAGTTGTAGGGCCCATGCTTTTTCTGGAACTTTTAAATGAATGACCCTTGGAAGAGTCCCATTTAAAAAAAAAAAGAAAAAAAACATACTGGGGAGATGAGTAGCATGACATCCTACATGTCATTCTCGGGTATTTTCTGGGCACCTGCATACATATGGCATCCACAGGACTGTGAGCACTGTGGGAAGAGGAAGCCAGAAGATGGGGCTGGTTTTTTGTTTTTATTTTTGTTTTTGTTTGCCAGTGCATCGAAAGCGATCAAAGCAAGGTTTATTATTTTCTCCTCGATGATGTGAGTCTATTGATTACATCTGTACTTTCCCCACTTGACCTCTTCTATATTCTTTTTTTTTAAATTTTTTTTTAAGGATTTTTATTTATTTATTTGAGAGAGAGAGAGAAAGAGATGGTGGAGGGTCAGAGGGAGAGGCAGACTTCCTGCTAAGCAGAGAGCCTGATGGGGACTCAATCCTGGGACTGCAGGATCATGACCTGAGCCGAAGGAAGTTGCCCAACCAAGTGAGCCATCCAGGCGTCCCCATATTCTTATTATAGGATTCTGCAATAGGATGAATCATATAGAGTGGATTTCGTCCTATTATGGGCTGAAAGGGTTAATGATAGAAAGAAAACGTAGAATAGCGTAAGCCACATTCTACACTCTACTAGTGGACGGAGCTTACGTAAATACAGACCGTGTACTATCTGAAGTGTTTGACAGGTTTACAGGCGTCCTAGGAGTCAGGAAAAGGTGAAAATCTGAAGAAATGAACATTGGACAGGAAACACAAGGCCGAGAGAAGTACTATGGTGGTGATAGATGAATAAACAAGAAATTATTGAACACATGCTGGGTATGAGACTGTGCCTGGCATGCAAGGGCATAGAAGGATTTAAAACAACCAAGGAATTTACATTTTAAGATAGGCCGGATATAAATAAATTTGAGCAAACTATAAAATCATCTCGTAATTGAAAAAAAGTACAAATGAGATGTCAGAAGGTGGTATATGATTTATCACCAAATGAAGAGTGCTACTGATGAAGTGGTTTTTCTCCACTAGCATCCAAACTCTGTAACAGCAAGGACCACCAAGGGCATGTTGGCAATGGTTAGTATAGTGGTAGGCATTCATTTAATTAATCAAGGCAAGGGAACACAACTTTTTTTGGGGGGGGGTATTTAAAAATTTTTTTTTCATTTTATTTTATTTTATTTCTTTTCAGTGTTCCAACATTCATTGTTTATGCATCACACCCAGTGCTCCATGCAATACGTGTCCTCCTTAATACCCACCACCAGGCTCACCCAACCTCCCACGCCGCTCCCTTCCAAAACCCTGAGTTTGTTTCTCAGAGTCCACAGTCTTTTTAAAGAAAGGATGGCGTCTTTTACTTTTGTTTAAAAGGTATGACTTATGTACAATGAAGTATGCAAATCTTAAACATAGGCTCAATTACTTCTCTCTGTACCCATGCATAAAGCCGCCTCCAGAAGAAGATTGAGAGCATTTCTAGCACACTGGAAGGTTCTGTCACACCTCTTTCAGTCTGTACCAACCCATAGTAGCTGCCTTTCTGACGGCTGTCCGTGCACGCTAATTCAGCCAGTCTTTGAACTTCACACACGTGGAAGTATACAATCATACAACTCCTTGTGTTGGGATTCGTCCCCGTTGTTGCTTGTTCTTGCAAGCATAGGTCATTCATTCTGGTTCATTTCTGTGTATCATTCTTAGTGAGCCTTGGGCTTATTACAGATTTGGTGCTGGTAGGAATACAGCTGCTGTGAACATGGCCAGATTTCTCTTTTGATGGACGTCAGCACTCCCTTCTCTTGAGCGTCTCTCCAGGAGTGGAACTGGTGGATCACAGAGTATTACTACCTTGAGAATATTTGTCTAGCATTTTTCCAAAGTGTTCATCCCAACTTAAATTCCCCCCAGCAATGTAAAAGAATTTGACTACAGATTCTAAATTGGTTTTCTAGGTTTCATGAAAGGTCATTCAAAACTTACAAAGACCCTAGTCATTACAATCCAAGGGAATGCATTTTTTCAGTGTTAGTATTGCTTGTGTTTCCACACTCTAAACTCTCAAAGCCAGCATAGGCATTTGGTCAGTATTTGAGTGGATCCTGAGATAGGTCCACAGTTTTGGAAGGAAGGTGAATATGACAGCATAGCCTAGTGACAACTAATTATTGAGTTCTGACCTTCACAGATACCAAGGCTCTCAGCTTTATCGCTTGCCAGTTTCGTGATGTCATTCCCTCTACGATTCTAATTGAGTCTGCTCTCTGCCAAGAAGTCTTGTCCTACTGTTCCTGCTGAATAAAATTAAGGATGTCAGGCAAAGCCCACAGCAACACGGTTGCTGGTCCAGGATGGGTTGGTGACTGAGTGAGACGGGTTTGTGGACTCCCCATGGTAAGGGGAGCCTATGATAGGGCCTTGCAGCATGGTTGAGCATGGGGTCAGGTCAGGACTGTAACAAGCAGGACGGGAAGTAAGCAGTAAATGCTTTCCAAGAAATTCTTCTGTGTGGTTCTCTTATCAAGGAATAGGAAGAACCACCAAGCATGACCAGGGGTAATTTGAGTCTTGAATACATGCAGTGTGACTGTTGAGCAAAGCTTCCTTAAAAGCTAACATTTGGGGATGCCTGGGTGGCTCAGGAGGTTAAGCGTCTACCTTTGGCGTGGATCATGATTCCCAGGGTCTTGGGGCTGAGACCCGTATCAGGCTCTCTGCTCAGCAGGGAGCCTGGTTCTCCCTCATCCACTCCCCTGCTTGTGAGTTCTCTCTCTGTGTCAAATAAATAAATAAATAAATAAAATCTTCAAAATAAATAAATTAATGAAGTAATAAAAGCTAACATTGGGCACCTGCTACATACCAGGCATTCTTCTTTTCTCATCATTGCAGCCCTGTGCAATGGGTTTGCTCACAGCCCATTTCACAGATAAGGAAAGCAAGGAACAGAGAAAAGATATAACTTAGCCAAAGTCATACACCTAGAGACAAGAAGAGCAGGATTTGAATCTAGATTCTTCCAGAGATTACATTCTCAGCCACTCACTGCCCAATAGCTGTCCGTTAGAGTACTTTAAACTTCTAAATGCATAGTATTTATTTCTATGAACCTTATAAAAGTTGGGTACTTGAAGTGAACATTTCACTCATTTTTAGCATGCCATTTCTCCCTGGATGGTTTGCAAACTTGTAATCTGAAGAAAGCTTGACGTATGGAGGTAGTAGAATAATCCAAGGATCTCAGCTTTTGGAAAGAAAAATTTTAACCTAGGGTTAGTTGATCTGTATCAGAAGGTGTGTAAATTAGTAGCCCAACATACTATTCAATAATGTCTCTGTATTTTTGTATAAACTATGGTGTATGCCATGAGAACCAAAGGATAATTCTGAAATCCAGGAATCTGAGAGCTGGAAAACCCTTGCATGCATTTACCAGTGGAGCGTCTGGCATGTGGTGCGTGCGGTACTAGGTCCTGAACACGTATCACTTGTAATCTTCCTAGCAACTTGAACTAGGTTTTATTAGATCCCAGAGGCCCACTTTTCAGATGCAGAAACTGAGGATCAGAAAATCCTGCCTGGTTTCAAAGCTAGAAAGCACCACCACGGGGATTTGAACTCAGCCTGTTTGACCCCAACACCACGCTCTTTCCTTGATAATACGCTCCTCCACTTTGTCCAAAGGAGGCACTCGATTTCAAGGAAGTTCCTGCTCTGTGATAATATAGGCTCACCTTCCTATCCCATCCATTTTTTTTTCAAATCAGTCTATGGCATCGAATTAAATTTCTGGAACAACAGCTTTGAATTGTAATGGATGGCATAGTTCCCTGCCTCAACATTTTACAGTATATTCTGATTTTACTGACAATACTATCTGTCGGTGGCTCAGTGGGTTAAGCCTCTGCCTTGGGCTCAGGTCATGATCTCAGGGTCCTGGGATCAAGCCCCGTATCAGGCTCTCTACTCAGCAGGGAGTCTGCTTCTCCCTCCCTCTCTGCCTGCCTCTCTGCCTACTTGTGATCTCTCTCTGTCAAATAAAGAAAAAAAAAATCTATCTATCTAAATACAGCAAACTTTAGACCTAATAGACCTGATTTAGTTGTCAGGTTTTTTTGTTTTGTTTTGTTTTTGATTTTTTGTGGTCTCATGAGCAAAGAAGGAAGTTACTATGGAAACCAAATAGAAACCCAGATGAACTGATAACAGTAAGAGGCCTAAGAAATTGGGCAGCTTGAAATGATTCCATCCAAGTAGCATAGGGGATAAAAGAGAAGGATGTGAAGAGAAATTAGGCCAGAGTTATTCAATTAAGTCATATATACGGGTTATACAAACCTGATATTTGTTTAGAGTCTGTTTTATCATTTAACCCGTTGTGTAATTTATGACGATACCACTGACAATGTTTACCTAATTTATTAACTTAGATTTTAAACCTTATCTTGACCTCCATTTGCATGTGGTAGGTATATTTGTACTTTAAAAGAATAATACATTATATGTTAATTTAAAAAAAGGAAGACAAGCAATGGAAAAAAAAAGAATATATGTAATAGTCATTTTAAAGGCAAGTGGAATAAAACAACTAGAGTCTCCTGCTTTCTGCCCGAGGGATTCAGTTGCCATTCCAGTAATCCAAGAGACACCAGCAATGTGACATCGGAGACCAAATGTTCCAAATGTCACTGATATAAAAGCCGTATCAGGTGGAGCACCCAACAGGAATTTCCCATTAGCACGGCTCTGAGTCAGGCCATCCCAGTGAGAGTGTCCTTTCATGTGGGGTCAGGGTTTAGGTCATGTATTCTTGCAGTACTGGGGGCTTGGGGAAATTACTTATGTCTAGGAGTGCATATGAGAACTCATTTATGTAACCGTTTGTAAACGAAGTAGGCAGTGTTCTCTGTGAACGGATGCCTGCGGACAGTGGGCAGCTGTTCAGTGGTCTGGCGAGAATGCACGGATCAGCACAGCCCCACGGCATCACCCCAGAGTGAAGCCAGTCTCTCCCTTGGGATCCAGTTAAGCGTTTGAAAGTACGCCATCCTAGTGGCCTGTTAGGGCTCGTGAACCTCTGCCCAAGCCATGTCAGACTGCCAGGGTTTGGGGGTTCTTCGGTCACTGTTTCTTTCTCCTGGCATCTGTGGGTTCTGTTACGTATCAGATTGTCTGATTTTTGCATTTTGGTCCGTGCATATTTAGAGTATAAGGCATATTAGACGTGATGATTAAAATAATCATTATAGGGGTGCCTGGGTGGCTCAGTTAGTAAGCATCTGCCTTCGGCTCAGGTCATGATTCCAGGGTCCTGGGATAGAGCCCTGCATCGGGCTCCCTGCTGGGCCGGGAGAAGCTCCCCGCTTCTCCCTCTCCCACTCCACCACAGGTGTTCCCTCTCTTCCTGTTTCTATCTCTCTGTCAAATAAATAAATAAAATCTTTAAATAAAATAAAATAGAATAAAATGATCGTTATATACACAGGTCTTGAGAACTCTTTAAACAAAGCCCAGAAGCAACCAGTATTTTGAGTCTGTAGCAGAGAAAATGCGGGATCGGCTATCTGATGATTTCTCTAACTGGAAAGTACATTATCAGTTACATGAGTAGAAGGGAAGCTTTTAATGCACCCCTGTTGGTCGTTGTTGGTGAGTCACTGGGTGGTAAATGTGAAAGGCGGTTTCTTTGCCCTAGGAGTAGTGTTAAAATTCTCTTCTCTCAACTTCCTGTTGTGCTGTGGTGTGGTTGGGCTTATAAGAATGAGCCAGATGTGGACATTACCTTCAAAGAGCATCCAGTCTGGGGAAGAAAAGACACGTGTCTCAAGAACTCTGATCACGATGTATAGAGGAAAATCCATGAGGTACTACTGAGCAAGGATTGTGAAAGTTAAGAACCTGGAGGGTTCCTTCTAGCTGAGCCATAGGAAGTGGCTCCCTGTCGGGGTCCTTACCTCCCACACGGGGTGTAAAGGAAGGGCAGGATTGAGATCTTAGGGATGTGAGGGGAAGACTGTTTTAGTTTCCCTAACTAAAGGAGACACACACAGTGGGTGAAGAGTGGGTACATCTAGGGGGAATGGCTAGGAGTTCTGTTTGGTTGAAGAGTTCAAGAAGCCTGTCGCGGAAGATAAAGTCAGCTGGAGTTGGGTCACAGGGACCTTTAACAGTAGGGTAAGGAATTGGGGTTTATTTTCTGTTTTCTTCTTTTCAAGTTCTAACACAAGTGTGTTACTTTACAGTCTGATTGTTAAATATGAGCATTAGTAAAAAGTGAAGTATTCCTTTTGGTAGTTCGTGGGAAAAAACAAAAATAATGTTACACAGTTAAAGTGGGATGGGTCCAAATGGCTTTTTGAGGCTGAAAATTTTCCATAGAGGCAGTGCTAAATATATCACAGAATCTATCACTAAAGTGGAAGTCAGCTACATCCCTACAGCATGCCCTTATTTTGATTCCTCCTTAGGTTCAACAGTGTTACGATCTACATTTCATAGCAGGTTTTTTTGGTTTGTTTGTTTGTTTGTTTTTTGTTTTGTTTTTTGGCCAGGTGGGTGGTGCTAAAATGCCCAGTATCCCATTTCTCTGGCAAACAAGCTGGTTTGTTTGAAATATGAGTCATTAAGCTCCTTTATCTTTCCTCCCAATTTCCTACTTAGCATTTCCCCTTCATATTGGGTACTTTGTAAGCAGTGAGGTGGTTCATTGATTTGCTGCCCATGAAGGAGCTGCTCTGGTCTTTTTTCTATTCAAAGGAATTATTTTAGTCTCCCTGTGATGTGCCTTGGAAATATTCTGAGCTGATATTTTTAGCTATTGGAGGCTAACAGGAAAAAAATTTGAATTTTATCAGATAGGGTTGAAACACTTTTCAGTTGATAAAAACATTAGTGCAAAGGGCTATCTTTGTTAGTGTTCTCTGGCTAATTAACTCTGTTGACTAAAGCTTGAAGCTTCTATGGCAAGGTCAATTAGTTTTACTCTGTGATTATCTCTCAGAACCTCTAGTCCTGGCCATTGATTTCAATAAATGATTATAATAATAGTAGTCACTTACATAGCTTTAAGTGCTATACATATAAACTTATTTAATTTTTAGAATAATCCTAAATAGTAAGTATTGTAGCTGTCTCCATCTTTATAGATCATGAAATTGGAAAGCTATATGATTGGCCCAGGGTCCCCTTACTGGTTACTGGCTGAGCTGGGATTTGAACACAGGCATTTGGGATCCTGATTTCATTAAATCTTGATTTCATTAAAATCCAAGGACACCAGTAAGAATGTCCCTAGACTTAGGTAAACACTATTTGTGTCTAAACATTTAAGGTTATTTATTTTGTATAGCAGAAAGCTTTGATTTAAGAAATTTCAGACCAGGGGTGTCCCAGTGACTCAGCTGGTTAAGTGTCTGCCTTTGGCTCAGGTCATAACCCTAGGGTCCTGGGATCGAATTCTGCATTGGGCTCCTGTTTCTGCCTCTGCTTGGTGGTCCCCCTGTTTGTGCTTTCTCCTTCTCTCTGTCAAATAAATAAGTTAAAAATCTTTTAAAAGAATTTCAGACCACTGTTATGATATAGATACCAGAAATCTATTTAGCATCTCTCTTGTTACCCACGAATACATAGTTGGACACTAGGGCAAGACTTCACGGTGGTGACATTTGAGACCTGAGCCAGGAATTCGAGGATGTTCAGTGGTTCAGCAGGCAGAAAAGAGCACCAGACATAAAGGGAACAGCACATGCAAAAGCTCAGAGGTGGGGTGGAATTCGATGTTCATGTTTGGAGGAAAATAGGATATCCAGTGTATCTGAAACAGGGTGGAAGTCAAGCAGATGCTGTATAAGATGCAGATTGCATCCTGCTGAAGAGTTAATATCGTCCTCTCAGATGATAAATTTCATTTTGATCAAGGACTCACAAATTTTTATATCCGGTTTCAGAGGGTTCCCAGGTGCTCTGATGTTTACCTGTAGATCCATAGGCCCCTTTTCCCCAAGCTGTAGAGAAGAATTAAGAATCAGGAATAAAGGGCACCTGGGTGGCTCTGTGGGTTAAAGCCTCTGCCTTCTGCTCAGGTCATGATCCCAGGTCCTGGGATCAAGCCTTGCATCGGGCTCCTTGCTCAGCCGGGAGCCTGCTTCCTCCTCTCTCTCTCTGCCTGCCTCTCTGCCTACCTGTGATCCTATCTGTCAAATAAATAAATAGAATCTTTAAAAAGAAAAAAAAAAGAATCAGGAATAAAACAGTCAAATATATACTTTAAGAAAGGACTCTGATGGCAGCAAAAATGCCTGTGAGGGGAGAGTGGTAGGAAGTGGAAACATCAGGAGATGGACGCATTTAACCAAGGCCAGTGGTGGCCGAGAGGGCCGAAGAGCGATATCAGGAAAACAGAACGTGGGAAATAGAATTTCCCAGACTTGGGGTGAGCTACATGGGAAGGTTGCAAATGAAGTGGCTAGCTTGGTTTAAGGATAGATAGCGATGTCACCAATAAAAGCTGAAGACAAGAAGAGGCAAAGGTGGACAAAGGGGAAGGGTAGAAAGGTAAGGGGCTCAATTTTTAGACCCATTGAGTTTCAGGTGCCCACGATCATTCCAATGGAAACATCCAGTGGACAGTTGGAAATGCATCCTGGAAAAGAAGTCAGCCTTGGAGAGAGACTTAGCCGTCTCCCTAGCGAATGGTAGGTTGAAGCCCTCCGGGTTAGGAGTTACGCAGGGCTGCCCTGGGCGAGCAGCAGTGAGCCTGGCCAGGGAGAAGGGACTCAGGGGAGATGCAGGAGCATCAGAGCACCCAAGTTTCCTGAGCGCTGGGTCTGTTCTGAACACTTCACATGCATCAGCTCAGTTAGTCCTCTGCTGCCTCTGTGAAGGAGCCACATTTTCCACATGAGGAACCCGAGTCACCTTCAGTGGTGACTTAGTGGTGAGCCGATGAGAGTGAATTAAGATACTTTTTGTCATAAGTCTTTTATAGATTTAAATATAGATGGGTAAGCTTTGATGACAGTATTTCCTTACTTTCCCCCCGGTTCTGTGAAGTAAATATAGTAGGATCATCAGAATTCATGAAGGAAGCATGATCGGAGACTTCCATAAATTTCCAAATTCCCCGGCTTTCTCTCACATGAATATTCTGTTAAGATTCATGCATTTCTTAATATAGTCTTATTTAGTAGCTAAAGCTTTCCCCTAAGTTTTTTCTCCTCATGAATGAGCATTTGGGGCATTAGTTGGAACACTTCCTGAAATGGTTTCTTGAGTCACATTTTCATATTTCCTCTTAGAATATACATTGGACTTCCTTAGCAGTGATCTGAGATTTCACCGAACTCTACATCCCCTTCTAAACGATCCAGACTTCTCTTGTTTACTTACATGCATCGCTTCCTTAGAACCTCTCCATTCTGTTTTCCTTTTAATACTACTCTAGCAGTAGAGATCTTCTTTGGAGACCATTTTCTCAGAGTAGTTTTTTTGGGTCAGTTCACGAGTTATGTACATTGAGGAGCAAAAAACAATGAAATCACACCAAGTTGCCACAGCTGGGTTCTCTGCTAGGAAGGGGTCAGCAAACTGTGGTCCAAGGACTGAATGCAGTCCATCACTTTTTTGTCAGGAAAGTTTTGCTGGAATATAGCCATCCTCATTCATTTTGCCTCTGGCTGCTTTCCTGCTACAATGGCAGAGTTGATTAGTTGCAAATGTATGACCCCCAAAACCTAAAATATGTACTGATTTGGACCTTCACAGGGAAAGTCCTAATTCTTGCTCTAGAGCATATTCTTTTTAGAGGATCAGAATATGTCCGAAGCATATTTTAAAACTTTTTAAAAAAAGATTTTTTTTTTTTAAGGTTTATCCATTTATTGGAGAGAGAGAGAGAGAGAGAGAGAGAACGAACAAGTGAGGAGTGGGTCAGAGGAAAAAAGAGAGAATCCTGAAGCAGATTCCCTGCTGACCACAGGGCTTCGGCTCCCTCCGAGGACACCAAGATCATGACCTGAGCCGAAAACCAGAGTCGGCCCTTAACCTCCTAAGCCACCCAAGCACTCCATATAGCACTTTACAATTTTTAAATGAAATTTTATTCAACTGAATAATAGAACCATGGAGTAGCTTCTGTATTATTTGTTTTTTTGGTTATAAAACAAATTGTCAAGGGAATAATAAAATTGAAGACTCCTTTAAGTAATAGATAATCAGAATTCTTACCTGTATAATCAGTCATCTGAATTTTTGTCAGCATTGATAAAGTTATGAAATTTGAAAAAAAATTTTCTTTGAATCCTTAATAGATGCCAGGTCCTTAATTATACTTGGTCTTTGGGATCTGGAAAAATAGAACACTTTCCCCACCGATGGAGAAATACATGTCAATTTAAACCAAGTTAGATACAAACAAACAAATATGAAAAAAATTGGCCTAGATCATAGAAATACAACAGATTTAGAAAATGTGCTGAGTGAAATACTTCAGTTTATTAACATGCTGACCATGTATTACTTCTTTAGTCATGTTTCTGAAAAAATGGTTGGCCTTTATTTCCCATTATTTTGCCAAGATAAGAAATACATGTTGTCAAACAGGATAACATTCTGCCCTGTCAAATAGAAGTACCTCCTGTGTCCCTCTTGGATGCCCACTCTCCCAGGTAGCTCCGCCCTCCTTTGGGGGCTGCTAAGGTCTTCTGAGGTCCTCTGTTGCCTCTGGATTCTCTTTCCTCAAATTTGTTCTCCTGGACTGGCCCCACTGATGCATAATCACATGATTCCACTGCTCTGAACTCAGCTCCTGTTCTCTACAGCCCACCTAGTAAAATCTGGACCTGCGCTAGCATTTAAGACCTTCCACAGAAGCCTTTGTGGAAGGTCTTAAATGTTCCATACCTCCTCTCTGCCTTTCCTCCACCCCAACCCTCCTTTTTTTTTTTGGTACCCTAGACTCTGAGTACTGAAATAAGTCTGTGCTTTATCCTCTGTTGATTTTCTTTTTTTTTTTTTTTAAAGATTTTATTTATTTATTTGAGAGAGAGAGACAGTGAGAGAGAGCATGAGCAAGGAGAAGGTCAGAGAGCGAAGCAGACTCCCCATGGAGCTGGGAGCCCGATGTGGGACTCGATCCCGGGACTCCAGGATCACGCCCTGAGCCGAAGGCAGTCGTCCAACCAACTGCGCCACCCAGGCGTCCCTATCCTCTGTTGATTTTCATACACTTTTCATCATTGTTTGAAATGTCCTTGGTATCCATCTCTGCTTTTGTTCATTTCTTGCCTGAATCTGCTCCTCTTTCAGATGTCTCCTTTTGAGCAATTCCCCCCGTATCTACTTTCCACCTGCCTCAGAAATTCTAAGGTAGAATGAATATTTTCATGCCATGAATATCCATAATATATTTTCTGGTTTTGTAACTTAAAAAGATTATTCACATACTATATATATACTATATATAACATAGATACTATGTTATCTATGGCTAAGCTCTAAATGTTTTTTTTTCTCTCTATTTTTTTTTCTAAATTTTTTTTTTTAAAGATTTCATTTATTTATTTGACGCAGAGAGAGAGAGATCACAAGTAGGTGGAGAAGCAGGCAGTGGGAGGGGGAAAGCAGGTTCCCCTCTGAGCAGAGAGCCGGATATGGGGCTTGATCCCAGGATCCTGAGACCATGACCTGAGCTGAAGACAGAGCCTTAACCCACTGAGTCACCCATGTGCCCCAATTTCTTTTTTTATTTCTTTTCTTTTCTTTTCTTTTATTTATTTAAGTAATCTCTACACCTCACGTGCGGCTCGAACTCATGACCCAGATATCAAGAGTCCCATGCTTTTCTGATTGAGCCAGCCAGGTGTCCCTCAACTCTAAATTTCTTAAGGGAAGGAGCTTTATATTTATTGATTGTTACATTTCTATGTTTCTTTAGTGTCTGGTTTTAATGTTTGGATATAATAACTGCACAATGACTTAGTGTTGAGTGGATAAATTAATTAATGCTTAATATCAGTTGTGAAAACTCTGTTATGTTGTATCAGATGGTGAATTTTAACTTATTTAATATATGGTAGCACGAATGAGATTAGATAAATTTCTGAGTTAAAAATCAGCTCTTCAGTTATTGACAGGAAAACCACAGTAGTTGCTAGGTGAAAGTGCCTACAGATCGTGTTTTTCATCTTTAGGAAGTTACCCCAGACAGCCTGTTTTCATAGAATGTTGGGGTGTAGCACTAAATCTATCTTCCAGGAGTTTAGACAGTGTAGAAATCCTCAGTGTATTTGAGATTGTCACAGATAAGAAGAAGAAAATCAATTTCTTGTCTTAACCTTGTTGCAAGTGAAAAAATCAAAATAGCAAAATCTTTTTACCAACTAAGGTATTTAGTGGAGATGGTAGACCAAGTAGACAAGATAATGAGAGAAGGTCTTATGCCATAGTTTAGGCTACAGTTTTCTGGGAAAGCAATTTACGATGTTTAACCCTAAATAAAGATCATTCCATTTTTGTGAACATGATGCGGGCATTGAGTCAGCACAATGGGTCACCTAATGTGCAGAAAATAGTCAGAAACATCTCATCTCTTATTTTTGTTGTGAAATGGACTTTGCTATGTAGACTGCTAACTTTGTGTAAATACTCTTCTGCTGGTCTTTCTGTTTTTACTATTTTAAGAATCTTTACTTTAGTATGTTACAGAATGATAGAGCTCGCTTTCTCTTGTCTCCATCTTGCATTCTATGCATTAACTTAGTAGCTACGCCAGACAGTCTAGTGTTTGGTAGGATACATCATGTGCTCTGAGGGGCCTGACTAAGGAATGAGCGGAATGTGTGGGGAGTGTGCTGGACAAGAACATGGTGTATAGTGGGCAAAATTCAGACCGTGGGAGGATTAGTCACACAACTTACAGGAGAAATTCTGTTGCAAAGATAATGGATCATTTACTTCCTGAATAAGCCATTCAGAAGGAAACTTTGCCAAATCACTCAACTCCCTGATGAGATTCTTCAAAGACTCCTACCCGGTTACTGGTTGGTTTAGAAGACTTTGTCTGAATCAGCCTTTCCAACCTTTACAATTTCTAATTTATTAATTGCTTAGGTGGAAGGTGTTGGGGAAGCTTTTTGGTCTATAGAATATATCATTAAATTAGAACATAATTCCTTTCATGTGTTTTGATAAAAAGCAGATTAATTTTTTTAAAACATTAATTTTGATCATAGATTTAAAAAGAAACTACCTCTTCTCTTGTCTGAGTATACTTTTAACAAGAGCTTTAAGAGTTAATCTTCAATATGTGTTGTCACAAGGAGTAATCAGACTTGAACTTTATAAGCTTAGTACCTTTGGACTTCTGCTGCACACAGTTTGTGTGTAAGGGAAGAAAACCCTGTACAGTTTCTTAATTAAATGAAGTTTTGTTGTCACTTGGTTAGACTTCCTGGTTTTTTAACAAGACAATACATTAGCCCCCTGCAAATGTGGAGCTTGAATATGGTGATATAAATCTTTCTGTCCTAATCAAATTTTTGAGGCTGAATTAAAATAATTATGCCTAATATTTCTGGCTTCAGGAACTATCAGGGATGACTGATTCTATCTGAACCACATATTGATAGAGTGCTAATTTTTAATCAGAATGGTCAGCCACCCCCACTCCCCGAAGGTTATAGAAGGCTCTCCACTTTATTGTGGTTGCTGTCATCTTGAAAGTTGTGCAGAATGTCCATATGAACCTTCATTATAGTCTCAAAACAAGCCAAAAGCTTTATGCTGTGACATTCCATACACGCTGTGTAGAAGAACACGCTTTTGTGCAAAAGGAACAATAATAGATTAATTTCTTACAAATCATATACATACAAATAGAAGTATTGTAAGTTTCACTTTTTAACTCACACTTACTGTGTGCGGGAAACCAAGGTCCATTCTGTGCTTCTGAGACTCAGCACAGTCTGATAGAGGAGATAACCGGTATAAGCAAGGCAGCTCTATATACCAGTAGAACTGACCAAGATATCAGGTGAGATAAGTTGCTTCTTTCTAGCAGAGAAGATCAGTGAAGGTTTTGGCGATAGTGATTTTGAGGTAGGTTTGGAAGGACGTATAGGCAAAGGGAAAAGAGATGAATGAAGTGGAAAAAGGCTCCTTGGGCTAGGCTGGCAACAAAACACATGCACCATCTGGGAATCCCTTAGATGTGGTGAGCAAGGTTCACCTGCTTTCTTCCTTTCCTCTGCTGCTGGACTGGGGGAAACAGAGAGGAAACCGTGATTTTACTCCATGGTCATCTTTTCTCTTTTACTCTCCCACTTGCCCTTTCGGGATTGTAAGAGGTTATGGTGAGTGAGACTAGCGAAGAGGAATGGGCACGGGCGAAAAGAACCTGCAGTTTAGCATGGGGTGGGGGCGATGGGTGATGGGCTTTGCCATAGTTTTCTTCTTTTACTTTTTCAGTGTCCTCTCCTTTTCCAAAGCTTGACAGAGTCCATCATAGTAAAGAGCAAAGAAAAGTGGGGAGGGGATTTCCTGCAGCAGACCGTATTCAGTCTGCCTACAATTATGTGGGATTAAAGAGTAGGGATTGAGTGGTGTTTGCAGAAAGAAAAAAAAAAAAGCAGGTGTCATGCTGAGCATACAAAAATAATCTTGATGGACCCTGACTTTAGTTCTAGGTCATCATAGAAGTCATCAATGACATTTTACTTAGGACCTATAAGATGTATGGGATTGCCTTACAGCATAATAGAGGTTTTTAAAAAAACATTTTTTTTGTAGAGGTGTAGGGGGTGTTAAAATACCCCCCCTTTTTTTTCCTGGAAAAATGTTACTTATAGGAGCAGTCACAGCAGAGGCTCCTGAGTAGGCATCAATCTTTTGCTCCTCTGTGAAGTCTTTGTCTTTCAGAATATGTATTTGTGCATTATTTTTTTTTCCTTTTCCTTAAGTAAAAAGAGAAAAACCAAAACCAAGTGAAAAAAGAGGCTTGAAAAATAATCAATCCTGGGGACTTTTAAAGCTTTTTAAAACTACCTTGTGAAAAACCAAACTTGCTGGAGAGGTTTATGCTTTGAAGGAAAAACCTTCTGTCTCATTTCAGGATCAGAGTAACCCATTTAGCTTCTACTTTGGAGTACTTACCAGGTTTTTCTTCTTCTTCCCCCTCCCCCTCCCCCTCCTCCTCTTCCTCCTCCTCCTCTCTCCGCCCCTGGCCACTACTACTTCTTTGCCTTAAAGTGAACATAGTTTATCTTCTCATAAAATATCCTTTGCCTTCTGAGAAGTAATATCAAGTTAAAACTGTATTCTTTGATAGTAGAGTCAGCTTTTAAAAAATTATTTATTTGACAGAACAATAGAGCACAAGCAAGGGCAACAGGAGGGAGAGAGAGGGAGAAGCAGACTCCTGATGAAGGGCTCTGTTCCAGGACCCTGGGATCATGCCCTGAACCAAAGGCAGACACGCAACTATATGAGCCACCCAGGTGCCCCTAGTCAGCTCTTTCTACTGAGGATTGTTCTAGGAGTTTGGCAGTTGCACTCTGTATGGCACATTACAGACTACGAGTGAGTCTTGATCAGGGTACATAGTATGGTTATGTGGTGAAACTACTTTACACTTACTGTTTTTAAAAACTAAGGTTTAGGGGCATGTAGGTGGCTCAGTCAGTTAAGCATCTGACTCTTGATCTCAGCTCAGGGATTGATCTCATCGTGGTGAATTCAAGCCCTGCATTAGGCTCTGTGCTAGGTGTGGAGCTTTACAGGAAGGAAGGAAGGAAGGAGGGAGGGAGGGAAAGAAGCTGGGTGTGGGGCCTACTTACATACGTACATACACACATACACACACACTAAGGTTAGCATTTAATTGGAGAGTTAAACATGTTTTTGGAAAATCTGCTTTGCCCCCTTTTAGAAAATATCTGCTATATGAATTGAGAGTTTTCTTAGTCCAGACTCTGGGTAAGATGTCAGTTATGAATGTTACTGATGGCCAATACATTCAGTGGCTACATTCTTGAGACTCCGTAAGACTGAGCAAAAGAGGTAAAAATCTGAGACCATCCCTTATGAACTTTCTCCTCAAAAGATATACTGGAAAGAATTTTCTGATTGGTCATCCACAGTCCCCTGAGAAGCTCATGGAAGTTCTGTGGAGTTGTACTATGTGAGCGTAATCTCTCTTTTTCAGTTCTGCCCCTTGCCATAAAACAGCAAGAGAAAGAAATCAAGGAGCCACTCCTGTCATTGACCAGATCACGCCAGCACGGTCAACAGACAGACCGAGTCCCAGGGAAAAGGCTGCTGGCATCTGAGGATAAACCACTTTGAACAGCTTTTACCTTAACACTGACTGGAAGACTTTGACACCTGGTTACAAGGTGAGTTAGGAGAACACAAGCCTAAGATCAGACATAGGATTAGATTAGGCAGTGCTTAATAACAGCAAAAGATTAGTGAGACGTTACCAAATCACAGGAAGATGTTTCTTTATACATTCTTTTCTGTGTTCTATGAGACTGCAAAGTAATATATAATAATCCTGGTTATGTTTAGGCATCTTCATAAAAAGTTCTGCTGTATTTTTTTTTTTAGGCTAGGAAGTAGAAAAACATGCCAAAAGATTTGTTAACCTTTTTCTATGTGTAGTCTGACATCATGTGGAAATAAGACATTGCCCTTCCCTTCTGGGGTAAAAAAGCTGCAGATAATAAGCCCACAAAATGAAATGTTAACCCTGCTTGATTATTTACATATATGTACATAGGTGCCTGCATACACATATTCTTAAAATGTATCCCTTTTTTAATAATCTTTCTTAGAAAACCAGTGGTTGATTTTCTTTTTTTCCCAAGAGACTGAAATAACTAATCAGATGTCAGCAATGCTTACTGTGGTGTGGGGGCTCCTTGTCATCTTTGGTATTTGTGGTTATTATTTTCAGAGCCACGTCACATATGCTGTGTGGTATCTTAGGCTCAGTGACTTCGGTCTTCACAATTCGGACACATTCTTCCCAGTTAACACAAAGCTTTCTACTGTCTTGAGGTCAGTAATACCCAGAGTGGGAGGGTGTACCAGCAGAGTTCTTATGGGCTCTCACAAGCTGTGTGTCCTCTACTCAAACTCTTATTTGCCCTGGGGCACAGGAGTGGTTGTGGTGGTAATTTAGATCTCTGTAATTTGGGAAACACCTCAAATCTTCTGATACTGCTTCTACCCTTTCCTTGCATGGACTGGTTCCTCTTGGTAGAGCAGAAACCAAGGGTCAACACTTTAATGTAATCATAGTTATGTGAGAAGCTTTTTGTTTATTACTGCATTATTTAAAATTACATTTTAGAGCAGAGCTTGCCAACCAGCGGCCCATAGGTCAAATATTAGACAATAATCTTTCAACCTGTAAACATTTTCCTTTTTAAAATTGAGTTAATTCCCAATATTGGACAATCTAGAAACATCACAGAAAAAAATCAGATACCTGGCTTCTCTTGGAAGATTAAAAATCTGGTCTTATTACTATTCCAAGGACTGAAGTTTGCTAAGCTTTACCATTCCCTAAGTATTTAATGCAACCGGCCTTCCAGGTTCATGTTATGTGTTTTGGTGCCTGTAGGCGTTGGAGGTCAAGTCTCCTGCTTTGGGCGTCAGTTTCTTCTCTCCTTTCATGATGTCACTTCCATGTATTTTATGCATAACACACTGTTAATCTTCATTCTTGTTTGTCATTTTATTGCTTTATATGAAAGGTGTGTGTTTGGAAAGTGATGGTTTTCTGAAGTTGAGCCGACCCCTCTGAGACTGGCCTATGAAGAAGGAAGACTTTTCCAAAATCAGAATGGTCCGTTGTTCTTAGTTTGGAAATCTGATTTTCATAGTGATGAGGTTTCCAGACCTTGAGGTTGTCATTTCAGAGTGATAGCGTATGAACCCAGAGTCCAGCACCTGATCTTACGGTTTTCTTCCTTGGGAGGCAAAACCAATTCATTGATTTGACCTCTTTTTGAATGATCCCCATGGAGATTGGAGTCCATTTACCAGCCCCCGACTCAGTCTGGACACCACAGTGATTCAGTGAACAATGTGCTGTGCCATCTACACGTGTGGAACTTTTGACATTGAGAAATCTTGCTGTCAGAATCAGGTGTACCTTCAGGCACAGTAGGTTGTAGTCAAATCACAAAGTGTCTCTTTCTGCATCTTCGATCGCTATATATTGTTGGAAGCTGAACTCTTTACGGGGATGTTCCTGTTAATTTGATATTGAATCAAACTTTTATACAGTAATAAAGAACTTTAACTACAAAAACATTTCAAATCATAGGGTCCTTTTCTGTGTACATTAGCTAAACCCAAACATTAATTATTTGATCAGAGTTTACAGTAGAGGAAACTGACTCAATCCCCAAACAGGAGTGCTTGTCCCAACAACTCACTTACCTTTGAATGGATAGTGCCTTTTACTTTAAGTGGAGTTTAGGTCTCAGGATATCCATTTTTAATGTTGAAGCAGACAGGACTGAAGGCTGGCTGGTCTGGATGTTTATTTCAGGTGGTTTAGGGTCCTGGCTGCATTACTTTGCTCTGTCTCAGGGCATCTCCTAGGTCAGTATTGCTTAGGATCTCCTGATACTTGACCACAAACAGAGACGAAATATACATGAGTCCCTGTGACCATCAGGTTTAATTTCATGGAAATAAGGTAAATGGAAATTTGTTCCCATACACATTTGCTGAGTTGTGAGTTGTCCACAAGACAGAAGTTAAACTCTTCTTTTTTCTTTTTTTAAAGATTTTATTTATTTATTTGAGAGAAGAGAGAGAGAGAATGAGAGAGAGGGAGAGTTTGAGAGGAGAGAGGTCAGCGGGAGAAGCAGACTCCCCACTGAGCAGGGAGCCCGATGCGGAACTTGATCCCAGGACTCCAGGACCAGGACCTGAGCCAAAGGCAGTTGCCCAACCAACTGAGCCAGGCGCCCCTAAACTTTTCTTTAAAAGGAAAATGCAAGCATCTCATTTCCTTTATGAAATGTGCTTATTTGTATTGTTCTTTCAACATAGGAATGAGTTTGTATGCATGTATACTCAGGAAATATTTCAGAAAGCCCCTTTTATCTCATTTTCTTGAAGTTCTGTTATTACCTCCCCATTCCCCTTTTCTCCCATCCAAGTACTAACCAGGCCCGACCCTGCTTAGCTTCCGAGATCAGAAGAGATCGGGCGCGTTCAGGGTGGTATGGCGGTAGACCCCCTTTTCTTAACCAGGACTGACAAAATGGGGTAGGGAGTGCTTCAAAGCCATTATGAACATATAAAACAGGTTGGAATGCCATGAAAAAGGTAAACTCAGTAAATCCGCTAACCAGTCAGCAAATATAACATGGATAGAGGAGAAACTCTTTGCTGATGTTTGCTCCCTTTTATCTGCTTTGAGGTTTGTGAGACTCCTCCCTTAGGTAGTGGAAATGGAGGCGATATCCAGTGAGAATTGGTAATGCCAGTGTCATTTCACCTGCCCCTTTCTTCCTCTCCCAGACTTCTCCTTCTCTTCTGTCTCTCAGGTTGAAGGAGGTCTCTTCTGCTCAACAGACATCTAATTCTAAAGAGCTGAAGGGGCCCGGGGGAAGGTAGCAGGCCAGTAGCCAGGTCTTTTCTACAGGGAAGCGAAATGAGAGGACCTCAAAATTTCCTTCTCACTCCATTGAGAAGAGTGGAAACAAATGACCAGGGAAGAGTCTCTGTGCAGGGATAAAAGCTGTGCTCAGACCAGTTGATGCCCCCTGTACATTGTCTTTCTCATTCTGGTAGGTGAGGTTTTAGAAAAACGGTCACCCCCAAATCTGAAAAATTTAGACCAGCTTTGAAAAGTAAATTGTGCATTAGATACATATCCAGTAAAGTTGGAATGAAGAAGTAAGTGGGGGAAAAAAAGTATGCTTTAATAATGTAGGTTTCATAAGTGAATAGTAGGGAGGAAGGAAATTTTGATTTATTTAAGAGTCTTTTTGTCTTTTGCTGTTTTTTTTTCTCTACTTTAAAAAAAATACCTTTCATTTAGAAAAATTTCAAACTATACAAAAGTAAAGAGAGTAAATTGTATAGTGAATTCCCATACGCACACTTATTTATCCCTCTTCCCTTTTATTCTTAGGTGAAGTAGACATCGGGATGCCTGGGTGGCTCAGTCAGTTAAGTGTCTGCCTTCAGCTCAAGCCATGATCCCAGAGTCCTGGGATCAAGCCCTGCATCAGGCTCCCTGCTCAGTGGGGAGCCTGCTTCCCCCTCACTCCCTGCCTGCAACTACCCTGCTTGTGCTTGTGCCCTCTCTCTTAGTCCCTCTGACAAATCAAATAAATAAATAAGATCTTTAGAAGTAGATGTCATGTATTTGGGTCAACTAGTATTTGACCCTGAAATACAGTCATCCAGGAAAAGCAGAGTACGAGCTTAAAATTAACTTTTTGATAGACAGTTTCAGAATTAGTGCTTTAATTTCTTTAAAGGGTGGTCAAAGATATTTCTTTGAGTTTTTTTTGTCTTTTTGTTTTTGTTTTAGTTTTTTCTTTTTGGGCAAGAGTTTCCCTTTTCCTTGAGTATCATCATAAATTCATAGATTTTTAAAATACTTATGTTTTTAATTAATTACAGTGATTTCCCTCCCCAGATCCTCAAATAATACCTTTTTTGTTCCTTGGGATTCCCTTCAAATTGGCTCCTATGTATACACACAGAAGAGAGAGCCTATCATAAAAGAATCCCAATGAATTTTCACCAACTAACCATTTCCATATTATCAGCAACCAGATCAAGATAGAGAACATCCTGGAAGCACTCCTGTCCCATTAATTTCTTGACCCTGCTTTTCTGTACCAAGAGAGTGCCCCAAGCTCCTTTTGTACATTTCCTACCCCAGTCTAAGTACCAGCCATTCCAAGAAACCCTCGTTCTTTTAAATAGTTAATGGAATTCAGAAACTACAGTCTGGGTGTTAAGGGGGCTCATTCTTACAGGTTTTCACTGTTTCTCGGCTTTTTCAAGGGCAGGGTAGAAACTATATATATTTAAAAATAAAACATATGAGTTCAAACTGACTTTTTTTCAAGTTAACTTTATGGTGTTTTAATATTATTTGATTTTATATCTGTATCTCTTTTCACTTACACTGAAAATCTTGGTTCAAAATAAGATTACAAATTTGCTTGCTTTATTCTTTAAGTACATAAAATAGTTTCAAATGAATAAGCTCAGCATGACTACTACTTATTATGACTTTAATTTTATGCAGAAAAAAGCTCTAGAGTTTTATTTATCTTTTATTATCATTAGTTTTGGTCTTTCAAAATTTATGTGTGAGGTTAGAAAATTTTTCCTTCAACTCTGTTTTTAGTAGCAACGTTGATATGTTTCTTGGCAGTGAAATTCAGTCTATTCAACATTTAGTTCACCAGATATTTTGAGTTATTTGCCACTCAATACATCGTAAGCAGGAGACAGTCCAGAAGCGACAGTAGGATTATTGTCCTCTTTGGATGGGGGATGGGTTTGTGTTGCATTAGATGTATTTATTAGTGTCTACCCTTCCTCAACAGTGCGGGTCCAGAGATAGAAGAAAAACATTCTAAATGAAGTAAAGAGCCTGAAAGTGCCCCATTCTTGTCTTCTTGCTTCTTTTTATTTGATAAATGGATATTTGACCGATCTGTATTTTGGAATGCCCTTTTCCCCCCTAGGTTGGTCAAGTGATCAAGTGCTTTGATTTTGAACATATTTTCTAATATTTGATCATGGGATCAATGCAAGTGCTCATAGAGAATATGGGGATAGGTAGTCTCCTGCCTCCCTCCCTTCCATCCTTCTTCCTACCAGACATCTATCCTTCCTTTCTTTCTCCTCCACTTGGGTGATTCCTGGACCCAGAGCTGAGGGCTGAGCAAGGGAGGGAGAAGGAGAGCTACATCACTCCCTGTTTTGTCTTTTAAACTTTTCACTTTTCTCCTCAAAATGTCTTATTCCCAAACTGCCACCATAAGGTTAGAATCCAGTATTTGAGTTCTTTCAAATAAACTTTTACATACGGAAAGATAATTAAGACTGAAATTAATCTAACTTTGAGGTGGATTTAAAATTTTTCTTTATTGACTTTTCACATCAGATGAATAATGTTAGGAAGTACTGTGTGTGGTAAACCAATGAGATACTTCTTTCTTCTATTTATTTTAAATTTATTTTAATTCCAGTATAGTTAGCGTAGAGTGTTCTATTAATTTCAGGTGTAGCAATGAGACACTTCTACTTCGAAAAGTTTGGCTTTCAGAGAAAAGGATGTATCAGGAGTAACATTCTAAACTTTGCAGCAGTTAAGAAGTGATTTCAAAGGTGATAGACTAACACACAGGCTCCCCGAAGCTTCACTATGTATGACTGATGGTAGACTTTTTAAAATAAATTTTTATTTATTATTATTTTTTCATTATGTTCAGTTAGCTAACATAGAGTACATCATTAGTGTTTGACGTAGTGTTCAACGACCCATTAGTCGTGTATAACACTCAGTGCTCCTGGGTATTAAGGATGGTGGTATACTTTTAAGGTTTGAGGTTTCAGAAACAATGACAACTGGAATATATGTGTGTTTTATCCTGTGCCTTGTGTCATTCCTGCTGGGTCTGCAGTGTTCACTCATTTGTGGAGGCATTTGTTCATTCATTCAGTCGTCCTTCTAGCAACGTCTCTTGAGCATCTGTCCCTCAGAATATACCAGTCAATATTTTGGGCCCAAGGATTATAATAAGGAGAGCAGGAATCATAACTGGTAAAGTGTCTGGGAACAGATAATATGCTAATAAACAGATGAACCCAACTATTGGGTGGGAGAAGTGTTGTGAAGGAAATGAAAAAAATATTGTGCTAGAAAGTGACAGAGATGGTGTCTATTTTGAGGTGACATGAGCTGAGAACTGAAGGCTAGTGTGCTGACTACATTTTCATGTTCAGAGTACTGGATTTGAGAGCACTGGAGAGTTTATTTAAACAATACCTACAAATTTGGCATGTGGATTTATTTCCAAATGTTTTTTTTTTTTTTTTTTAAGTTGGGACTTTAAGGTTAAAATCTCTTGTGTTGTCAGCTTCTAAAAACTGGAGGAAGTCCTTGGGGAAGAGTAAATGGGAACTTGGCTGTGGTATATTTGTAACTCCTCTGCAAATCTTGAATTATTCCAAAATAAAACACTTAAAAGAAAGAACTGGTAAAGAAATCCCAAAGTTTATAATAAATCAAGTACAGTGTTTCTTCAGTTTGCAGAGATGACGTTGCCAGATTTCCACAGGAAGGGACTGTGGGGAGGCTGGTGCATGTTGAGAATTTATTACTTAAATGCTCTTATACCTGGCCCATCGCTCATTTTTGGACTTGACCGATTTTCTCCTTTTTTAAGTCTTCATTTTAGCTTATTAGATGTCAGAATATTAACAAAACTTACAAATAAAGTTAATTGATGTTTTTCCTTCTTAAAAATAATTTATGCATTTCTTGAAATACTCTTGGACTACTTAGGATGTTATCTTTCAGGTGAACAGGAGCGAACCTTTTTCACGCAGAGCTTTTCAATGTACTGGCCTCTTAGATAAAAGTTTGCCCCTGTCAAAGCAATCCTCTCTGCCCTTTATCTTATTAGTATTTTTTAATTCATGTATTTCTAAACATAAAGCATCTTCTTTTACACATTAGGGTGATAGAGAAATCTGAAGTCGACAAGAAGGCATTAAATTCAGAATCTCCTTTGTGAACGCTTTACCAACTGTTGTGTAGATTAACAGACCTGCCGTGGGAAGCTGTTTGGGAGTCTGTAGTCTTTAAAAGTACTTTGCAATATCTGGTCCTGAGAATGCTTCCTAATCTTCCATCACCTAGTTCAAACATTAACAAGTTCTAGCCCACAGGCAAAACTGGCTTGCAAACCCGGCTTTAGAAATTAAATTTTAGCGGGTCATAGCCATGCTTATTCACGTGTGTAGTTTTTGTGGCTGCTTTTCCACTACAATAGCAGTGTTCAGTAGCTGCGGGGAGACAGTATGGCTTGTAAAGTCTAAAATATATATTTTGTCTGGCCCTTGATGTAAAGAGTTTGCTCACCTTCGATGGAATCAGACGGTGACCGGGTGATCTTTTCCCATTTCTGGATCTAGGAACCCAAAAATGTAGTCACAAGCGTTAGTATACAATAAAATCCTGTTGGTTCATAACAGAGCTCTGCTTTATCTTATTCTTTATTTATAAATGGAGATACCGTGTGAGTGGGTAGTAAAAGTAGTTTTTCGTAAGCTTGCTGAAGTTTTCAGTAATGATTTTAGTAGTATCAAGGCCATTTATATGCATGTGAAATGCTAAACATTTCAGCTATCACTTGAAATTCTTATTTTTTTTTTAATTTCTGAGGGAATATGTTAACAATTCCTTTATTTTTGAGGCTTTAGATCTATTACTTGGGAGTGACTCTGTGTCATACTGTAGTCTTATTCCCTAGTGCTAGTGTTAGGTCAGTAAAGAACAAGGTTGGATGGGCAGTCCTTCACACCTACTGCCCAGAGTCAGGCTTGTTGAAACATAGGGCCTGGCCTCACAGGTTTTGACCCGCTAGTATGGACAAGCTCAAGAATTTGCATTTGAAACAAGTTCCCAGGTGGCATGTTGATCCTGGGACCACCTTCCAAAACCTCTCTAGCAGATGGCTAGTGTTGGCATTTTCCAGGCTTTGGGTTTGGGGAAGAGTAGCTCTTTTTCATCTCAGCTCAATATCAAATGATATATTAAAACTTCCTTTGAATTCATTAAACTTCCACTCATCATCTTTGTGACAAGACTCATCAATGAAACACATGCCATTTTACTACTTTTATCTGTTTTCTAGTCCCAAACTTCTGTTGCTATTGCTGCCTGTCCTCACTACTCTTGGGCTTTGCTTTAGAAGGGAACAGGGTGGTGTGCCTTTGTGGCTCAGTTGGTTAAGTGTCAGACCCTCAATTTTGGCTCAGGTCACGATCTCAGGGTCATGAGATCAAGCCCCACGTCTGGCTCCATGCTTAGCGTACAGTCTACCTGAGATTCTTTCTCTTTCCCTCTGTGCCCTGCCTGCCTCCATATTCTTTCTCTCTCTTGCTGTCAAATAAATAAATAAATCCTAAACAAAAAAAAAGTCCCTTTACTGTTGTTTTCAGTGGAGTTTGGGGGTAAAATAGATCCTGTATACATTCTTTGAGCTTTATCCCAATATGTGTGTGTATTTTTTTTTTTTTAAGATTTATTTATTTGAGAGAGAGAGAGAGAGCGCGCGCATGGGGGAGGTTCAGAGAGGGAGAAAGAGAGAATCTTAGTAGACTCCTTGCTGAGCTCAAACACCCCCCCCACCCCGCCAGCATAGGGGGTGGGGTCTCCATCTTCTGATCCTGAGATCACCACCTGAGCTGAAACCAAGAGGTGGCTGCTTTAAATATACCACCCACAGTGTGTATTTTAAAGTACCTCTTTCTTTCTTGATTCCTGTAAAATCCCATGACGTCAGTTGGGCACTGAAGTAAGTATCTTCCCTGCATAAAGGAAACAAAGGTCCTGAAGCACAAGATCTTGTGATCTGCTGGAAAAGGAAGGCTCAAGCACAGACTTTGTGCCATCCATTTTTGTTGTTGTTGTTTTTAACTATAACGTACCGTGCATTAGATACTATCCAGACCTCAAATGTAGTTTATCAAACCATTACTATTACTTCACTTTATATCAGTCTCAGTTATTTTTGGTACTAAAATAATCTTAAGTGTGTATTTGATCATTCTCTTATATTTGAGTGTAGGCTTGTTTTTAATAAGGATATGCCCCCAACTCCATTTAAAGACATAAACTGGTACATCAGTTTCTATTTTGTGGACTTTTGTTAAATTATGCAGTTGCCCCCAAAATGCTCTTGATCCTTTGATGGAAAATTAGCAAACCTTTTTCATAGGGGCTTTTGATAAAACAGTGTCATGGGTCAAATCAGTCTCAAAATTGGTAGTCTTGAGAGTTAGGGGTCCTGAACCTGTTCATGGAGGAAATTGATGCTCTCCCAGAAACAGTCATTTGGATAAGGGGCCCACAAGTGGAGGTGTAATAACTAACCATTTTGCAGTAAATGCCAAATTATGGCATTTACTTCTTACAACTTCATGAAATTGATGTTTTTATTCCTGTTTTATCAATAAGGAAACTGAGGCACAGAGAAATTAAGTAAATTCCCCAAGGTTTCATAGTGAGGAAATGGCAAAGTTGGGATAGGTTTCAGACGTAGGCAATCCATGTTTTGTTTTGTTTTTTTTTCTTTTCAGTGTAAAAATAAAAGGAAAAGACAGCATAGGGTATAGGCAGTGGGGACTGGCAAAGGCTTAAAAATAAGCCCTCGAAAAAAAGGGGGCGCTGCTGATTCGCCTGGCTTACATACTCTCACCATGGCCAATTTCACGTTCCCAAAGGAGGTCTCTGAAGGCTGGGCTGGCGAGAGAGGCACCCAGTGCCCCCTGGAGCCTGAAGTGGCTCCAGCTCACCACGAGGTGGGGGTGAAGATTACCACACCCCAGTTAAATGAGTACCTGAGGCTAAAGAGCCTGGGCCCCACCCTAAATCCTCCGTTATTGTCAGCTCTGCCTTCTCTCCCGTGGCAATGAATGAGAAATAATTGAAACCAGCTTTCATACTGAATGCCCAATGCAAACAGAAGTATGAGCTCTCTGATACATGGGTAAAGGCCTACCTAAACCTTGCTATCCTGGAGGGGTGGCAGTTTTAAAAAATTCTGTGTAAGGCTCCTAATCAGGAAATATTTGTGACTGGGTAGATAATGGCTAGTAAATTAGGTGGGTGGCAGGTGCGATAACTCTTGGCAGTCAGGCTAATTCGTTTGTGTTTTGAAAGAATTACACTCCTGCCTCTATTCCTGCTCCTCATGTATGACCTGGCACCAGGGAGAACAGAACAGATAATGCCCTGGGCCTCAAGAGTACCATTAGCAGCCGGGTGGGTCTTTTTTTAGGACCAACATGAGGTTTTCTCTTGGGAATGTTGAACTTTGTACAGTCTTCCTAACTGCTGAACAGATAAGAAACTCCAGTCTGCAACTCATTTGGATTATTTTGGCCTATCAAATATAATAAAATCAAAGAACTGGCCTGAGGGCGATGTCTCAGGCAGGCTGGGGTCACAATCAACTGTATTTAATGTCTGTAATAGAGGGCTTACATCTTCACTGAAACGAGAAGCCCAGGAAACAATCTGACTGGTTATTGTAGCCCCTGACATCAGACTACAGTGATGAAAGGGACATAGCCCCCACCTCACAAAGATCACACGGAGCCAGGACAGATAAACACAGGGCGGTGCATATTCAATAAAATATGTATGCATAATTATAGAAGTAATACAGATTGAAGCGGCAATTCTAATAGGTTAAGAAAGATTTTACAAAGAAAATGAAACCTGAGCATAAAATAGTACAAAATTAATGTCTGCATGTTATAAAAATCATTATAGGTGATAATATAGGGCCTTTTTTATTGTTATAAAATATACATAAAATTTGCCATTTTAACAGTTTTAAAATTCTCATTTCAGAGGCATTAAATACCTTCACATTATTCTATAACCATCCCCACAGCTGTGGTCGGAATGTCTGGGTCCCCCCAAAATTCATATGTTGAAATCCTAATTCCCAAGGGGATAGTATTAGGAAGTGGGGAGGTAATTAGGTCTTGAGGGTACAGCCCATGCGAATGGAATGAAAAGGGATTCTGTAGAGATCCCTTGCCCCCTTCTGCTAGGGGAGGACGCAATAAGAAGATGGCCAACTGTGAACCAAGAGGTGGTTTTTTACCAGATTCCAAATCCACTGGTGCCATGATACCAGACTTCCCAGCCTCCAGAACTGTGGGAAATAGATGCTTGTTTATGAGTTGCTTAGTCTACGGTATTTTGTTGCAGCTGCCCCAGTAGACTCAGACAGCCACTTTTTTCTGTTTTTATTTGAAGTGCAGTTGACATACAATGTTACATTAGTTTCAGGTGTGCAGCACAGGGATTGGACAACTCTGTGTTAGGCTGTGCTTGCCACAAGTGTAGCCGCCATCTGTCACCCTCCAGTGCTACTGCAATACCATTGACGGTTTTCCCTAGGCTGTCTTCCATCCCTATGACTTAGTCATTCCGTAACTGGAAGCCTGTAGCTCCCACTCCTCTTCATCCATTTTGCCCATTCCCCCACCCCAGACAACAACTTTTCTTGAGAACTTTTTCATCTTTTAAACAGAAATTCTGTACTTATTAAACACAAGCTCCATTTTCCCCACTCACAGACCCTGCCAACTACCCATCTACTTTCTGCCTCGGTGAGTTTGACCACTCTAGGTACTGCATATAAGTAGACTCCTACAATATTTGTCCTTATTTTACATAGCGAGATGTCTTCAAAGTTCATGCACATCGTAACATGTATCAGAATTTCCATCCTTTTTAAGGCTGAATGATACTCCTTTGTATGAATATACCACATTTTGTTTATTCATTCATCTGCTGATGGACACTTGAATTGCTTCCATATCTTAGCTATTATGAAGAACGCTGCTATGAATATGGATACACAAATATCTGTTCAAGTCCCTGCTTTCAATTCTTTGGGGTATATACCCAGAACTGGAATTGCTGAATCATGTAGTAATTTTATTTTTAACTTCTAAAGAACCTCCATACCATTTTCTTTTTTTAAAATAGATTTCTCTTTAATTTATTTTATCTTATTTTATTTTATGTATTTACTTGAGAGAGAGTGAGTATGGGTAGAGGGAGCAGGAGTGGATGGGGCAGAGGAAGAGGGAGAAGCAGACTCCCCACTGAGCAGGGACCTCCCCCTCCCCCCAGGTGGGGCTCGACCCCAGGACCCTGGGATCATGACTTGAGCTGAAGGCAGAGGCTTAATTGCCTGAGCCACCGACATGCCCCCACCATTACCATTTTCAATGGCAGTTACGCCATTTTACATTTTACATTCCCAGTGACAGTGCATCAGAGTGCATTTTCAACCTAAGCCAATTTATCTGCTTTAGCCAACTCTTCAGTATACCTCAGCTTAGTACAGAAACGCTTATTTTGACAGGAAATTCTTCTAGAGAACAGGACATTTGCTGCTACTCGTCACTTGGTGCCTCGGTAACAGTTTATATGCAGTCAACATGGATTAATGCATTATTATTTTAGCAGAAGCCAAATCTTCAATGTTTCCTGTTGTTGCCAAAAGGTCTGCACTCTTCTGACAATCCGTACTTATTAGCAGTCACGGGAACTGTAGTTCCCAATATTATTTTTCCTGTTAAAATAGGAATTAAGACACTACCAAGCTTCGTTTCAAAACATGTTAGTGAGAGTCAGAAATCAAATGCTGAATGAAAAAGTGGCTGACAAATCTTAGAAAATTAGCTCTGGTAAAATTATCAAAGTGACACTTGAAACGGCCTTGTCAAAAGTGTTCGTGGCACACACTTCCATCAGAATCAAATGTCCTGTGATCTCATTCTATTAAATATGTGATCCAGCTTTTATGCCTGTGGATTGTTTTTTTTAATTTATACTGGTAACAATAGTCCTCTTAGAAATATGAACTCCCAAGGATGTACGTTCTTAGCCACTTGATAATCTGACAAAAGCTGGTGAATATCTCCCTAGGAAAATAACATGCGTGTATACCCAGCACTTTCAACATCATTCCTGGTTTTTATTTTTTATTTGTTTTTTAAAAGATTTTATTTCTTCATTTGAGAGAAAGAGACAGAGAAAGAGAAAGCACAAGCAGGGGGAGAGGCAGATAGAGGGAGAGGGAGAAGCAGGCTCCCCACTGAGCAGGGAGCTCGATGCGGGTCTTAATCCCAGGACTCTGGGGTCATGACCTGAGCTGAAGGCAGATGCTTAACCATCTGAGCCACCCAGGTGCCCCATTTCTAGGTTATGAATGTGCTAAATCCACCCATGAATCCCAGGTTAAAATCCTCTATAAATTTGTATTGCTTGCCATCAGTACCATCCTGTAAGGAAAACAAACAAACAAACAAAAAAAACCCTAGACTTGTCATTTGGTTAATTTATTAATTTATTAGTAAGTTAAGGGTAAATAGCAATGTAAGAATTTGTGGCATGGTCTTTGAGGTCAAATAGATTTGGAAACCAAACCGAGGATCCTATTTAATAAATTTCCTAAACCCTATGTTGGTCATCTGTACACTATGAATAACAGAAGAGTTCCTGGCTGGGAAGTGTGACATCTGGCCTGACACATGCTAAGAGGCTGCTGTTTTTATTAGTATTTTTCTCCTGACTCAATAGAGAAAGCTAGGAAGGAGGTGATAATCTGTTTTCTAGGTCCCTACCTCAAAATAATATGTTTGATATGTCATTTTTTTACTCAATAATTGTTTGAAAGGCCATTTATGTTTTATTAATTATAAAATTCATAGATGTCCAGAGAAGAATTACTCGAGGGAATAGTAGGAGGTGTTTGGTTGTTCAGGATAAGGACCAATTCCCCAATCTCTTTGTGATTACAGGGTTTTAAAGACTTAGTTCTGAGAATAGTCTAGTGCATAATGTCCAAACCCCAATAAAACCTAAAATAAGAGGAAAGAGCTGGGCCATATTCCTGAATAAAAGTTTCCTACCAATTATAAGATTAAAACTAGATTAGAAAGAATATATAATTATTAAATCTAGGGCATATGTCCCTGTTAAAAAATACATCAGCTCAGAAAAAAAAAAAATCAGCTCAAATCACAGATTTCAAATAAGGTCATTGCCACATTATAATTTAATAGATTAGTGTGATATTCAAAGATGACTGACTTCAGCTGACTTTCAGGAAAACTTTGATATGAAAAGTAACCAATAAATAAGTAGAACAATTCTTAAATCATTAGAGGAAGTTTAAGCTGTTTCACAAACCAGTGTGGCACTGATTCTGGCACTTTCCCCAAGAATTTGTTTAGGTTTATGTGTAGCAGTCTGTTTATTTTGAGTTGTGTATTCCTTCCTTTGCTAGTGCTGTGTGTTAAAAGGGATGTGCCGTTGCTGGTACCTCATGACTCTCTGGGATGCTGTCCTCTTACTCCATATGATGTAGAAGAGAGATCCATGAAGAACAGATGTTCCCTTCATGAGGCTATTAGAACCATACCCTGGCATTCTCTGGTGCTATTCCTAGGAATGGAAATTTGATGGACCATGGTCTTTGGTGGGCCATGGGTCTTTGAACCTGGACACAGGAACTCACAATGGGAAAGGCTCAGGAAAGGGAGTCTATCTTGCCAGAATATGAAGCACCACTACCCCACTCCACGCCCCCCCCACCACCCCGCCAGGCCTCTCTACTCCCTTAACTGAGGCCCTTTGCTGATTCAGCCCTGGGGCAGATCCTCAGCTTTCCCCACATCTTGGTCCATGGAGGCAGCTTTTACGGAGCCTTTCTCTACCCCGTTTATTTTCTTTGACCTTGGTTGTGCCCAAGGATCAGTTGGACAGCTTCAGGGGGATTTTTTTGTTCTTGTTATCTGGAAGATCCCTCCCTGAGAGTGCTTTGTCAGATGCAAAGGACATACTGCTTCCAGTCATTGTGATAGCCGCAGGGCTCTCTTTAGGCAGATTTCCAGTAAATAACATATTTGTAATCATGAAGTTTCGAGAAAGTTGGGAAGAACCTGTATCAGAGTTTCTCAAGAGCTAGAATTCTCAAGTTATAATTTTGAGAGTTTATAATTTTCTTAAATATTTGTGGATGGATATTAAATGGCATACCTTTTTTTTTTTAAGCTTTTTATTTACTTATTTATTTGACAGAGATCACAAGTAGGCAGAGGCAGGCAGAGAGAGAGAGGGAAGCAGGTTCCCCACTGAGCAGAGAACCGGATGCGGGGCTCCATCCCAAGACCCTGGGATCACAACCGGAGCCCAAAGCAGAGGCTTTAACCCACTGAGCCACCAGGTGCCCCTTAAATGGTATACTTTTAAAATCAGGATGATTATAGAATATTTAGCTTTTGAATAGTTATCACTTTTAGTTACTTATAGATTGCAACAATTATCTAACAACTTAGTGTCTTCTAGTCCTTGGTTATATATTTTTTATGACCTTCATTCTGTACACTTTTTCTACATATTTAGAAATGAACATATAAATAAATAAATAATGTAAAATAAGTCAATAAAGCCAAGACATTTATTTATATTTTCCCTATATTTGGCTCTTCTAATTTCATGAATTATAAACTTAGTGCATTTGTTTTTATTCTTTTGTGTTTAGTAATGCAAATGATTAAGACCATAAATTTTCCTTTCCTCATGGCTTTAGCTATGTTCTACATTTCTAAATATTTTTATTACATTATTTTGTGTGTTCTTTGCTCCCTTTTTTTTTTTTAAGATTTTATTTATTTATTTGACAGACAGAGATCACAAATAGGCAGAGAGGCAGGCAGAGGGGGAGGGGGAAGCAGGCTCCCTGCTGAGCAGAGAGCCTGATGCGGGGCTTTATTCCAGGACCCTGAGATCATGACCTGAGACCAAGGCAGAGGCTTAACCCACTGAGCCACCCGGAGCCCCAGATATTTCCTTTCATTGTTAAAGATTAATTTTCCAAGTCAAAGCCTTCCTTGTGTTAAGGAATATTTTTGAACATTATTTCTTTTCTTTTTCAATGGTTGTGTTCAGGGCTATTCATGTCTGTAGATTCGGGTTCCATTATCTGTTAACTTGTCCTGCCCTTTTTCCCATTTGCAAGGTGATTTCTTCAACTTGATCTTTTTAACCTATCTGTTGACTAGATTTTTCTGGGGAATCATTTGATGCTTCATTAATGCCACTTTAATTACTTTAAATTTGTGGTGTCGTCGTTTGTTTCCTTAATTTCTTACCTTTGCCAGTTACCATTGCATTTCATCCTGGCTTATTTCTTATTCAGAGGCTTTTTTTTTTTTTTTTTGAATTTGTGAAAGTATGAAAGCTACCCTCTCTATTGCTAGGATTAACATTCCAGATTAGCCCTTTATTTATCTCTTGCACGGAATAATTTGCTCTTCTACTGGGGGAATAATTTTTCATATTGTTTCATACACACACACCTTTTTTTTTTTTTTTTTTAACTTTGCTTTTCTTTATGTGAAATCTGCTCCTTCTCAAGAGTATCTGGGCCAGTTATCCTTGGCTCCCTTCATGTTTACTTGATTAGCATTCAGACCCTCTGAAAACTCCCCCTAGAGGGCTAAGTGAGGTAGAACATAGGTCTGTCTTACTCATTTCCTTAGTAAAGGATCTTAGGAGGTTGGAGAGTGACCAGTCTTCAGCAGT